>NC_054375.1:68166183-68492183 GCF_017654675.1 Xenopus laevis
TCATGTATGTCCGTATGTATGGTACAAAATAAGCCTAGAATACCACTGTGATTTTTCAAAGGAAGTTTAATCTACAGGATTATAAAAATAATTTCCTCCCTCTATGACACACTCTTTAATCATAATTCCACTGCCCCCTGTGCATTTATACATTTAGCACAGATTTCCTTGTGTGTCTTAACTGTACCCACTCTTACCTATGGCAGATTTAAGTTCTGCACGTAAACCGTATACAGGTTTAGGACACGTTATCCAGAATGTTTGGGACCTGGGGTTTTCCGGATAACTGATCTTTCTGTAATTTGGATCTTCATAACTTAAGTCTACTAGAAAATCATTTAAACATGAAATAAACCCAAATGGCCGTTTCCCTCCAATAAGGATTAATTATATCTTAGTTTGGATCAAGTTCAAGATACTGTTTTATTATTACAGAGAAAAAGGAAATAATTTTTAAAAGTCTGGATTATTTGGATAAAATGGAGTCTATGTGAGATGGCCTTTCCGTAATGTGGAGCTTTCTGGATAACAGGGGTTCTGGATAACGGATCCCATACCTGTATTTTATTTCAGTACATTAACTGCAGCAAACTGAACAAATCTAATTTAATTGGTGCATAGAAGTTAAAGTGGTGGTTCGCCTTTAAGTTAACTTTAAGTGTTATAGAATGGCCAATTCTAACAACTTTTCAATTGACCTTCATTTATTTTATTTGTAATTATTTGCCTGACTCTTTCTAGCTTTCAAATGGGGGTCACTGACCCCATCTAGCCCTTTAAGGCTACACATGTATGGTTATTGCTACAAATATACTGTCATTGACAATTTTTGTTATTGACAAATTGTATTGCTCATCTTTCTATTCAGGCCCTCTCCTATTCATACTCCAGTCTCTTATTCATATCAATGCAAGGTTGCTAGGGTAATTTGAACCCTAGCAACCAGATTTCTGAGATTGCAAAATGGAGAGCTGCTGAATAAAAAGCTGAATAACTCAAAAACTACAAATAACAAAAAATGAAAACCCAATTGCAAATTTTCTCAGAATATCACTCTATACATTATACTTAAAGTTAACTCAAACGTGAACAACCCCCTTAACGCACTGAGGTGATTTTCTCTGCATTAATAAATGAGGCCAAATGTCTTGCTACGTGTTCAGTATAGTGGGGGATCTCCAATGATATGGACAACCCACAGGAGTCATTAGGTCTGATGGTTACTCTATGTATGCCAGAAAACTGCCTATTTACAGAACTAGAAAAAAATCTAGAAAGGAATATTTCTTCCTAGATTCCTAGATGATAGCGCTCACATGCACACTGCTAAAAAGTGTGGTTTAATGAAAATCCAGATAACCACAGCTTTCCCAATCACCAGATCTAAACATCATTTTTGGAATGTTTTAGAGTGCAGAGTGCCAAGCAGATCTTTCACTCCTTAACAAACCAGAGTCCTTTCTTGTTCTCAAGGCAACTTGTATCAAACAAAGAAGCGGCTCACAAGTCTTTTTATATTATATGATTATATAGATGCAATAATCCTTTGCCATCTAAAGGCATCATAATCCTTACAGCACATACTATATCTAGATTGTAAAAATGATGAATCATTACAAAGGAGAAAGGCACCCAGTCCTTGCTTACACTTGCAATAATGAATTATCCAACTGTTTCTATTGAAAATACATTTAGAGCTTGTAAAAGCCTGTCACCTCTAGGTAGATTACATTAAAATAAAGAACAGTCTAAATGACCATGATCTGGTAATTTTCTGGTAAAAAAAAAATCAGGCGGAGGACAAACTCGTACCATAGGTAAAAGGACCAAAGTGAAGTAACTGCCACAAGTAGCCTTAAAACAATTTTAATAATCCACTGATGTTGAATTGTGTCTGTAGCATTATAGATGGGTCATTTTATATCTTCAAAAATACTGCCCCCAACCCATGGAACATATGTACTGCTCCATGCCATGGGTCTACTTATGACCGATTAGCTCAGTTTCTCTTTAGCAATCAGAGGCCTATGCAGAGGTATTGGTCTAAAGAGAAGGAAGTTAGGCACATCTTTCCAAGAAGGCAGATGTGTGCATCTCAGTATAAAAGCAAAACATGACTGGTAAAACTGTTTAGGAGGAGTTTCTGAAAAAAAATAGCAAGTGATTCAAAAGACAAGGCTGGAAAAAAAAAATTCTGGTAAATTGAACTTGGGGGATTTATTTGCCCTTTAAAAGACAATGCCATGTATTTCAAGATGTTATAGTATGGAAAAAAAAATAAATCACGACGTATGCGTGAACGCAAAAAATTAAAACGAACACTGCTTAAAAATAAAAAGCATTACATCAAATTTGCAATTTTCAGGATAAAGTGGAAAATGAATGCATTCTTCAGTTGCTCTACAGTTATAAAGTTTAACACAAAACAAATCGGTCAATTTAAAAAAATTTTTGAGAGTAGTAGTTTATTTTCTACAAAAAGCCTACAGAGTAAGCATAGGTTTAAAACGCCCCTTTAATCCAGACTTCAAATATGTTATTGAAACACAGCAAGAAATGTTGCATTCAATAATTCCATTAAAGCTAAATTGCAGTAATATGAAAGCAGCCTTTCAATAGTTTGATGCACCCACCGCTGCTTTCCCATTATCAAGCAACCATTGTGAGCATCACCTTTTTTTTTGCTACTTTCATTTAAAAAGGTCAAACAAACAAAGAAAGAAAGGAAGCTTGATTGATTGCACAAATTATTTTTTAGCTACTGTGCTGACGTGCCTGTGGCAAAAGTTTTGCCAAACAGATCCCAAATCTGTTATATTAGGAGTGCTAGGAAGCTCATTACAATATGTTTCTGCTCACAAATGATGACATTTCACTTATGTTCAGATTGCAAGTTAGAAAGGAAGATTTAATTTATTATCCTTACAAAATTTTATGTGGAGGAGTCATCATTCAGCCAAATCCAAACATTACGAAAGCAGCACATGCTTTAATAAAAGTGGATTTTTATTGCCTTTGCCATAAATGCTGCACTTGGCTTACTAAACCTAAATAATTGCTTGAGTTAGCACTTACAGGTCTATATGCTAAAAGAAAGGGAATGAGAAAGCAAACAAACCTGGTAGAGCAGGGGAAAGCTCATTATATCCGCCAAAGGATGCATTTCTGACAAGTTTCCGTCCATCAGGTCGTGGGATATAGGTGCCAGGTGATACACCAGCACATGACCTGCGCCTCAATGGACCCTCTTCTTTCATGGCCAAGTGTTTGTTGACGGTTACAGTTCTCAAATGGAAAGCTGGTCAGAATAAGAATGTTGGAACTACGACTTAAGTTTACGAATATGAGAGCACAGTACAGCGCCACAGCACATACACACACAAGTAATCACACACAAAGATCATACATGCAGATTCTACTTAAAGGTATTATGGGTTGTCTTTGTATCAAACGAGTAGCTCTGCAGCTGTAGTCAAACACCCACTCCCAAAATACTCTTAGATTAGGGAGCTATTTGTGCCTTTTGTAAGATCATTTTCTGCTCTACGTGAATAATTCTGCAATTTATAACAAATGTGTGAATAGTGAATTTATAACCTCATTAAAAGGGACCGTGAAAAGAACATTAATGAACAATATCTATTGTTCTGTGTACAGCTGTCTAAAACACACACTCTCACAATCCCTAATTGCTAAGGGACATTGTCCACTAACATACACCGGCACAATAACCCCGATAAATGATTTAGGATTATTTACCATCATCCGTTTAAGAGAAACTAAGCAAATGAAAGTGAACAGTTGGCAGGAATCAGCACTGTCATAATCGAATGAAACTATGCAGGCCTTCAAAGGAGATATAGGTTAAACACACATGTAATTTACAAAGACTTAAGGAAAGGACATGGTCGGGAAAAAAATGGACATTTACTGTTACAAAATTTACTCTATTATTCTGTACTGTGACTGTATATAATTCCACATTCCTACAAGGAACAATCGTGTAGTATTAAAAATGTAGTTGTTATGCAAACATAATTCTTTAACCTTTTACTGTACTAACTGAGGGAGTTAATCAACCTTTTCTGCAAAGTAAACCTGAGAGTTCTAGCAAAATTCGGACTCTGAGCCGAAAATGATGTCACGGCAGGGCAGCCATCGGGGGGGACAGGGGGGGAGTTGTAGGGGGCCCCAAGGGTAAGGGGGGCCCGGTCACACCACACTTACTTGATTAGTCGGGCCCCCCATCTGTCTGAAAGCTGCTGACTTCGGGAAGGCATGGACGTTTAAGGGGCCCTGGCCACCAATTTTCTCATAATGTGGGGGAGGGGGGCTCTGGCCACCAATTTTTTTTTCTCATGTGGGGTCCTAGTCACCAATATTTCTTAATGGGGGGGCCCTGGCCACAAATGTTTTTTATGGGGGGCCCTGACCACCAATATCTTTTTATTAACATGTGGGAACCCTAGTCACCAATATTTTTTTTGTTTTTTTACTGTGTGGTGGGGGGCGGACCTGTAGGTGGGGCTTGGGGTGGGTGCAGCCCAGGGGGCCCAGGAAATTTTGTCATATGGGGCCCTGCGATTTCTGATGGCAGTCCTGTGTCACGGTATATTGGTACTTGCAGTCACTTCTTTTGGTATATTTATTAAGGCATCTGTATTTATATTAATTAGTCAGCGTCTTGAGATAGGTCAGTGAAACACTTAGCCACACTAAAAAGCAATTAAGAAGTTCTGTGTTTTCTTGCAGTGTTTTATAAACAGTACATACACGAGTATCAGTTAAGCCAAAGTTTGACATCAGAACATATGCATCCCAGAAAGGGCCCTCAAACAACAGATTCTTAGATTTTTAGTAGTGAATACTTAGGTTCATCACTGGGAACATCAGAACCATACAAATTTATTTTATATACTGTGACACTCTTGATTGGAAAGTAACGCTTTAAAAATGTATTGTTAAAATGAATCTATTTTTAGTGTTTGCTCCATGTTATGGACCAGCTAGTGACATAATGCAGTACTATTATACCAGCATGTTCTTTCAACAGATGCCCTTCACAAGCCTCATGCAGATCAATACAGAACTGCTATATATATATATATATATATATATATATATATATATATATATATATATATATATATATATATATATATATATATATATATATATAATAAAGAACAAAACAGAACAGGAATAATTCATATAGATCTTTTTTGGGTTTTGCCTTTGGTAATTATTACATGCTTCATATTAAAGTTGAGTAAGGCCTTGTATTGACGGTTCAGTTGTGGTAAAAAATGTATTCATGGTGACATGCATTGGGTTCTTTTGCCACCAGAGATGAGTTATGTATCTAGGTAATGAGGGGATTATTATTAACAAGCACTAGCATATTCAAATTTGAAATGCTATAAATTTGAGAACTATGTGGGTCCCACATTAAAGGAGAAAGGAAACCTCCAACAACCTGTAACGGTGCATACACACTTACTAAGTCTCCCAAAGGTGCAGGTTTCCCCCAGCAGCACCAACAGTCCAATGCGTTTGTTTCAGTTGGTCGTTAAGACCCGGCTAATTAGCGTTCTGGGAGTTTGACCAAGACTGAGTAACATGCTCACATTGTCTAAGATGAAAATCTGTTCATGCGCACAAACCACATTTGTGCCTATATTTTACATTATTTCTTCAATCATGGACAGATTGAATTGCTTTATTTGTTGGGGTTTCTATGTGTTTTAGGGGACTATCCATTTACGTATAACTGTATATATTGCAATATTGATTCCATGAATATGGTAATGTTTGAGTGGCTGATGTTTGAGTAGCTAATGGATGAATTATGATTACTCTGCTATGGAGTATCTGGTATGAAGATATCTTCATTTTACATAACAGCATTTTATATTTTTTATTTAGTCTTTAGTATTTCATCCACAGCCCATCTGGAGATTAGGGGCCAGTTATGGTGATCAATTGCATTTTAGGCTACCATTCAGGTAAATTGCTCCACAGATTTAATCATATAAAAATTTGAACACACAAATATGTTTTATATTTTAAGGCCACAGCATGGGAAAAGCTGTGCAGTACTGATCTACATAGATGCCAGTACTAGGAAGTAATATACAATGCCATTTTGAAGCAAAAGAAAAAAAAATTCTGCATGAGACAATGAACTTTTTTTTTTTTACATTTGGGCCACATGCACCTCTATACGGTTTTCAGTGCCAGTCGTTGCCATATTCAGGGTAGTTTTTTACTTTCACAACATTGAAGATGTATTTGCATCACATTCCTTGCATCCAGATAATTACTACATGCTATTAATGGCACTGTACCATATTTGAGGCTTGTACAGCTCTAGTAAAAAAAAAAATCAATATATTGACAATTTTATATATTCCAGTAATGGGTTCATATGGCTTTTGAAATGAGAACTGCAAAGCACAATTTGCATTTTAAGTGATGGATTATATCCTAATAGGCATCTGCAGCCTCACATAAGACATTGCTAAGGCCTTGTTTACATTCATTTTGTCTAAATAAACAGGATTTGCTACATTAAATATATTTAAAAAATCAGCACTAAAGATAAAGGTGCAATAAATACCTTCAGTTTCATGTAGTTTAGGGTTTATTGCTGGTGTATAAATAAATATAACGTGCATTCACAAGATGTGTGGAAAGGCATGGTAGCAGTGCTGTGAAATAAGTAAATGCACACAAGCCATGAGTCTGGATTAAAGCAACAGACAACAAGGCTAGGATCCATGATGCAGAACAAATAAATAACTAGCACACAATGGCAACTGAAAGCGGGGAGGTCCCCTGCGTTTATTGACTATCCTGTGATACCAGTGAAGTGGCTATCCCCATGACTGTGCATGGGGCTAAACAATGAGGCTAAAAGAATGAATGGGTGCACTGATTGTTTTCTGGGAAGCATTGTGAGGCTACACGTTGTAAACTATAATTTTAGCAATGAACAACATTATTAAAATTATATTTCTAAGATGTGCCCTTTCAATCCTAACCTAGATTCTCCTGATATGGTGTTGCAGCATTTTGCCAAAGAAATACTCTAAACTGATGTATCGGTGTAACTCAGACGCATGCAAAATCACAGGGAAGAAAATTATCTTTTTTCTATTAATCATAAAAATTGACTTGATTGAAATTCTCTTTAGTGACAGCTGCAACTGTTACAGAGACAGCAGCAGAGTAATGACAGCAACACAGCTTGAGAGACATGTCAAAAGCAGTTGCAGCATCCGATGAATACAAAATGGTCCACGCTGTGAAAGAGGATTAGAATCTGGGAGCAAGGCATATTTTTCTATAATGTAACACTGGACTTAACTTGATATAGAGTATAAAAACTTCACTAGTAAGGCATGTTATTGTGGGCTGCACTAAAGATCAAAACAATGAACCTCTGTAAACATAAACATAGCACTCTCTGGAATACAAATCAGACTGTGGCCAAGTGTATCACAAAACAGGTGGAGAACCATATAGATCAAACCCATTTGGTTGATGCCTAAATGCTGGTGTACAACAGTATTATTTTACTGAACAAATGTTAAATAAAAAATCGTATTCTCCCTATTGCTTCCCTGTGTTAAGCATCCTCAATAAGCTTGATGAAAACTAACTTGTGGTGAATATTACTCTAAAATGACCCACTGAGAAAACGCTAACAGTTTAATCATCATATGCCAGTGAGTCTTAGTGGTCTTGGACCAAAGACCAGCGTATTAGTTTTAACTTCAAAGTCTTGGACATAACACCAAGACCTGCAAAATCTTCTTCGCTTGTCAGTCTATATTATTCATAAGGTGTTTGACAGTTCAGCTGTAAAGCACATAATCCTACACAGACAGGGAAAAAAGGGACCTGTAACTTGGTTCAACACACAAACCCACCATGCAAACGCACACAACTAACGCACAATATCCGCTCTTGCAGGCAAATGAATACGCTGCAGCTGTGTTGGCAAATAAGCAGACAATGCTGAATCAACAAGCTGTTCTAGCCATGTACTTGCCTTCAGTTTTTAGAAGCTTGACTCACTGAATCCAAACATAAGGGTATTCGTGTTGCTAATGTAGTGCTCTCACGCTGCAGAGGCATGCATTTCTGGAAAGAATTCCTTCTCCGGTATTTATTAATCTAAAGAGCTGGGCAGATTACCATGGAGAGGCATTTCAAGGAGGAGAGACTATGAAGCCTCAGGTCTGTGCGATTAAGATTTTACTTTGTAGACACTCGGCTGCCTGTTCTCTTCTCCTCACTGGCCCCTCCCACCCTAGATACGTGGAGCTTGTCCCTGCTCACATTTCCTAGCCAATAAGCCAGGCTCCATATACATGACTCTGCTTCAGAACAAGCTTAAGAGGGCAAAAAGGTCACACACGCCACTTCTGAAGTCATATTTTCTTCCTTTCACACATTACAGATATATTAAGTTGACAGTGATGCAGGCAGCAGTGTAAAGGAATAACATTTATTTTAGACAGTCTTGCCCTGCAGTTGATCAGAAAGCATGGAAGCTTTGGCTTTTCCGAGTTCTAAACATTTTCTTCTTAATTATTTATAGGCATATGTGAAGACACTGGTGTTCTCTTAGCGTCTATAAAAAGAACTTGTGTATATTTAAAAAGGGAACTTTTACGGAAATGAAAATGTAACATAAGCTTCAAATGACCCACTTCTAGATAAAGGAATATATAGCTGTATATATACACAGTTTTGTGAGCACCAATTAGCAAGACCCATTGCCTTTTCCAGCATGTTTCAGTATGCTATCCTACCAGTAGGCAGATAGATCTTGGAAACCCGATCATTTCCTGATAGATATGTGCCTACTAGCAGAGGCATCTGCCACAGACTGTGCACTGCCCATTCAAGGGATTGAGAGGCAGATGTCAGTGGAGAGGGCATTTTCATTACCGCTGTCCTCCTGGAAAGTATAACCGCAATTAGATGCCCACACAAGGTTTTTACAATCCTGTGGAAACAGAGCTCACATAGTAGACTCGTTTATAAACACAGGGCAAATTTTTGCCTAGGCAGTAACCCGTAGCAACAAACAGTGACTGTGTTCATTGTCCTACCTACAGCTGGCTGAAAAAAGCGATTGGTTGCCATAGGTTACTGCCCAGGTGCACCTTTGCCCTGTGTTTATAAATAACCCACACTGCCTATTGTGTAGGAGTCAATCATGACAAAGAATGCTGAGCTGTACAGTTGTACCGGAATAGCAGCTATGGTTTCCTGTAGAAATCTTAAATATTTATTGGCTATGAAAACTATCCTACATACAAGCACACCAGCACTTTTAGATAAGCAGCCTTTTCTTGTTTTTTCTGGGAAATGTTGAGGTGTGCCTTTTCTTGCTTTCTTTACTGTATGCAACCATAGTGTGCCACACCTTCAACAAGTCAGTTGTTTATAAAAGTACCTTAATCACTAATTAGTAATGTAATCATGGAAACAGAAAGTAAAAGAAGCTCGTCATAGATAATATTCATTCCAAAATTACTTTTGCTCATTTCCTCACAATTTCATAACAGCGTGGAGAGCACTGTTTCAGTACTGTACTGTTAAACGTGTGAGTACAGTCATCCTGTTTAAGTAGCTGTGTGTCATGTTGCTTTAGGTGCTTCAGAAACACCACAATGACACAAGAGACTGCTGGGTTACTCTTACAAAATACATAGAGTAGCATAATAATAATAATAATAATAATAATAATAATGAGTGTCAATTATGTAGGGTCTATAAATCATAGAAAAAAATGTACTAATGGGCACTTCACAATTTCTTCAATTTAGAGTACAGTACAATATAGACCACACCAACTTTGTGTGCAATAACGTTCACACTGATTGCTTTTAGATATAAAACATTTTTCACAGCTTAAACACATGGAAGACTACTTTAACCCTTTAACAGCCAGACTACAAAATCTAAGACACTGGCTAACAACTCAAAGCTATAAATTCTATATTTCTGGGTTTAACATGTTGCTAGGCAAAATGTATCAGCATTCATAGGGTTAAAAATAACTTTCTTCTAAAACTAGTATTGTATTTGTATCCCTAAACCTTTCTGAATTATAAAGTTGGTAGATCACAAATGCTTTTTTTTTTTTATCTATACCAGCTACTTCTGGCTACAGGTAATCATTAAGAATGCACCAAAAAGGCAGCAACAAATGCATTAAAAAAGAAAATATGGGAAATTGGAGAAGTAATTCCTGTGCAACATCATTCCACTGATCATAACGGCTTTCTAGATACAGATACACATGGCACAATCACTTTGCACCAGATTTAGCCTCGAAGTTCATACATATTAACCTATGGGTAGAATTTTCTTATTATCTTTGCATTGTATGGTGTTTTTTTTACAATCTGTAGTATGACAAATAAAAATGCATTTCATAATTAGATTGATTCAAGGATCTACTCTTTTTTTAAATTGTTATAGGATTCAAAGCAAACCATGAAATTACAGTAGATCGCTGTAGTGCATTGGAGCATTGATAGTGCTTGCATATATCAGTTAACCTATAAATGGTTATCGCGTTGCCACAAAAAACTATGGCAACATTCTTGTACAAATTGATACATATAATATCTCATTGGGAGACGGGGTACAAACTGCAAAAAAAAAAAACCACCATCCCTATGCATTTTGCACCCTGCCTTCCAGTTTTAAGCAAACTGCCTCAGGTCTCTGTTTTGGAACAGAGACCTGCAGCTGGCTACATAAAAAACAATGATGACTGTGTTCAACAGCACCGTATTCATGAGGGACAATAAGGGAGGAAGCATGTAGGCATCCTTCCTCCCACTGACTAGCTTGTGCATCATTCAGATGTGCATGTTAGGGAGCGGTGATGGACGCTTTTAGGTGATACCTGTGGTGTCCAATAAAAAGGGCAATCATTTATGTGTTTACCTTAGAAAACAATTTGCAGGTAAAACTTAGTAGGTAAAATCGCAGATACAAATACTACAATTCTTATTGAATCTGATAAAAGTGATTGTAGGACTGGTCAGACCAGGGACAACTTTGAAACAGCTGGCCATGAAAAAAAATTGTGCAAAGGTTACCTTCTCCTTTAAAAGTAGATGATTCAGCACAACAAAGATATTGCCTAGATTCAGCCGTTACGTCAGAGTCAGCAGGGATGTTACGATTTAGCCTCTTGGGACAGCCTATGTTATTTTTATACAACATATACAGATAAGATAAAATGAAAACGATGCATTCGGAATGAATAGTCAACAGATAATTTATAGCATAGAGGTGGCCACAGACTTAACAATTACGATCTTTCCTGCAACCATCGGTTTCAATACAGACATTTAAGAGCTGAATTTTCAGATAGTAGAAAGAATAGAATTCTACCTGTATGTGACATTTTGGTAGTTAACCGTGGGTGATGTTTGGGTGGCATCAAAAGGGCTGATTGTCTAACTGACCAATATCCTTGGCCAATAACAGTCGGCAGGTCTCCCGCCATAAAACGTACCGCACCGAATATAGCGCAGTTTCATACAATATCTGTGCGTCTATGCCCACCTTTACTGACCTGTTACAGAATCTTACCAAATTTACATATATCTTATTAAACATTACCATTTCATATCATTTATGTATATCCCCTCAGAGATCACCTCACAGGAAATAATGTAGCTCTAACTGTAACAGGAAGAACTTTTGGAATAAGAGAGAGCTCTATCCATTTACTGGCTGATGCATCTTAAAAGTATACACGTGCTTGGCTTGTGAGAGAGAACAGTGCCTCATTTGAATCACGGTGCAGTCCTAAGTACTAAAAATGGTTATAAAGTGAATAAAGTACTCCCTTGTAGCCTAGCTACCCCCCTCCGGCAAATGCCCCTAACTCCTTACTTACCACTCCGTGTAGATTCTGTCCAGCGGAATGCACAGGCTCCATCTTCAGCAATCTTCGGGATGAGACTGGCGCTTCAGCAATTTTCGGAGCATGAGCAGTTGCCACAAAACAGAAAATTGCTCTAACTGCGCATGCGCTGATTTGAAAGTCTCATTCTGAAGATTACCGAAGAGAAGAAGATGGCGTCCATGAACTCCGCTGGACAGAATGTGCATGGAAGGGTAAGTAAAGAGTTAGGGGCATTTGCCGGGAGCGCAGCTAGGCTGGGGGAGGAGGGAGGGGGTCTATGTAGGGTAGGGTTTTTTTTAATTAAGGGTTTGTTTCTCCTTTAAATGTAACTGCAGCAATATCTTCCACTTTCTATTTTCAGCCATGCTAGTTAGGACTTCTCAAACAATGTATGAGAAGCCAGCTGATTAACACACCTGGAGAAGAACTGAATTCTGATACATTGTTTCAAGTGTGATTGCAGACAAATTTCTAATCCAGGGAAGGAGTATGCATCTATTATTTTCAGAACTACTAACCAAATCATACACACAGCGTCAAGGAACTTGTATGCAAGATCTATATCCATACTGTAAGAATTTACAAATTATTTCAATACAAATTACTGATGAATGTAAATTACACACCATGTTACAAAAAAAAAAAAAAAAATACCAATACATTTAGTGATATCAAGACAAACATGTCAGTTTTACTTTTAAATTTAGTACATTAATATACATTCACTTGATTATTGGCAAAAAAGAGTGGCACAAGCCTTCCATAGGCAGGAGTACAGTTTGCATTTGAGCCCCAAGGTCAACAGCAGGGCTGCATTGGTAAGAAGCATTCCATCACATGGCCCATGAACTTAAGTGTCATGCAGATTTGCAAGTTGAGCAAGGGTATTTCAGCCCCTCTGCCGCCCGAGATGTCTGAAGCGACAGCACCCCAGTCAGAAGCTCATTATGCACATGCACTCTGCACAACATGGCCGCTCCCATCTGATGACCAAGCCCCCCAACCGGAGTGTAAGGCTCTATTAGCCAACGTTTTCATCCAACAGGTGCCATTAAAAAAAAAAAAAAAAAAGAAGAAGACTAGTCCTTACCATGGCTGTGTATAATGCCGGGACTGAGGGTAGCCTGGACCAAATCTTTGGTTGGAGAAAGGTATGCGTCTTTACCTTGGCGTTGGCTCATCTTTGCTGGTAGGGTCAGTGGGGGCTCACTATTTGCTACAAGATCTATAAATGTAAAACAATGAAAACATATATTTATATACATATATGTAATTACAGTGTTGATATATAGAACATGTACCATTCCAGTGCTATCAATTTTAATTCATTTACCTACACTGTTATTTATGCGTTTGCTTTCTCAGATTAGAAATCCAAGCAATAGCACTGACACATGCACTGAGTTCATACTGCTTTTAACATTTTTCCCCAACTATCAACCAGAGTTATAAATCATGTTTCCTGCATCAATATTTTTTATTTGAATGATGAAGGATATCTACACAGAAATGCGAGAGCAAATATAGGGGTTGTGAGGCAAATGGATTGCATCTACTGTTTTCTGTTTTATGTAAAAACAAACAAACGTTGTACCAGACTAGGTGAAGAGTTTAATGCTTTGCCTGTCACTAAAGTATCCTATACGTGTTGGCAAGCAAAAGCTCTAACTGTCAAGCACTATTAGATACGTGCAGAGGGTTAGGAGTAGGGATGCACCGAATCCACTATTTTGGATTCGGCCGAACCTCCGAATCCTTCACGAAAGATTTGGCCGAATACCGAACCGAATCCTAATTTGCATATGCAAATTAGGGGTGGGAAGGCTAATGATATGTGGGAGATATGATGCTGTAGACTGGAAGCTTTGAGGTAATTTTTCAAAAAATTCACAGATTTTTATAAAAATTTTTTTATAAATTTAGGAAAGAATTGCAACTTGATAGTTGGAGTACATAGATATATTTACCCATTTTGCATTCGACAGAATCTGTTCTTATAATGCGAAGTTTTCTATTGTTAACCTACTGTTAGTGTAATGTTTGGACTTGAAATCAGAAGTATGCAGTTTTGTGGAGCGGTGCTTTGGACATTTGGTAGTGTACTGCTTTGAGTTTTTGAGCTATGCAAGTAAGAATTCTCCATAAAACTATATACAGGTATAGGATCCCTTATCCGGAAACCTGATATCCAGAAAGCTCCGAATTACGGAAAGGCTGTCTCCCATAGACTCCATTTATCCAAATGATTCAAGTTTTTTAAAAATGATTTCCTTTTTCTCTGTAATAATAAAACAGTAGCTTGTACTTGATCAAAACTAAGATATAATTAATCCTTATTCAAAAGCAGCCTATTGGGTTTATTTAATGTTTACATGAATTTCTAGTAGACTTAAGGCATGAAGACCCAAATTACAGAAAGATCCGTTATCCGGAAAACCCCAGGATATATATATATATATATAGTAAAGAATGGACCCGCACTCCAATGTTCTTAGTGAAAAAAATGGTGTTTTATTCACAATGCATATCCAACGTTTCGGTCCACGCTGGGACCTTTCTCAAGGATAAATGGCATATACACAAACAGTGCTTAAATCCCAAGTTAAACATTCAGAACATTCGTATTGTGGTAAATACAAAAAGTGTAGTATGTATTACACTTTTTGTATTTACCACAATACGAATGTTCTGAATGTTTAACTTGGGGTTTTTCCATCCTATGACGTCATACTTGGCGCCAATTCTAAAGGGATTTAAGCACTGTTTGTGTATATGCCATTTATCCTTGAGAAAGGTCCCAGCGTGGACCGAAACGTTGGATATGCATTGTGAATAAAACACCATTTTTTTCACTAAGAACATTGGAGTGCGGGTCCATTCTTTACTACATATGCAAAAAACTTGACCAACGCACCCATCATCTAAAAAATCCGGTAAGAGTGCGCTCACCACAATTGACTTATATATATATATATATATTTGGTATTGGCGTGTTCAGGAGATATAGAACTTTCCAAATCTGCTGTGTTCTGGTACATAAAATAAATTGTGTTTCTAATACGTGTTTGTATTATGGGAAACATTTTTGTTTTTTTTTTTCATTTTTTAGACACTTAGAAGCCTATATCTTTTTATAGAAGTGGAAAAATGCAAAAAATGCTAAATTCTTCCATATTTTGAAATCTTAGTTTGTCCTGAAAAATATATATATTGTTTTCCTGGGTAAACTAAACAACCCTCCCAGGAAAGACCCCTAAAGAGAAAGAGTGCAAAATTGTTAAAAATGGCCTGGCAATGAAAGTACCAAATCAGCTGGCAGTGAAAAGGTTAAAGAAAAGAAATATATGTCTGCATTTCAGTTTTATTGTTACATAAACTGTAACTTTATCAGCACAATACAATATAATGGGCGTGTACTTATTTTAAAAGTCCCTCTCTTTCCTAGGATATATTTGATTACAGGGATTTTCTTATTATTTTTCATTAAATGTCATTATGTTGTATGTTTTTTTGTAAGGCATTAGTCTTCTTCTTTATACTGCCTCTTTAGAACCTGCAACTTAAAATGCAGTCTTGCTGTTGTTATATATAATGTATATATTATCCAGGTCATGGAACTCCGAGGTGACTTTTAATATCCTCATATTTTACAACATGAGGTACATCATTTGTTATAATGCACAAGTTTCAATGAAAAATGACATCACTAAGCACTGATTATAATTCTAATTTGCATATGTATCTGTAGGGATGTGAAAATCTTAAGACACCCTTACACTTTATAGACAGGCACATCCCTAGTAATATGGACACCTTAGTGGGTCCTTATGGGGACCTTGTGCTTATGTAACCCCTGCAGTTCACACAGTGTACACCAGATGGCACTGTGCCAGAGTATAAAAGGTTTAGGAACCATGTGCTCTGGGTCCATTGCTTTAGCCCAACCTAGCAGGCTGGAAGGGAATGGATAGTGCTGACCCTAGGCGCCTTGGCCCTAGTAATTAGACAGCTATACTCGTTTTATAGATCACTCTAGGAGTGATAGAGAGGTTATTTAGTTGAGCAGCTCAAGGCTCCGCCAAAGAGATTAGAGGGATTAAGATCCCAGGGTATTACTGACCCAGAGTAAGGAACCAAGTGTTGAGATAGGGATGTCAGGAGTTCCCCTAGTCTGCCACTGGAAGATATCCTGAAAACTGGGCAATACCCATCACATGCTGTCAACTTACTCTCTGCTGTATATTCCCTAGCCTGTGGGGATACAACCTATACGTGCTGTGAGTATATGCTTCCTTTATGCTGCTGTGTATGTTCTATACTCCATTGTGGATCAATGTGCTAAATGATCTATGTGCTCTTGTTCAATAAATGCTGTTCTTTGTTCAACTGTTAAAGAACTACTGGCGCCCATCATTGTGCTATCGCACAAGGTTACAGTTACACTACACCTTTGCGAGGGCTTAACCCTGAGAAAGAGAGCGCATCGGTGGTCTCAGCCCACCAAGGAAAGTAGCTTAAACTACTAGCGCTACACATCATTCGGTTAAAACATTTTCTACTTCCTTGTCTTGTGATAAAAGACATGTGATTTTAAGGATTCAGTTCGGCCAGGCCCAAAAATTCGGCTGAATCCGAATCCTGCTGAAAAATGCAGAATCCTGGATTCGGTGCATCCGTACTAAGCACCAGGGCCGGAACTAGGGGTAGGCAGAGTAGGCAAGTGGCTAGGGTGCAAAGCTGGAGGGGCACCAGGCACGCACCTTCTCTGCCTCTGCTATCCCCTAGTCCGGTCCCTGCTCTGGCCGACGTGCGCATATCTTTGTTTTGCGCATGCGCACTTTCGTTCTTCACGCATTCGCACTCGTTTTTTCGCGCATGCGCACTTGTGGTTTTTCCGCGTATGCGCACTCGCGTATTTGGCGCTTTGCCGGGCCAGGCTGCCTAGGGCGCCTGCCTGCGTTGGCCCGGCACTTCTAAGCACAGTTTATATAGTGAATATAGTACCCACTATTGTAAAATATAAGGATATTATAAGTTACTGAGGAGTTCCATGACCATATAAAACCACAAGGCTGAAGCCCAAACGTCATGGAACTCCAAAGTAATAATATCCTTACTTTTTGCAGTGATGACAGAAATGACATCACTAAGCTCCAATTATAACCGAAGACATCACAAAACACCATTTATAAAGATATAATTTACAGGATATTCATGGCTCTTGTGTATTCAGGGGCGTAACTACAGAGGAAGCAGACCCTGCGGCTGCAGGGGGGCCCAGGAGGTACAGGGGGCCCCATGAGGCTCTCATTGATGAGCAATTTGAACATAGATTGGTAAAACAGGACAAACACTGGATATGTTGGGGGCCCTAAAATTAATTTGCTGTGGGGCCCAGCAACATCTAGTTACGCCACTGTGTGTATTATATATAGTCTTTCAGTGTTTCAGTAAAAGCTCGTAAAGTGAATAGAACAGAATGCTGAAACATTGCCTGGAATTTATGTAAAAGGAAAACTGAAAATCTACTGGAAATAAAAGGGTTAATCATTATATGAAATAGCATTTATTGTAAACTTCCTCAAATATCATAAAAGTGTGTTTAATTTAAATTTGGTAGAATTAAAAGTACAAACATTTGTACTGCATTACAAACATTTACTACATAACACAGAACTCAAGGTCAATATGAATGTATTACTGTTTATGCTTTACAAGCTAAGCAGTATGGCTTTCTTAGCCTAGTAATGTTACAGGGCAACCCTTTTTAAATAAAAAAAATTACAAAAGTGGTAAAGGTGATACCTTTATACCACTATAGTATATAGTATAGTATATAGTATAGTATACCACTATACTATTTAGCCTAGTAATTAAACTGAAGCAACACAGTGAAATCAGTCTACATTTAGATTTCTGACTTTTGTCTCAGGAGAATCTGCTTTCCAACTCTCAGGTTTGAAGTGTAGCACTAACAAATACATAAGCATATGCTGTACTAATGCTACTAGCAATAGTAGATAGTAAGTCATTTCTTTATAGAAAGTAAAGAAATTTCTTTCAATTAAAAAAAAAAAAATATATATATATATATATATATATATATATATATATATATATATATATATATATATATATATATATATATATATATATATATATATATATATATATATATATATAGTGAATAAAGTACCCCCTCTTGTAAAATATAAGGATATTATTAGTTACCGAGGAGTTTCATGACCATATAAAAACACGAGGCCGAAGGCCGAGTGTTTTTATACAGGTCATGGAACTCTGAGGTAACTTCTAATATCCTCATATTTTACAACTGGGGGTACTTTATTTATTATAATACACACATTTTAGTGAGTCATGTGACAGAAATTACATCACTACTCACCGTTTATAACTGATGACATCACTACTCACCGTTTATAAGGATATAATTTACAGGATATTCATGGCTTTTGTGTATTATATATATATATATATATATATATATATATATATATATATATATATATATATATATATATATACATTTACACAGACTACTACAGGTTAATCACATTTAGCTATTAAATAGGTTGCTGGGCAGCAAAATATACAAATGGAGGATTAAAATAAATATACCATATAAACCCCTCCAATCTCCACATTATAGCAGCTGAACTCGCACAAAGCATTTTTCAAGGTTTAATTCATCTAAAGCTTTACTGTATTAAGCATTCAGCATACACAAGCAAAACACAACGATCATTCCCTAAAACAAAGCCACTCCAATCGTAGCGGTTCATAAGCAGGGTTAGTCATTTTGCTATTTGTTTAAATGTATACGTACCATTTTATACGTCTATTGATTACAAGCAGGTACACATTTTATCTTGATTTTTAGTGTACTGGTAGGTCTGCTGTCCTGTTTCTTAGTGTCACTTCTTGTTTTGGCCCAACACCTCAAATGAACTTCTTCCTGAAACTTTCAACTGTCTATACAAAAGCACCTGTAGCTGAAAGACCAATGTTCCTCTAATGCTTATTTCCCAAAAGCGCTTTCCATTTTACAATTTTTTTCCTAAAGTAGTTTCCATATTAACCCTTTGAGCATACATCACGCATCTTGTAATCTGCAATTTTGGGAGGCCAAGCAAAGTTTGAGCCTCTACCTTTGTTAGGCTAAAAAGCTCTTAATCAGTTTCCATATTAGGGTAAGGCCACACGAGGAGATTCGGGGAGATTAGTCGCCTGGCGACTAATCGCCTCGTCTTTTGCGCGACTATCTCCCCGAACTGCCTCTGCGTTTTTCCCCATAGGCTGCAACGCAAAGTCGCCTGCGCTAATGCACACGCGGCGATGCGTTTGCTATAATCGCCCGAAGTTGTCTCACTGAGGCAACTTTGGGCGACTATTGAAAACGCATCACCGCGTGTGCATTAGCACAGGCGACTTTGCGTTGCAGCCTATGGGGAAAACCGCTGAGGCAGTTCAGGGAGATAGTCGCGCAAAAGACGAGGCGATTAGTCGCCACGCGACAAAATCTCCCCGAATCTCCTCGTGTGGACTAGCCCTTAGAAGTGGAATACCGTGGATGCTTTCTTCATCCAAATCGGGAAGATACACAAACAAGAGTTTCTTCCTCCCAAATACCGGACTACTTTTGGCTTTTTTTGTTGCAGAGAATCAGCACAAAAACACTCTTCACAATAATAAATCAACCCCATAAATCTAGAATTTGACAAATAAGTCAGTAGTCCTTCTTGGAAAATGTTGTGTAACCCAACTGTTACACACTTTTACTTGAACAACTTGTGGAAGCCTAAAGCCCTATTAAAAGCCACAACAAATCTATTCTTTACATATACAGAATGTGGAAACTAAGAACAGTAAGCTAATACAATTACATATTTATACATATTTATATCCTGGACAAAGTACATCCCGGGGGGAAATCCACAAAACTGCTACATATCAAAAGACCCATTGTCTCTCAATAACTTCTCTGCAACAAGGGAACTAGGACTGGCATAGACTATGGAGAAAGGAGAAATAAGATATGAATGGATATGGCTCCATCTACTGGTTTGGAAACAACTATGGTCAAAAAATTAAATCCCCCTTTGGCTTGAGTGAATATAAGCATTTTTCCCAATAGCAAATAATTGTTTTTATTAGCATTTTATTAGGTGATCGCAGTGCAATCATATCCCCCACATAGCTGCTCCAGCTTCAGAATCACACAAAACCTTTGCGGCTCGTGGCCGTCTCTTCTTCTTGGCTCGCCTGCCTCTGCTAGTCCTGCCTACCTACCAATTAAAAAAAATAATTATTTGCTTTTGGAAAAATGCTTATATTCACTCCTCAAAGTCAAAGGGAAATTTAAATTTTTGACCACAGATCCCCTTAAAAATCCAATTGTTCACAATTGTCAGTCTTAAACTGAACACATTTAAAGATGCATAAATATTTTCCTTTATAATATTCAAACCAAAATCTGAATGTTACTGAATGTAAACATAAATATATTTAGAGCCCCATCAAATCACTCCCCAATAACCCAGCATTTATAAAATAAACAGGACAAAATATATCTGTATCTCCAAAGAATTGCTTTAATGCACCCATCAGCTTTCTCTGCAAGGCAAACCCTAACTTGCCCTTTATAAAGCCAGCCCCAGCTCACCACATATACCCAGTCCCAACAAACCGACCTCTGATATCACCAAAGGAAAGAGAGGGGGTGACAACTGCATCGGACCAAATCAGTTTGTTGTAGAGGAAAGAGTAGTGGAGAGGATCATGATCCTTCCAAAATTAAAAGTCACCCCAAACCTGTCAGACCCATGAATGACACCTATCTTTTTATGTATACTGTATTAAATAAATCAAATAGTGTTCAGCACAAATCTGTCCACCCCAATATCATGCATTTGATCAGATATATGAACAGATCTAAACTAATTTTAAGACCTAATTGGAAGTACTGCAGCTTAGCTTCCAAATGATAGCTAAAAATTACACCATTGGGCAGATTTATCAAAGGTCGAATTTTGAATGTGAATTTTTTTACTTACTCTACTTCATACTCCCAACTCGAATGAAAGGTTATTTAAGAAAAAAATCGAACGTCTTATATTTGATCGAATACTTCCTACCCAAAAATTCTAATACAATTTGAAACGTGTTTTCCATCCGAAAAAAACTTGAATGTCAGGAAGGCAATTAACATATTCAGATGGTTTAACGGACCTCTGACATTAACTTGTACAGTAAATGAACTCCGCAGGTTTTAGGTGGCGAATATTCGAATTAGAACTGTTTCCATGTTCGAGATGTGATAAATCTCACTTTTTTTTTTTTGACACCAAGAACCAATTTGAAAGATCTAATTTGAATTCAAATTTACTATTCGACCCTAAATAAATTCGTCCCCATATGCAATGAATATGCGACATAAGCAAATTGATTGTATATATGTATAAAAGATTATTCGAACACCTCCTTAGTAGCTTTCTAATACATTTCCACAGTAGGAAGTATCACCCTACCCATAAGCCAAATTTCCAATTGAAGGATTGATTTCTTATTTTAAACTCACTGAGAACTACTGCTCTGAATATAGGTTATCAATGCTCAATACATTTCCATTCTGTTCGGTATGTTTTCATACCATTTTGGGTGGTTTACAATTCCCTGGTGTTCGTTATATTAATTTTATATAAATATTTCTATCTATATTTAAGAAAAGTGTTTTGATCGGTATGTTATTTAAACCTTTCTGATCCAACGTTGATATCCATATACCATATTACAAAAAAAAATCCCACTGTACAAAAGTGCATGTCTTCAAAATATTTTTTTTCTCTTAAAATATTTATATTCATTCATTTAAAAATATGTATATATGTAGGTTAAGACTGTGATACAGGTGTTAAAATATTGGAGAGATGAGAGTGCATCCAGAAACACTGACAAGTATGGTGTGAAAACAGGCTGCACTGCATAGCTCGATTCTTTGTTTGGCTAAATGTAGGCACATCCACCACCTACAATATGTTGTACACAATCATCAAGGAGTAGTACAGACAGCACTCAAAATAGATCATAGTATAGAGGACTTCTTTTTTTTCTTTCCCAGGAACTGCATTTCAATAAAGCCTGCATTTTGTACCTAAAACAGGGCATTTAGTCACACCACAAGATGTTGTGTTCCAAGGAATCCTCCAAAAACCAAAAGCTCCTTGAAGTAGTAGTTAAACAACATCTGGAAGGGGCTGCTCATTCCAGTTCTAAATAAGTTAACTTGTAGTGTGCAATGTAGCGGTAAAAAAAACATTTCTACATCTTTTAGAAGCCACATGACAAACATATGGAAATACTGCTTTTTATTTGTAACAACATGTTGCTCATGAGAATCATAACATAACCTATAGAGAATAACTCATGGAAAATCTGCATGTCCTGAGAATAAATATATCTCTAGACAGATGAGACACTGGATATTTAGGGATTATACTGTTGTGTTGCTGAGTTAGGAAACTGTCAAGGAACACTGCACTTGCACTACAGCAAGTAGCAACTTTTTAATACAAAAACAGATATAGACCCAGAAACAAAAAGCCACATTTCAAAACAAAATATGCTGCAATGGTCATACATTCTAGGCCTGTTAAAAGGAACAGTTATTCCATTTTTTTTTTATTATGCTATGGTTATTTTAGCTGGTTTAGCTGGTTATTTTAGCTGCAGTGAATATATGGGTAATGGACTTCTGAATAAACGCTGATATTTGTATTCTTTTATGCAGCAATGCTCCCTGAATGCCTCACTTTAAATTAACAGGGGTCACTGACAAGATTAGGGAAAAGGGTCTTCGACCACAACCGAATTACTCTAGGCAGTGCCACCATATATGTATGGTGACTGTGTTCTCCTTTCAACAGCCTGAAAGCCCAGCAGACTGAAAAGTGGCACTGTGTCCCAGATCTGTTGACAAATCGGCTTCCCCAATGAATGAGCCAGATTTTGCCTTTTAAACACTTTTTTAAACACTGCTTTCAGACAGTACACAAGCAATGATGACTTTGTCTTTGTGACTCCTTTACTAAGATTTAAGTTTAAAGGCAGCACTCTAATGACTTTCCAGCAACACACTTCTTGAATTTTGGTGGTTGAAAGAACCTGAGATGATTTTGGAGTGGGAATAACAATGAATTCAGGACGTCCTGTTGTAATTATATAATTTTTTAATAGGACAGGCAACTGGCATTCTGCAAACTCCCAGGTAACCTTTGTGTCTTAGTCAATGTTTACTTGTGTAGTATTTGAATCACAAAGGAATGGAAAGAGAGGTTTTGGAAGGTGAACTTCCTCTTTAACCCCTGTATTAAAGGGCAACTAAAGTCTTAAATAGAATAATGTTAGAAATGCTGTATTATGTATACTAAATATAAACATGAACTTACTGCACCAGCAGCCTAATAAGACAAATGATTTATGCTTTCAAAGTTGGCGCAGGGGGCTGTCATCTTGTAACTTTGTTAGACATTTCTGCAATATCAAGACTCGCACATGCTCAGTGTGGTCTGGGCTTCAGTTGGGAGGTTAAGCTTAGGGATCGTCATAAATTATCAAAACAGCACAAGTCAAATAATATCTGCCATAGAAGCCAATACAGCAAGACTGATTAATAATCATAATATAGAGACTGCACTGCGTCTCTGGATACAAATCTCTACAGGGAATCCAACAATGCTGCTCGAGTTCTGGGAAGTAAGGTGGGGGGGCTCCCCCTGCCATTTGAAAGTATGATCGTTTACCTGCACAGCAGTTAGGGACCATCTGACAATTCCTATCAACAGCAGTAAAAAAAGGGAGAATTTCACTGCATACAGTCAGGTTTATGATAAAAACCGTAGACATGTTTTAATTAAAGTATATTGGAGATAGATTTCTTTTTCATTAAAGAAAGTAAAAATGGGATTTTATATTTTTGCCTTTACATGCCCTTTAATGTTAAAGGTTCTGGCATTTTTACTACATGCACAGTAAAGGAACATTATAGTGTAAAAATAAAAACTGGGTAAATCATCTGTGCAAAACAAAAAAGTTTCGAATTTATATAGTTAGCCAAAAATGTAATACATAAAGGCTGGAGTGAACCGATGTCTACATAATAAACTTCCTCCTCTCTATCTTCGTAGTCAGTCAGTGACTTGAATAGGGGCCACATGGAACATACATGTTCAGTTAGTTGCTTTGATACTTAGCATGCAGATCAGATTCAGAAGCCAACTTTATGACCTATATGGCACCCTCTCAAGTCACTAATTTGTTACTATCTGTTAACCAATCAGAGAGCTGCAAAGCAGGAAAATGGGTTCTAATCAGTATGTTAAGACATTGGTCACTTCAGCCTTTATACATTACCAAGCCTGGATTTGAGGCGAGGTCACAAAGGCCAGGGCCTAGGGAGGCAAGGCTGTAGGGGCGGCATGCCTGCCCATCCGCATTCGTGCATGCTCATGCGGGGGGCAGGGTATTGTGCGAGAAGTTGCTGGGTGCAAGGACCCTGCAGCGAGGCCACCTCTGGGCATGCAATACTGAAATCCGGGCCTGTACATTACATTTTGTCTAACTATATAGAAAACATTTTCAGGAAGTTCACCTTCCAACACTTTTTCAGTCAAGTTAATTTCAGATATGACTATGAAGATTTTCATTCATCCAGGTCATGGTATATCTAGTATAGGTAAATCTAAAAACAACTGGACTTGCTGAGTAATCAATGAAGACGTTTCACTACTCATCCGAGCAGCTTCTTCAGTTCAACTAACTGGTGTGGGAAGTCCTCGGCATATAAACTCTTCCACTAATCCAATCACAAAGGCAATTGTAACTCTTCAGAGAGGTGAAATCTGAAACTCACAGAGGTGTAATTCTATGGGGTTACTGTGAAAGGATTAACAAGGTATCATGCAACTTCTATAAACAGGTGTTACTTGTGGGAGTTGCATGAATGGATGTGACAAGTGTTCTGAAACTCCAGGGTACAGATGTTAGTACAGCATTGTATGTAGCAGACATGTGGTGTCGAAGGCCCCCGCCTCTATTCAGGGATGGTTTCTCCACCTTAACATGAATCGCCTCTTTCACGCCTCGTTCAAACCAGCGGTCTTCTTTATCCAATATTTGGACCTTGCTATCTTCAAAGGAATGTCCCTTGTCTTTTAGGTGTAGAAAGACAGCTGAGTTTTGCCCTGTAGAGTTCGCCCTCCTATGCGGAGCCATTCGCTTGGTGAGCAGTTGTTTTGTCTCCCCAAGACATCTGTGCACTCCTCGCTACACTGGACTCCGTATACAACATTGCTTTGTTTTTTCTTTAGGGGTTGAATCCTTTGGGTGTACCAGTTTTTGTCTCAGTGTGTTGCTAGGTTTGAAAAACACAGGGACGTGGTGTTTGTTAAAAATCCTCCTGAGTTTCTCAGACACACCAGCTACATATGAGATCACTATGTTTCGCCTACTCGTCTCCGGGCGGTTATTTCTATTGGTGTTCCTGTTGGTCTTTATTCAACCCAACTTAACTATGTAACTATGTATGAAAGTGGCTCTTTGTCCAATTGGAAATAACATAGGCCTATGCAGATCTGTTGGGAGGGGCCATCAAAATACAGTTCAAATGTACCTAACGCATATACAGCCAAGCACCAAGCAAATATTAGGCCAATGTTTCTTTAATTGTTTGTACTAGCTATACATATAAATGTAAAAGCCTATTTACATAAATCATTGGCGTTATGCCTAACATTTCCTAATTAACATGAGCTTCAGCCTTCAAGAAGTTTTCATCAAAAATCTAAATAAATGCTCTGCCAAGTAAAAAAACGTATTTTAAAATGGCAGAATGACTTTTGGGAAAAAATAAAAAAGTTGACATATGAATGTAAAAACAATAGTCCATATCAATCCAAAATTGCAATCGTCTTGCCAGATGCACTCAGTCATAACACATAGCATGCCAATAACAGTCAATCATTTCCAAACACAAAGCATATCAAAACAAGATCAGAAACTAGGAACAAGAGAGTGTAGATCATATGCAGCTGCAAGTACAAAAATGGCCATGGGCTTTACAAGAAATGAAACAAAAAGGAACATCATTAGTCACAGATATTTTTTAGAAGTTACTGCATACCCACAAAGAATGACCACAGCATGTTTGCCCTCCCTATGCATGAAGGACAATAGCAGCACTATTTGAGATGTTCTGCTTCTGGAACTAAAGACTCTTAAGGCATACTAAACTGCCGCCTTTGTCAGTTAATCAAAATAACCATTTGCCTGTTTATCCTCTGCAGTTGTATTTGCAGCCACAGTCACTATAAACAAACAGAGCAACAGCAAAAAAAAAAAAAAAAAAAACATACATGATATGCCATATTAAAGAGGTAAGCTGGAGTAGGCACCTTAAGGGGAAACTATCATGTCTTCATGCAGCAGTTGGGTGTCAAATATTCATTGACAGTTAGATCCAATATATCTTATGGGGGGGGTCCTTTCCTAGCAGATGAATTGCATCTAATTCAAATAACGGATTCCAGTACAAACAACATCTAACAAAATTACTGCCTTTTGCACAAATTCTGCATGTAGAGGAGGGGTCCTCAACTTTTTTTTACTCGTGAGCCCCATTTAAATGTAGAAAAGAGTTGGAGAGCAACACAAGCATGAAAATGTCCCAGGGGATGTCAAATAAGGGCTGTGATTGGCTGTTTGGTAGCCCCTATATGGACTGGTAGCCTACAGTTAACTGTTTGGCAGTACATCTAGTTTTTGTGCAACCAAAACTTGCATCTAAGCCAGCAATTCAAAAATAAGCATCTGCTTCGAGGCCACTGGGAGCAACATCCAAGAGGTTGGGGAGCAACCTCACCACTGATTTAGAGAGACATGATGTCTGGTGATTTTAATATAGTGAGCTCTAAAACATCTTCTACACAAAAGGAGCCCCCTAGAAGATATATTACATGTAACTGTGAATGATTATGTGACCCTACCTTCTGCATGAAGAGAGAATGAAGAGAAACAGATGCTGAGAGAGGAACAGTGAAGATAAACTTGATTATTTCAGAAATGGTACAGAATATTTAATTGATTGTATTTAAGTATGCTGAAGCTTAAATTAAATTTTCGCGATAGCTCCCCTTTAAATATGAACCACACAAAGCGTGAAAAAAGATGACAAGTACATAAGTTGCCCAAGCATGAAGAATATATAAACATAAAAGTCTGGATTACTAAAGAACAAACAGAACATTTTTATGCTTTTCAAAGAGAAAGTAAAAAGGAAGAAAAGAGTGACAGGTAAAAAAAAACCTCACACTTAGGGGCAGATTTATCAAGGGTTGAATTTCGAAGTGTAAAAAAATTCAAAATTCGACCATCGAATGGCATTACTTCGATATTCGAAGTTGGACCAAATTTGGCCATATTTGGTCCAAGTAAAATCGATCGTATGATGAAATCCTTTGAATGGAACGATCTAAAACTTTTAAAAACTTAGCCAAATGTTGGCTATAGGTTCTAGGAGGTCCCCATAGGCTAACATAGCAATTCTGCAGGTTTAAGGTGGCGAAGTGTCGAAGGTGAACTTTTTTAAAGAGACAGTACTTTGATTTTCGAAGTCGAACTTTTTTTTTACTTTGAATCGAAGTTGAAGTCTAATTTAGTCCTATTCGATGGTCGAAGTACCCAAAAATAAGTTTTTAAAAAGAAAATTCACTTCGACACTTAGTAAATGTGCACCTTAAATGCATGCAGTAAGTACTTACAGTACTGTACAAATCTTGGGGATCTTTATCTAAGCTGGACATTTCAATAAGAACAGGCTTAGTCTTTAAAAATATTAAACTGGTATATTTACAGATCTGTAAGCCAACTTCTTTGTGATTTAGCAATGAGTGTGTAAATTCAAAGCATACTTCTAGGAAGAACTGTTTTTAGTAATAACAGCATCAGGCATGTCACGCAATACCCAAGTGAAAAGCATACAGTATATTAGACCTATGCAGGATATCTTACAGAGTGCAACTATGAGGAACAAAAGCAATATGACAGCTACCAAATGCTGCCTGAAGGAAATATAAGCAAGAAAAGATCACAGAGATGCAACTTACACTAACAAAGCACATAGAAATAAGAAAAAGAAAAAAAAATTAAATGAGTGGAGAAAGAGAATGTAGCATTTTTTTTTATAACTCAAAATTCTCAAATGAATGAAGCAGATGTTCTTGCTCAGAGGGAAACTGTAGGTTTTGCTTGATGAGCTTTTGTTAGGATCCAAATAGCAGCTGATTACCATCTGAATTAGTAGGAAAAAAAATCATATGACAAAAAAAGGAAAGACTAATTTAGACAAGAGAATGAGTTATAAATGTCAGAAAAGTATGTCAGGTCGGTATCCAAGATCTGTATTGATTCAATAACATGTATAACTGAGTAGTTTATACATCCCCAAAAACAAGGGTTGCATATAAACAGTACTGAACTAGACAAAACTTTAAGTAGCTCACCTTTAAATAAGCCTTTATTATGAGCATATAATACATGGACATATTGTAATCAACTTGTCAACTGTTTTCATTATTTATTCTGTATTAGCTGTTCTATTCTGGCTCTTTCCAGCACGAAGCTGATTGTCAGCTGGTTTGGATCAGCCAAACATAGAGTGTAAGACTTTAATATCATTCCTATCCTTAAAGGGCACCTGTATTTCCCCTCAGTCTGGTTGGAGGTAACAGTAGCTTTCTTTAAATAATTCCCCCCCCACCCACCAGTGCTAGGACACCTGCACCGGTTGTGAGCTCCCAGTTCGAGCGGCATTTTGGGGCACACGTATGCGCAGAATGAGTGAATGCCACAACTTGCTCATTATGCTATGCCCGCAGCGTCAAAAGCTCAATAGGTGCATGAGTGTCAAAGCGCTGGCAGGCGCCCAACAAGAGTGCAGAGTCTATTAGCCCACACCTTTGTTGGGGAAAATATTTTAAGAAAACAGGTGCCCTTTAACTGTTCTTATATTTTTCTTTTCAGACCCTACATTGTACATCTTTCGTTTATGATTTCAAAACAGCTTCCTGGTTCCTAGGGTAATTAACATCTACTGCAAACAGTGAAAATTACAAGTACGAGAACTGCAGAACAAGAACAATAAATAACCCAAAAACCATAGAAAATGCAAATTGATTTGGAATTCTACTTTCAACACCATACTAAAAGTTAATTTAATTGTGAACCATCCCTTTAGGGTAAGGACACACGAGGAGATTCAGGGAGATTTTGTCGCCTGGCTACTAATCGCCTCGTCTTTTGAGCAACTATCTCCCTGAACTGCCTCAGCGTTTTTCCCCATAGGCTACAATGAAAAGTTGCCTGCGTTAATGCACACACGGCGATTCGTTTTCAATAGTTGCCCAAAGTTGCCTCAGTGAGGCAATTTCAGGCAACTATTAAAAACGCATCGCCGTGTGTGCATTAACGCAGGCAACTTTTCATTGTAGCCTATGGGGAAAAACGCTGAGGCAGTTCAGGGAGATAGTTGCTCAAAAGACGAGGCGATTAGTAGCCAGGCGACAAAATCTCCCTGAATCTCCTCGTGTGTCCTTACCCTAACATTGCATAATGCCTTCCTAAATGAAGTGTACAAACCAAACTTCAAGTTTATCTTAATGAAAGTAAAAGTAATATTTACATACTCGCCAGGCCTACCTTAAAGGAGAAGGAAACCCTTTAGAAAGAAACCCTGTGCCCCACGTAGAGCCTAACACATATAAATGCAGCATGTTCATTAAAAAACACAGATCTCCCACTTTTCAAACTCACATATGAAATTAGAGGTTCACCCACCAAATTTGACAAGGTCTGGGGGCCATGATGTGATATTGATCCGATTCCTGAATTAGGGAACCTAAGTGTACCCCTACATAAGACAAATATGCTTGGAGCAAATGGTGGCTCAAAAATAGTTCACAAAGAATACTTCTAAGAGTGACCATTTAACCCCAATACATGGCTCTTAGACTCACAATACTCTATATGTCGACTGGTAATTCAGGTCTGATTTCATGTAATGCATACGAGATGTTTTCTTATGTTTTGTGTGTTAAATGTTTAAAACAATAAAACTTACCTTTAAATAAAAACAGATCTGAAATCTCTTAGGTACAACAAGGCAGAAGGAAAAAAAATTTATGTCTGTGTATAAGGGCCTTAGCGTGTATAATTTAACAAAGGATTGCGATTACAATCTGTAGGGAGTTCACAATCCAACATGCGGACTTGCTAAGGGACTTACTGCTCATCTGTGTTTCCAAAGCACATGCCTCTCTTCTTGTTTTAATAAGCTATCCTGTTCATAGGCACAGAGGCAACACATTATCACAGCAACATAAATTAAAACATTTTTATGTTTTAAAAAAAAACATAAAAAACCTAATGAGGAAATACTTTCTTCATGTATTAGATTCAAAATAATCAAATTTGTTGAAACAAATTCAAATCCTGCCAATTTTACTGATTTGTTTGCATCCCAAAACAAATCCAGGATCTGGAGCATTCCTAACCACTTTGTTACCTTCATTCTTTTGGAATCCATGTTCATAACAAGCAGGCAGGTGCCATTGTGCAAATGTTGCCACAGAAGCAAGCTTTGTATCATCCAAAAGGCTAATGGTAAATATGTCCCTTTCTATGATGTATATATACCTGCATAAAGAAAAGTCAATTCACTGCATTCCACTACCCAAATGTGTGTGCTGGCAGTAAGGGGACCAGTCTGTCAGCACAGACAGACCGGATTTTGGAGCAAAAAGTTAAGTACACATTTTTGCACTGAAATGAAGTCTGTGTGGGTATGGCCAGGCTGATTCCATAGAATGCTTTAACCATATTGATGATGAAATAAAAAGTGTTTGTTAGCTTTCCAAGGTTATCCCACATTCATTTAGCCGGCATCCTCTGGTGCAGTGATCCCCAACCAGTAGCTCGTGAGCAACATTGCTCTCCAACCCCTTGGATGTTGCTCCCAGTGAACTCAGAGCAGCAGCTTATTATTGAATTCCAGGCTTGGAGGCAAGTTTTGGTTGCATAAAACCAGCTGTACTGCCAAACAGAGCCTCAATATATGTTGACAATTCACACAGGGGCTACCAAATGGCCAAACATAGCCCTTATTTGGCACCTCAAGAACATTTTCATGCTTGTGTTGCTCCCCAACTCCTTTTACTTCTGAATGTTGCTCACGGGTTCAAAAGGTTGGGGATCCCTGTGTCTGGTGGCTCAGCGGGAATAGGGCATGTGTTGGGACCAAAAACCCAGGGATCAAGAAATACAAGAAACACTCTACAATGAACAGTTAAAAAAAGCAAATACCTGCAGGCTCATAAAGATTTAATCGTCATTTAAAAACCAAAAATAAATTAAAATTAACAATAAAACTATCCTCTATTAAGGTGGAAACGTTTATGAAAAGTTATAAGCCAATCACACTTTTTTAGAAGTGGAGGAAAGTGGAAAAGATTAACTACAGATACACATACAGAACACAAAAGAAATTAGTCTCTCTGGAAATGTCATGGCTTCCTGGCTCGTCTTGTCTAGGTCTGTTACTATATAAACATTTTGTACATCATTGGAGGAAATCAGCATCACGGTTTGGTATCAGAAATGGCACCAGAGTGACATAATACTACAGAAATTGAATAAAGGAAGAATAGCACTATTATGTGAATTGGGTAGTGAGCAAAAGCATCTGCATAGCATGCATTTAATAAAAATAAGCTATAATTTGAAAATCAAATCAACAGTAAATCATATGAATTACCGCAATTAAATCATCTAAACAAGTGCTTTTTTAAACAAAGTACTAAAGGATTTCCAGTGCAACACATATAGTTGTTTTCTGGGCAAAAGGAGTTTAATTAAAGAGTAAGTGGACCTCAGAGTTATTTGTGGCATACAAAAATAACAGCAAATGACTGTATAAATACCAGTGTCATTTAAATGTATTCATTATAATCCTTGAGGCACTCGGCACAATTAAAGAACAAGAAAAGCTCTAGAACAATGGGGGTACCCACAAGTGACCCTAAAATGCTAGCCCCTTTTTTTCCCTCAGGGTGGTATGTCCTTTCTTTAAAAATAAATAAATGCACCATTCCAATTTACTCCATAGTGCAGCACTGCCTATTTTTTTCCATTCTTGGGAAACCTTGCACAGAAAAATGGGGGCAGTCTGGAAGAACATTGTTCGGGGCAGCACATTAATTTTAAAGAAGAGGTGCACCAGCCTGAAGAAACAAAATACTATGTGGGTATATGTGGCTACCAAACAAATTGTTTCTTTTTTTTTTTTTTTTTTTTTTTTTTTAAGGATTTCCGTAAATTAGGGAAAACTAAACAACATAATCCACAAACAACAAATACAACTAATTTCTGTGTTGTGGAAAGCTAAGGCAAACATGGTAATTATTAAAATAAAGGGATCATTCATGTAATTTTCCCAAAGTACCAAAAGTACTAAATAGCACCACCAACTCACATAATGTATTGTGCACGTGTCAAAAAAATGTTGAGACATGATAGACAAACTGTACTATTACAGAGTTATACAAGGGAAAGGAATTCTGCAAAGCTATCAACGCTACTGGTTTTCTATAAATTACCAGATTCAGAGATTGTTCCCCTTTTTCTATAGAAATTATTTTCAACCTGCTCTTTACTTGCTAACAATCAACTTACATACACATGTATGTATGTACACGTAGACAAAAACAAAAAATGACAATGAAAATTAAAAAAAAAAAATGGAAAGAATCTCACAAAGGAACACAGTGAAAGATTTTTATATCTTTACTGGACTCATAAAGGAAAATATATTTACTGCCAGATTAAATTGTGACATGGTTGGGAAAACAAAACAATTAAGTCACTTACGTGATGATCCATGGGAGTCCTTATTTTCACAATTATTCTGTTTGTGATGTGAAGAAGGTGATAAAAGATATCAGGAGAATTCCAGAGCCAAGGGTAAGCAAGATGATGATGGTAAATGCAGAGGCAGCAGCATCAATAGAGAAGAGAGAAAAGGATAAAAGCAAATATACATTGAGTTAACTTGTGTTTAGACATACACAGAAAAGCACTAATGCAGTGTAATTTATGCTAACAGACTAGGAAGAACTAAACAAGTACAAGGCAATGCAAATTAGCAGGTTAAAACATCAACATTTTATGCACAGCTTTAAGATTTTCTAGGCAGATACAGTAAATTAAAAAGCATGATGACACTGAAACAAGAAGTGAAAGCTGGAAATATAATTTTGAGCTTGAAATCTTTTAGAACGATCTCCCAGAAATGAAAGCCTCTGATTTAATCAGCTAAAAAGTTATTATACCAAAAAGGAAACTCTTCCATATTAAAATGATACTTATAACTAAGCAGCATTAATACTAATCCTGGAGACTGCACCATTATTTTGTATCAAAAAAACCCCATATACCGACTTATTCCTTATAGTTATAGAAACGTCTGTATTACTTTACATAATTTTGCAGAACAGTGCTTTAATATTGTCAAAATGTGAATCTTATTCCATTTGTATCTGTAAGATTCCCCTTTAAAAAGAAAATTATACTTTTTTAAAATTTTGACTGGTTTGCTTACAATGATAATGATACTTGATGTTAAATAAACAAGCAAAAATGTTGTTGGCAAAAAAACATGCTTGGGAGTTTAATGATTAAGGGTCTCCTTAATCCCCGAATCTGCCTGTGTGCCCTGACTCTTAGGGACAGATTTATTAAGGGTCAAGTTGTGTTTTCCACAAAAAATTTAGTTTTCGAGGGTATTTATGAGTCAAAAATCTAATTTTCGGGTTAAAAAAAAAAACCTCAGTTTTTTGTATTATACCCCAACCCTGGAAATAGCTTGAATCCGAAAATCTAAAATCTGTCTAGGTCATGTAGAAGTCAATGGAAGAGGTCCATTGAACCATTTTTAAGATGTTAATAGCCTTTATGATGTTCAAGTTTTTTCTGAGGGTTTCGCTCGAAAACTCTTTCAATTGAGCAATTTGAGTTTTTCCCTCGGAAATGTGAGAGTTTTCGGGTTGTTAACCCCGAATTTGCTGATTCGATTTTTTTTCTTAAATTAGAAACCATTCGAGTTGTGAATTCATTCGAGGCCTAAAAAAAGCTCGCATAACTCTAAAATTCGACCTTTGATAAATAACCCCCCCTTAGTGTCAACTCTAACTACAATTCTCACCATGACATATAACTACAACTATACAGGTTACTTTATCCAAAGACCACTTTCTATAATTTCTCGGTAATGCTATGCATTTTGTGTATTATTAGTGCTAGTTTCACAAGAAATGTGTTTCCTATTTTGGACGCTATTTGAAATGGAAAATTTTAATTAGACTGTCATTTGAGCTTTTAACTAATTAGGAAGATTCCCAGAGACTTTCTGATTTACAGGCAATTTTAATTAGCTACTTACTTTGAAAGACTAAGAAAACAGGTTCAAACTAAACAAATCTGGAGTTATAAATAAATAAATATGTGAACTGTATTAATCCCAGTTGAAAAAAATAAAACTTTAAAAGCAAATTGTCTGGAAATTGTTTTATTTGCAATATTTCGTATGCTTAAAGGGACACATTAAAGCAATGTTTTTAATGTAAAAAGTATATACATATATAGGTGTCTTCTTAAGATTCTAATTCAGTACATGTATATTCTTTTTATCTGCAGAGAGTGGGCTTACACAGACAGACAATACTAGCGGTCAATATGTACAACAGCCTCTTGTCTGCATTCCCCTGCTCCAGTAAGGATGGGGCCAGGGAGTGACAGCTTGACATCTTTTAGTACAAAATGTAAAGATATTTAGATATGTATACATATCAAGCTAAATTGCATTTGGGAAGTCTCTACATTAGCCATTAACTGTGCCTTAAATTGCGCAGAAGGATGTTACATTTTTGCTTGCTTGCTACATTTGAACTTTTTACCTGCCATGTTAAAACGTGTGTTATCCAATGATCTATTTTAGTTTAATAGTTGCGTTAGTAATTTCTGTCTCCTGTGGTTATACATTGAGGATAGGCCTCATTATTTAAATCTGGAACTTGCAATGCAAAGCAGCGGACAATAGATTTGTTAGAACCTGGAAAGGTAACCTTTATGATATATGTTGCCACATATGTGACTTGAAATACATTTTACCTTGAAGAAACCTTGCAAGGAAGAAAAACTGTAGGCTGCCCTAAATGGAATAAAGACTTGTGTAAAAGAATCTGAGAGAAGCAAGCGAGGAATTCACAAATTATTCTATACTCACTACAAAACCCTCATCAAACATGCATCTGTTCAACGCAATACCAAAATGTGAGATGCATGGTAACATTTTCAAAAAATATATAATACATCTTCCTTCCATAAGGATATCATTTTTTTTTTTAGAAAATATTATTAGCCTTCCATATCTATATTTCCAGCCTACAACTGAAAATTATATTTGTTAATCTTGGTCATTGACCCTGGCAACCAAAGGGCAGATCAACTGTGATGGTTCAGTTTTGCTACTTTTATTTTGATTTGCTTAACTTCTTTTCAGCCCATTGATTTTCCATTTTGACTTTCATAGATATGACTGTTGTTAAGGTAATAAAGCACTAGCAACCAAATAGCAGTTCACCCTCCAAGCTTTTAGGAGAATCAGAGGAAAAAAACTTAATTGTTTTAAACAACAAAAAAGAGTACTAACTGTTATGTCAATATTATTGCATTGGAGTTTTATTTATTAGCGTTAGATTTGTTTCTTGTATGATATTCTATATATTCATTATAGGTGGTATATTTATGGAACTGACCACGAGAATTTTATACAACTGAAATAAAAAACTTTTTCTGAGAACTTCATTCGTATGCTATTTTTAGTGGTATCAGAGATATTTTGCAGTTTAGACTTCTAGCCTTGACTCAACTGAGAAACAACAACCCTAGCGTTAACTGAATACTAGTATTGCAAAGAAAATAAACAGACAGGGTTCCGACACTCTTGGCATTCAAAGAGAGCTGTTGAAAAGGGTGTTGTCTAGCAACACCTAGCATTTCCCAAATTGCAACACCATGTAAACCGTTTGTATATAACTTTAAAAAATGGATACACATCCCCAGTCATTATACTTAAAGGGGAACTACGATCTGTTCAAACCATATATGAAAGAGCTATAATGATCAGATTATACACAGCAGTAAACACATTCTTAGGTGTGTGTTTGCCTTATTCCTATAGTCTTTTTAGGCTATTTATTTCCCTGCCCTATCCTGTTAGAAAGGTTTTATGGTTTAGAAGGTTACTACAGCCCCCATAAAAAAAAAAAGCTATTTTATTTAAAAAAAAAAAAACTGCCATCTTCTGGACACGGATAGCAGAACTGCGAAATTATCGCTGGATCTAAGAACAATATGATTTTCATGATACCACTGATAACACCAAGCCAACTTTGTTTAAATGCCTAAATACAGTGTGAAAGAAAGACATTGTTTTCAGATCAATTGTTTTCACACAGTGCACCAGAAGTAATGACTTTTTTCCAATTGCTTTTTATTTTTTTCATTATGTTTTTCAATTTTAAGAAAGGATTTGCTTAAATTTTAGTGCTCTGGTATTTCCCATTAAGGCAGGTAGAAGATTAGAACATGCTATATTAGTTGATACAGAAGGATGCCTGCAACTAATAGTATTCATTGCAACAGCAAAGCTCCTTTACCTCCAAAATGCATTAACAAATGTATCAAATTTTACCAGGTTATTGTGGTCATACACGGGCAGCTTTAAGCTGCAGATTCTAGTCCTTTAGACCAAGTCTGCAACTTATATGCCGATGTATGGGGACTTTCGTCGGGGCGACCTGACTGATATCTAGCCAAAAATAAGGCATGTTGATCTGGCACACTTGATTTTCACTTTGAATAGAGGACTGCGTCGGCTTGTTGATTCGGTCCTTGTCCCAATAGCCCCTATTACGGTAGTTGGAATCTGATTTTTTGTACCTAGGGCCAAATGATTGTATTAGCCTGATATCACCCACCTTTGATGAGCATACTGGGGGGAAATGTACACTATTTTGGAGACATTGCCGAAAGAGTAGATCTTAGAATATATGGCCTCCTTTAGAGAGAGACGTGACCCTTTCCCTCCTTACTAAGCAGCAAGCGGTATTAAAGTCATGTTTGTTTTGATGAGGTGGTTACTTTTTTTAGAAGTCCTGATGCAAAGTTGTTGAGCAAAGTGGGTGTTGTAAGTGCTTCGCACTGGGTTCCTTAAAGGGAACGTCAGCTCAAAAAATAATTGTTTGTCTAATAAAAGAAGACATAATTCTGAGCAGCTTTGCAATATACACATGCATTACATTTATTAAATGGTTTGTTAATTATTTCTATATGTTTTGCTATTGAAATCAGTGTTTGTCTGTCTTTTTCCTGGCGGGTGAGACTGACTGTTGATACAACGTAAGACAAGCAGCTGATTAACAGACCCTGTCTTTGCTGAGGAACTTAGACTTTTGCAACATTGTTTTAAAAGTAATAACCAGGAGTTAGGCAAATGCTGCTTTCAATAACAATTGTTTTTACAAATAACTTATATTCAGCTTGAAAAAGTAACTAATGTTCTGAAAGCTTGCTGTGATTATCTCAATTAGCCAATAAAGGTATCACCTTTATACCAGCTTTTTGTTATTTTTTTTTTTTTTTTTTACCTTTTGACTGGCTAAAACAGTACAACTTTACAAAGTAACAGTATGACAGATTTGATGTAATTCACACCCAGTGAGATTTTTAATACTGCTTCATAGATATCAGCATGGTCGCTAATTGGGTATTGGTCGGGCAGACCATGGTTTTGCCCCCATACACTGCGCAATAAGCTGCCAACTTGGTCTGGAGTAGAATTTTTTTTAAAAAGTAAGAAACAGAAAGAATGACTAAAGGTGGCCATACACGGGCCGATAAAAGCTGCCGACAGACCGTGTCGGCAGCTTATTGGCCCGTGTATGGGGGCCCCCGACGGGCTTCCCCGATCGAGATCTGGCCGAAAGTCGGCCAGATCTCGATCGGATGGGATTAAAAATCCCGTCGGATCGCGGCCGCATCTGTTCGTTGATGCGGTCCCGCGATCCGACCGCCGTTTGGCGAACGCTAGGATCCGATCGTTGGGCCCTAGGGCCCACGATCGGATCAGCCCGATATTGCCCACCTCAAGGTGGGCATATCGGAGGGAGATCCGCTCGTTTGGCGACATCGCCAAACGAGCGGATCTATCCGTGTATGGCCACCTTAACTGTGTAGTCACACGATGCATGTGGAGGAAAACTTTAGAATTCAAGTAAAACAGCTCTTCTTTACAAAACATAACAGATTGTTTTCAGTGACATGAACATCCCGGTTATTTCTATTACAGTTCTCCCATATGTCTTCTATTACAGTACTCCTCCTACTCTTTTAGACAGTAACTATTTAAGGACATGTATAGGGGCAGAGTATTTCTAAGCTGTTTACTTATATGAAATATTTCCTTTCTCCTATGTACAAGCAACAAAGGAATGGAGGTTAATATACGTTATGAAAAAAAGAAATATTTTCCAGTACTTCTGCCAAGAATTGCATTGCAGCACACTCCAGGGCAGCTCCACCCACTGATACCAGGAAACACTACAAGATTAGCAAGCACAGAGGAAGGCAGGACACAAGCTGTGTACTTCCTCTTCCGGCCGACAAATGTATCTCAATACCTGTATCTGGTTAAGGAACTTCCTCAAAACAAGTGGGTCGTTGTTCAGTCAGACACTTTAGAGAAGGTGGAGGACCCTGCCCAGCAAAGCTGACATTCTAGGCTTGTTATTACTTCAAGGTACAGCTATGGGGTCTCTGGAAACCCATTATCCAGAAAGCTACGACTTATGGGAATGCCATCTACCATAGACTCCATTATAATCAAATAACTCCAAAAAAAATTCTCAGTTATAATAAAACAGTACCTTGTACTTTATGTCTGCTAAGATATACTAAATCCTTATTGGAGACAAAACAATCCTATTGGGTTTATTTAATGTTTCAGTGTTTTTTTAGTAGACTTAAGATAAGGAGATCCAAATTACACAAAGATCTCTTATCCGGAATACACCAGGTCCCGAGCATTATGGATAACAGGTCGCATACCTATATATTAGAAATTTCACCTTGCCCTCATCAACTCCTACCTGTGGTCAGTCCACAAAAGTGCTTCAGAAAATGTAATGTAAACCAAAAAAGTTAAAAAATAAAGTGCTTTACACAAAATTTAAAGACACAAATTGTTCTAGTTGTTGCTTAAGACCCCTGGTTGGCATTCCTCTTGTTCCAAAAATGCACTGCATCTATTACATTGGGAACAGAATGCACTTCACATACTGTACATTCCTTCTATCGTTGAGCAACCATTAAAACAAAAAGGTTTAAAACTCAGAGAAACGTTAGGGGCCATAAATATTTTAAAAATAAAATAGGATCCAAAAAGTATAAGACAAATTCCTAGGCTCCCTTAAGAAATGGGGCCCTCTCTCATAATGTATCATGTGGATTATTAGAAACAAACTACAGTAAGTTTAGTTAGAAGAAATAAGCACAATGCCAAGACCAATAAATGTACAACTTACATATAAATGTAATAATAGTGAAAGGGTAAAATAAGAATTCAATTGTTTATAGAAACCATCCACTTCAATATATATACAAAGCATACATATATAAAAGGTAAGAGATATACTGAGCTCAGCTTTCCCAAATCCTACTAAAAAAATAATAACGTAGCCCAACTTGATTCTGAATATACTGTTGCAGAGGCACCTGAAATAACGCTCAACATGAAACATTAAACTAAGAGATTTCAATTATTGTGAGCAAAGTGGCAATTGCAAAATCGAGGCATATTCTGACACTCAATATAAGTAGAATAATGGTAAATGAAAAATAACAAGCTCATTACTAAACAGCCATTTTTCCTTCCTGAACATTTATTAAGCAATGACATACTACACACCCCCTGAGGGTAGCAAAGAGTGCAAATAATACAATTCATCCGTTTCACTTTTTTGTATAACTTCCACTTACTCTTTAAAGGTTGTAAACAGTTTCAGTTCATCTAATTAGTTAAAACAATGGGACAATAACACAAATGGGGATGGTGGTATTCAAAACCATTGTAACCGGCGGTTTCCCTGTTGAAAACAAAATCATTTGGAGCCTTCTGGATAACAAGCGGCTAAACTAGATACCAATTTTAACAGGTATATGGAGTACATGACAAATAAAATCACCTTTTTTAAATAAGCAAATGCCAAAAATAAGAAAGATACTATGTTAATGTAAACACATTAGTGTCACCTGCACTGGATGGAGTCAATCTTCCTGGCATGTATTGTGCACTGTTTCAGCAATTTGAGATAAAAAGAAATAAACCTGAGTTTATTATCTGTTGGGAGAATTGATAAGTAACTAGAATAAGTGATGTTTAATCATCTATGCGTGTTAAAGTTAGTTATTAGGCTTTTCAGGTTAACACAAAGCTTGATGCTTCGCACTAACAAAGATTAACCTATTAAATTGCCCGATGAGACGGAAATAATCTATTCATCATAACTAACTGTGTTAAAATGTCACCTATGAAATAGAGACTACCTTTTCAGCCATACTTTTTGTGGGGGAGGGTAACACTTTAATAACTGATGTAATAAGTGTTTTAACAGTCCTGTGGCAATCAATGACTGGCAAACATACCTAGGTACCCTTAGTGGATGCCCCTAAAGGTACAAATACAGGTATGGGATCTTAGTATACAACGTGTGGAACCAGGCTTCATTTTTAGTAGCCTACAGCAAATAACCAGTTATTAGTTTTCATAAAGCAAATACTAGTTAGAACAAAATAGCAAAGATCAGATTGTTTTCTATGTGCTACTGAATTAATACACTCCAGCAACTAAGTTTACAAATCAGTCCCTTAAAGGGGTGGTTCACCTTCAAACAACTAGTTTTCAGATAGATCTCCAGAAATAAAGATTTTTTCCAATTACTTTCTATTTTCTATGTGTCACCGTTTTTCTAATATTGAAGTGTCATTTTTCACCTTCTGAAGCAGCCCTGGGAGGGGTCGCCGACCCTGTGAACTGTTCTAAATGGATACATTTAGTTGATACATTTCTTATCTTTGCCCCTGCTGAGCAGAATCTCTGGGTTTCATTACAGGCAGCTGTTAGAATTGATACAATAGTTGCTAATATTCCAGAGATGCTGCTGAGAGATGTATAAACTAAATGTTGCAAAAAACAGTTTAGAATCTGCACCTGAATTACTGAGCTGCCAGACTGAAACACCAGAGACATGAACATTCAACTTAGATTTTGGAAAACCAGTAAAAAATAAATAATGGAAAGTAATTGAAAAAAGTCTTTATTTCCGGGGAACAATCTAAAAACAACTGAATTGAGAAAAGTGTGGTTTACCTTCAAGTTAACTTTTATAGAATGACCTAGAGAATTCTAAGAATGCTAAGCAACTTTTAAATTGGTCATTATTTATTTTGTATAGTTTTTGCATTATTTGCATACTTCTTCTGACTCTTTCCAGCTTTCAAATGGGGGTCACTGACCCCATCTAAAAATAATTGCTCTATAAAGCTATACATTTATTGTTATTGCTATTTTTTATTACTCATCTTTCTATTCAGGCCCTCTCCTATTTATATATTGGTTCTCCTTTAAGGTTCAATTTGTGTTTTCCACAATATTTTGAGTTTTTGAGCTGATTTTTTTAGTCAATGCTCAATACAATTCGGGATACTTTTTTTGAGTTTTATTATACCCTGACCCTGGAAATAGCTCAGATCCAAAAAATAAACCATCTAAAACCTGTTGAGGTCATGTAGGAGTCAATGGCAGAGGTCCCTTGAACCATTTGAAGATGTTAATAGCCTGCATGAAGTTTTGCCCAAAAACTCAATCAATTTGAGTTTTCAGGTTTCGTAACTCGACTCACAGAATCAAGTTTTTTCCATTCTAGTTTTTTCTTAAGTAAGAAACCATTCGAGTCGTGAGTTCCTTCAAAGTATAAAAAACTAACATTCGACCTTTGATAAGTAACCCCTTAATCTAAGTAGTATGGTGACTAATTTTTCATAGGTTATGAATTCCTGCTTTACAGGAACCCTCACGCAAGAGCCTCTCCAGAATTGCCTCAACATCTTCTGGAGCAGCCCTTCTCCTAATCCTGCAGCTATTTAGTGTGTTCATTCTGCCTGCATGAACCCCTTTACATGCACCATTACTTTTTATGAACTTTTTACACACTTACGGCACACACAAAACATGCAATTTGACACATATACAATTTAAAAAAATGTGTGTGTGTGTGTGAGAGAGAGAGAGAGAGAGAGAGAGAGAGAGAGAGAGAGAGAGAGAGAGAGCACTAGCCTCACTGCATAATTAATTAATTCATAATTTATTTCAATGATCTTAGTGCATTTTTAGATTATATGAGATTTGTATGTATTTTATTACTTTTCAGCTCCGCATTCCAGTACATTGCTCTACCCATAAAATGCTCACTGCACACACAGTCTATTGGAACTGGCTATAATCTCACTATAATCTCATAGCATGGTTCATATTGGGAGTGGATATGCAGAATGATACAGCTAGCAACTTTTCATTCCTGTTGAATATCTGTTCTAAATCCACAACCGGCCATTTATTTCTTAAGGTGGCCATAGATGCAAAGATCCGCTCGTTTGGCGATGTTGCCCGATATGCCATTAACAGGCATGGCTATATCGGGGGTAATCTGATTGTTCGGCCGTATGGCCGAACGATCAGATTACGATGTGCCATGAGCTCCGGCGGGATCGGTCGGGTCAAAATCAAACCTGACCGATCGACCAAACGACCGATCTCCGCCGGGCGAAAGATGTCGGCACACGCCACACACGATCCGAAAATCGTACGAATCCTCGATTCGTACGATCCGATCTGTGTGTCTATGGCCACCTTAACACATAGATCAAAAACAGAAAAAGACCCAAATCTGATCTGGGGTACAGATCAAAATATTTTGTCTGAAATACAATAACGTAAATAAAGCACATCCCAGATATGACATAACTTCTTATTTTAGCCAAGAAAAATATGAAATTGAACTGAATACAATTGTCCAGGGAAAGGTAAACTTTTCTTTACCCTTTTATCAGGAATAGTGTATAACTTGGATTTTTATGCCTTCCCTGTCAGTGTTCTGTCTACATCAATTTAAAAATAATTGGAATGTAACAGGACTCTATGTGGATTTTTGTATTATGGAAGGGGGTTGTGTTCTATACCTATTTAACACTGGTTAGTCAAGGCTGTGGTATCACCTGACAAAGAGGCACGCCTCTGAAACTTTGATCTTTTTTTTGACACAAACACTAGGAACTAAAGGATCGTTCAACAGGCTAATCTACTTTAGAGACCCAGGCTTCACTGTTTCAGCAGTAACAGCACAGAATATAAACAGCCACAAACACATAGAGGCATGCGATAAGTAATCCAGAAACCCGTTATACAGAAAGCTCCGGATTACAGGAAGGCCATTCAAATAACCCAAATTTTTAAAAATAATTTCCTTTTTCTCTGTAATAATAAATCATTAACTCATACTCCAAACTAAGATATAATTAATCCTTATTACAAACGAAAACCAGCCTATAGGATTTATTTAACGTTAAATAATTTTCTGTAGATTGAAGATATGAAGATCCAACTGAGCTGTTTTATACAATATATTTTGAAAACAGGTTGTATGCTGCTTTACTTAGCATAAAACGTTTTCAAAGTCGAACCTACTCTACTCACAGAAGCAATTATGTGTTAAGATAACTTATCTTTTCAATAGCTGTAATAAATAAGTTGCTACTTCAACATCTGAAGATAAGAAACAATGAAAGTAAAATTTTATGGTACATTCCTTTTTCATGATAAGATTTCAAACAGACTTTATCTCCAAAATAAAAAGACTAATTTGCACCAGTGATTTTGTGTGGCAGAGTAGGCTTACTTTACCTTATATAGTGCAGTTCAGCCTAGCACAGCAATAAATGGGGACTTGCAGGTGGCTGCAACTCAAATGCAACTGAATGAATCGCCACTGACTTGTTCAGAGCATTACATTTAAAGTAGTGGTTCACCTTAACGTTAACTTCAGGTTATAGAATGGCCTATTCCTAGTAACGTTGCCAATGGTTTTCATATATATTTTATATAGTTTTTGAATTATTTGCCTTCCTCCTGTGACCCTCTCCAGCTTTCATATGGGGGTCACTGACCATGGCAGGTAAAAACTATTGTTCTGTGAGGCTACAATTTTATTGCTATTGTTACTTTTTATTACATATCTTTCTATGCAAGTCCTCTCTTATTCATAGTCCAGTCTCTGCCTTTCATCCAAACCACTGCCTGGCGGCAAGGGTAAATAGCTTGCAACCAGATAGATGCTAAAATACCAAACTGGAGAGCTGCTGGTTAAAAGGCTAAATTACTGAAAAAAATTAGAAAAAACTAACTATGAAAGTATGAAAGGTAAACAAGCCCTTTCATCAAGTTATGGGGTATGCAATAAAAGGAACAAAGGCTGCTACAAGTCTAGTAGGTACATTTCCGTGTCACCTGTTAAAAGCAAACACCTTATTGGATGTTATGGGTTACTGCACTTGGACAAACATTACATACACAGTCTATATGAGTAGTAATTAGAGACCATTGTTTACTAGTGTTTACTATTTATGTGACTTTCTGGCAATTGAATTATACTGTTACAAAGCAATGCTACCCTACCACCACACACTTTGTACTTCTGAAACAGAGATACAAGGTGGAGGCCCAAGAGGTGCACGGAAACCTTGTACTTAATTCCTGCCCAGGCAAATACACTCCAGGCAGAGCCCTACACAGTGAGGTACAACGGAGGGCTGTTGCACTTGTTTCTGTTTGTAGTAGATCTTTCATGCGTTGCAGCCTAATCTATTAGGTCATACTCACCACAGTGCAGGCAAGTAATGAATGCAACTTCATGCTTTCCACATGTGTTTGCACTTGCCTGCAGTGACCATGAACTAGCAGACTGGGCGGCATGTCTTCCTGCATTTCCCTCCAATGGCACACAGGTCTACAGGAATTCTTCCAAAAATTCTTTATTTACGGATTGCAAATGCAACGTTTCGGGGAACAAAAATCCCCTTTGTCAAGCATCCGTAAATAAAGAATTTTTGGAAGAATTCCTGTAGACCTGTGTGCCATTGGATGTCGCTGACTTGTATCCTGTTGTGAGGTTGCCGAGCCTCTACCATTGTGCACCAGGCGTCTCTTAACTTCTATAGGGTGTGCGTGGTCCTACACTACTTTTTTCCTGCATTTCCCTGCCATGGAACTCAGAAAAGCTCCACTGCAGGGGACTCGGGCAACAAAAAAAATGCTGGAGCCTAAAGTGCAAGGCCCAAATTTGGGGGAAACAAATGACAGTGTAATTTAAAAGCAAACTGCTTTACACCTTGCCACACTTTAGTAAGGGCTAGTCCACACGAGGAGATTCGGGGAGATTTTGTCGCCTGGCGACTAATCGCCTTGTCTTTTGAGCGACTATCTCCCCGAACTGCCTCAGCGTTTTCTCCCATAGGCTACAAAGAAAAGTCGCCTGCGCTAATGCACACGCGGCGATGCATTTCTACTAGTCGCCCAAAGTTGCCTCAGTGTGTATTAGCGCAGGCGACTTTTCTTTGTAGCCTATGGGGAAAACCGCTGAGGCAGTTCGGGGAGATAGTCGCTCAAAAGACAAGGCGATTAGTCGCCAGGCGACAAAATCTCCCCGAATCTCCTCATGTGGCCTTACCCTAACAGACACCTTGAACCACTTTTTTTTAAACCATGGAAACGGTTTGCTCAAATACTGGGGCCCACCATTATACTGTGTTGTCCTAGAAAAAAAAAATATTTTCAAGGAGGTTATAGACTTAATTGAAAGGGTGGGTTTTACGGGACCTCTGAAAAGCCTGGAGGCTCTTAAGAGTGTCTAATGTGACAGGGAAGAGCAAGAGGGACATGATTTAATAAGTATTTGAATGTGGGGGAATGAAGGCATGGGGCAGACTCAAATGTGTATGGAAGAAACACAACATCATTGGGGATGGTCAGCTGAATACATTTGTAAATGGCACTCTCCATAGCAGGGCAACTCCCTAGGAGTTCCCAAATCCTACAGAGAGACATAGCATAAAGCACAGGTATTTTCTCCAGATATGAATGGGTTTCCATTAGGCTGGTAAATCGACTCAAGATAAAACTACACTGCCCCTAGTGTATGTGTAATCCTGGAGATACATCCTCCACTGAGGAAGGAACTGGAATAAATAATGAACATTCTATAGGTAGAGATGCCAACCTGGATGTTCTGACATTTAGTGTGTGTTAAATCCACACCCTGTTATGTTCAAGATAGCTTGTAGTACAGTACAAGTTCGTCCAGGGACTAGTCCAATTGAAATCTTGGGAGTCAAGAAGGAATTTTTTCCCTCTCTGAGGCAAATTGGAGAGGCTTCAAATGGGTTTCTTTGCTTTCCTCTGGATAACCTAGCAGTTAGACACATCATATATAGACTTAAAAGGTTAAACTTGATGGACGTGTGTCTTTTTTCAACCTAACTTGCTATGCTACAATTATATTAATTATGCATATTTTTGCAGGCTGAAAGAAGCAGATCTGTTCAGTGCCTCTGCTCCATTCATTTGAATCCAACCATCCTGTGTGTACTCAAACACAGCAGAGCTGAAGCTCAGCTCAGCCCAGAGGCTTCGGCTCAACGGTGTGTGAGCGAAAACAGGCTGATCGGATTCAAATCAACGGAGCAGGTGCACTGAGGAGATCTACTTCTCTCAGCCTGCAAAAATACGCCAGCCGACAACAGCCAGAGCCATCAGCCTGTAATCCCAAAGCCTTATCCCATTCCCTGCTCTGCCCAACATTTCTTGGCATATTCGATTACATTTTCAATGGCGGCAGTTAACATTAATTTGGGTGCAAATTACAATGAGCAGTAGAGTGAGCTGTTACTGCAAAGGTAAGTAAGGGTGGTGCAAAATAGAACTCCTAAAAAAAATTCAAGCAAGTTGACCTGTATGAATACAGTAAGTGGTATGTAAAACTTAAATACAATAGAAAAGTTCAGAAGAAACATTATCCTGTATTAAGCAAAACACTTTACAAGAAAACTAAAGGTGCTTTTTCTTGTTTTTTTTTTTTTAAGAAACAAGAAGTTTCCAGATAAAACAGTTTCCATATTATCTATCGAAACAGTTTTACCCAGAATGCAAAAAGCTCCCCATAGACGCAGCGATTCTTCTTGCCGAACGACCGTTTTTAGGGAAGTCCGACCAATCCTTCGAAATTATCGTACATTTTACGATTTTTTGGCCGACAGAAATTGATTGGCCAGGTTAAAAAATCTTTGATTGTCTCAGTGCAATCGATCTATGTTTGCAGGGACAAGCAGGCAGCTCCCCTTTGTTTTCCTGACAAATTGGTCTTTTTAGTTGATGGTCAATTAGGATTGTTCCGAGAAAATCTTGGTCTCACGATGAGGATCGGATCTTTTAAAAATCTCAACATCTATGGCCAGCTTAATACATGTTCACCACGGCATGCAGCTACTGAAGTACAATCAAATTAGAAGATGAGTTGGCAGCATGCAAAGATAGAGTAATTGCCATTCAAACAAAGATAACATAAGCCACATGTAAATAAAGATAATGATTTGGCAAATGCAAACCTAGAAGGTAATAAGCTATATAGAAAGATTAAAGTGAAGCAGAGGTACACTGGTAGCATATTTTTTTACATGCTTATATTATTTTACATCTACATTTTTCACTGCTAGACCCATGAAAAAATATAGCCCTTAAAACCACAAATGCAACAGAATTCTACCTTGTAAATAAAATGTAAACAGGTCACATAGGTGGAAAACCTGCTTATATGAATGTAAATAAATTGATTTGTATTGGATGTTGCCTCAATTTGTACTGCTGCATCCCTCACATTACCACAACACTTACAGCAGGGTTGCATCAAGTATTTATAATAAAATCAATTATACAGCTAAATAAAATTGCCTTACATTGCAAATATTATATAAAACAATTCCCGATTGAGCTTATACTCACATCAGACACTTAGAATTTCTTCTCTCTTCTAGAAAGAATTTAGCAGGTTGGGAATCCTGAGAACCAATTAAATAAACTGTTCTGCTACCAGTACTGTGACTTTCAAATAACTTTTTTATCCAAAGGCTATTTAAAGGTTCCCATTTGCAACATTTGGCGATAACAAGCTGTCCATCTATAATACATCCCAGCATTATATATTTATAATCTGATGGTTCTGATCTCTAGTAAAAAGACACTAATACTGTGGTCTGCCTGGCAGCAGCACTTGCCAGTTTTCTGACCCAGTTTTTTGCCATGAACTCAGAAAGACCTTTAAGAGCACTGGCCTTATTTATCTGCATGCAGTGCCATTAAAATTGATTTATACACACACATTAACGTCAACTTATGCTTAATTGTTACTTTAAAAAAATTCTGCAGCGCCCTAGAGCTTTAATACCAGCTTTAAAAAAAGACAACAGAGATTGGCAATGACAAGTCTAACTGAACAGCCGCAGTCCAGATGTGGCCCATTCGGTTGTCTGCTATAGCCCCCAACCTGCAAGAAAGGATCCACACATGTATTTAATATAATACATCCTGGGAATGTTATATTATCTGCCCACTCAATGGAAAAAGTTAGACAGAACTACTGGGAGAAAATAAAACTCATAGAGGAATTGAAATAGTGTGCAGCCTGTGCTCTGTCGTTTTATTGCCTGAATCTGTAATTATTATTACATATCAAGCAGAATACTGGGAAACACATTAACAACTGGGGGACAGGGATGTACACTTAAGTACTGGGACTACATTATGAGAAATACAGGATCAGCAGGACAGCTGGAACACCCAGCAATTAATTTTTAAAACACACTAGAGAATGAACAGATTTCGTTAAATTATGCAACAGTTCCTGAGAGGAAAATAACCTTAATGTGCACACAGCTTTGCAAGTCCATGCTTCCCTTCAACTGCATGGTGATCAGCAATGCCCAAAGCCTTCCCTCCAGTTACTGAATAAGGAGGGGGTAGTCTTTTTGCAGGTACATTAGCAACAACTGATTTCAAAACATACAACATGTATTCATATGTAATTTAAAAATACCATTTAGCCTGAGACACCAAAGCCAAGTGACCTAAAGGACGTACAACAAGGACATGTCTGCTTTACAGCACTGCATGTTTAAGTAATAATATATATATATATATATATATATATATACATATATATATATATATATATACATATATACATATATATACATATATATATACACACACACACACACACACACACACACACACACACACATACAGATGTCCACTGTGCAGCCCCCCAGCTACATTTGTACCACAATCCCAAGCCTCCTTCAAAGCCTAGGCTGTCTATGAAAGCAGGGGACTGCAGGTTCAGTCAACTAAGCTGGCCATAGATGCAAGATTCGAACGATCAGACTTCCCCATCTCCCGACCTGCCACTAACCATTCTGATCAAATAAAGTAGTTAAAGAACAGATCAGCCGATGTTCTGCCCATGACAGCAATCGTACGATAGTTATGTCCGACAAAGCCGGTGACAGTCTCACACTGAAAATCATCAGATCGGCAATACATGCAGAGATATTACCCGCAGCCGACAGAAATCTTGTAACCTGCCCGATCGACCAACAATGACCGATCTCCGCCGGAGATTCCACACACGGTCCGAAAATCGCACGAATCCTCGATTCGTACGATCAGATCTTTGCGTCTATGGCCAGCATTGTGATAAAAACGAAGAAAACAGTCACCAGTCAAGGAAACAGCTGCATAAAGCGACTTACCGGAGTTTTCTCATGTTCCCCATCTAAGCTGATAGTGTCCATGTCGAAACAGATGCCCTGTTATCTGCAGTTAGGTTTCTAGCATGTCACGGGCCTCTTACATCCTACAAGAAGAAGACAGTATATCAGTGTCAGGGATCCCAAAGTGTTAGTGGCTGCATGGGCAGGAACAATCGGATAGGTTAGCGCCAGACGTGCTTACAAAAACCCCTGGAAAACAGGCAAATCAAGTCCCCCTTCCCCCGAGCTGCCTGCTGGGAATATACTGCACGGAGCTGCCACAGAACATCTGCTTCTGCTACAGAGGAATCCCTTGGTCAGACAGTGTCTGCGCTCAAATCCGCTCTCAGCTCTGATGGTAATAAACGCTCCCTTCCCTACTAAGATGAGAGAGATGCCTGTATCCTGCACGCAGCGCTCACCAGCTCCACAGGCGCGTCTCCAGCGTTACAGAGGCATGGCCGTCCCGCACCGCGGCATTGGGCGGAGCCTACACACAAGAGCCTGGGAACCGGCAGGATATCACCGAGAGTTAACGCGCCGTCGGGTTTCCGGGCTCATGATTCTCTGCCTGACAGATTAGCTGTGCGTGTTAGCGGCACGTTGTGATGACGTTGCGCTCGCTCCTTCACGCCGTGGCCGCGCTAATAAGGGGGCGCGCTCGTGAATAGCTTCGGCTCCTTCCGATAAAGGGTGGTCGTTGTTTACTTCTTATCAGCTTTATTCCCTAGGTGAAGGTGCCGGCCCAACATCTATGAGTTTTACAAGATACGAACAACATACCCTGCTTCGTTATTTATGCAGTGTTTGTCCCGAGCTCTAGATTTTAGGGCATTGGTTCCAAAATTAGAGGAGTTGAAGGGTTAAAGAGGTTGTTTGACCCCCAATTTGAAAGAGAATCAGTAGAAAATGGCAAATCATTTAAAAAAAAAAAAACGATAAAAAAATAAACAAAGAAGGCCAATTGAAAAATTACTTAGAAATGGCCATTCTGCAACACACTGAATGTTAATTTAAAGGTTAACCACCATTTTTTTTATTATTTGTGGGGTTATTTAGCTTTTTATTCAGCAGCTCTCCAGCAATTTCAACAATCTGGTTGCTAGGGCTTAAATTACCCTAGCAACCATGCACTGATTTGAATAAGAGACTGGAGTAAGACTGAATAGAAAGATGAGTCATAAAACGTAGCAATAACAACAAATGTGTAGCCTTACAGAGCATTTGTTTTAAGATGGGGTCAGTGACCCCCAATTTGAAAGCTGGAAAGAATCAGTAGAAAATGGCAAATCATTTAAAAAAATAAACTATAAAAAATAAACAATGAAGGCCCAATTGAAAAGTTACTTAGAAATGGCCATTCTGTAACATACTGAAAGTTAACTTAAAGGTGAACCACCCCTTTAAGCTTAAATGCCAGATGGGTTCAAATTTTGGAATTTTGTATAAAGTGAAACCTCAGTTTTCCATCTCCTCATTTTAAGTTTTCCAACATGTTACACTTTTTTTATGGTCCCAACAATATACAACACAATTTCCCTGATTTTACATTTTCACGCCATTTTGTTTCTGGTTTCCTGAAAAATGTGGAAAAAATGTGAAAAAAGTTGATCTGTCTGACTACTTTGCTGAGCTGGCTGACTACTGTTACTGTGTATCAACAGCAAGCTGCCCTTAGCCTGCATCCTCCAAACCCCAAAATTCCCTGCACACCGTGATTTCAATAAGGAACTGAACATCACAGTGTAATGCATTGTGGGTTATGTAGTTCCTACATGCTGTCTGTAAACTGTGGAGAAGTTGTTACAAGTTGTAACATCAGTATTTTAGTCCCTCCTTCCCTGCCAGGATTTTAAATTATGCAGAAAAAGAAGAACTGTTAAACAGCTGGATTTCAGCATAGAAAATAGCATTTATTCATACTTTTTGAAGAAACAGGTAAATGTGATGGGTATATTAGGGTTTTCTATGTTATGTGGGACTCTTTATCAAATTTTGGTTTGGAAGCCAGAGTTCCCCTTTAAGTATGGCACTGCATAAGAGTGAAAACAGTGTAAAAACACTGTCACCATCCATGTAAAATTAAATTGGTCCTTATCTTTGCTACCATAGCGGCTTCTAGTATTCTGGGAAAACTTCCTACTAGGAGTTGGGCCTGTTTGTGTTTTCATTCATCCCACATAGGGTTGCCACCCGGCCGATATTTTATTGGTCTAGCCGGTAAAACACCTGCCGGGGCCGGTATTACAAATTTACCGGCCGGTAATTTGTAATACCTTTAAGAAAAGGCCTTGCCCTCGGGTGGAAACTTACCTTTTTTTTCCTCATCTTGCCCTCACCAATGTGACCCAGCCCCTTTGTGTGTTGCGGCTCCGCCCCTTTATTTCCCGCCCCCTGCTGGCCGGTAAATTTTTTTTACAAAGGTGGCAACCCTAATCCCACGTGTGTTGCATTGAGTTTAGAGCTTGGTTTAAGCCATTAAAATGTTTCCACTTAAACAGGAAAGAGCCCTTCCCAAGCCTACCACAAAGTAGAAAGTACAGAATTGGCCCTAGTCCAAACCATGCAAAACAGCCGCAGACCATTTTATTTCCCTCAGAAAACGTACCAGTCAGCATTAGGCAATCCTCTTCCACAAAACTTTCACAGACAACACTACACATTCAGACAAGTAGAAATCTGACAAACACAGGATTGTCTGTCAGACTGCCTGACTGAAGTTCATTGCTCTAGAGACTGTTGCCATTGCTCCAGTCTATAAATTCTTGCTAACCCCAACTAGAAGCACAAAGTTAAGGTTTGTAAGACCTTACAACAACATTCAATCCTCCCCTGCAAGCTCTTCTGCCATTAATGAAATAACTATTTAAGTGGTGTCAATTTTTGTAGTGCTCAAAAGCCACAAGGAGCTGCTAAAAATATACGGACCTTCATAGCTGAAGCATCATTTAGGGGTAAAGCTTGGCTTAACCAGAGACACAAGGGCAACATTTGTGCATGGGCCCCTCCTTTTATCATGCGTCTGGCCATTTATGAATCACACCTTTTTTATCCACCCGTATTCCTAAGCCCTACAGTTATGACTGTGCACTGGCGTCTCGACCCAATTTCGTTCTAAATTCAATATAGAATATATTTTTATTTCCTGGCAGACACTGGGAGAAGATACAAACGTATTGAATAGAGTGCCCTGGCTGTAATCTAACTCAGGGCCCCAGCTCTGCAAGGTAGTAGTGCTACCCACTGAACCACCATGCTCAAATTGTTTATGCTTGCCTTGCCTGGCCACAACTTAGACTACAACATCTCCTCTTTCCATAGTTATGATTTGGTGGCCCAACGTACAATTTAAATACAAATGGGACAGCTCTAACAGTGTATTTTCAATATGCCAAGTGCTAAGCTTTCTCTATAGGGCACCCTTGGAACCCACTTCTTGCAGACAGTGATTGCCATGTCAACCACATTAATTTTGTTTGACAAGAATATTTACAATTTTATAGACAATTTTTATGATGAACTTTAGTAAACAGATGTCAATGAGTACATTAATCCCTGCATAGGCAGCAATAAGCAGCACTTAGGAGAAGTTATATGTGCTTCTTAAGACATATTTGTAGTACAAGATGTCCTCATAGTTCTCCAACCTCTGGTCCATCCAAGAGGCTACCTCAGCTAGCAGAAATGCCTGTCTTGCCCCCATGGACAAGCTAGGAAATTCTGCTGCCTGAGTAGCAAAGCCCATTTACCACTGTTTGTATAATTCAATTATTTTTAATAGTACTTCATTCACTGGATTCTCTTGTCTGTTTGCCTTTTCCATGTTTTTATATAGTTAAGTTAAAGGAGAAGGAAAGTTGTTTAGCACTTGGGGGTTCCAAATGTTAGGCATCAAACAAACCATACATGTTAGGTCACATGAGCCAATTAACAGACATAGTTCTTTGTTTTACTCCCACACTTCTTCCTGTTACAGTTAGGGTTGTAGTATTTCTGGTCAGGTGATCTCTGACACACAAAACCATCACAAAATCGTGGTTCAAGGCAAGAGATGTAAAAGGGCAATATTTGCTTAAATATATATTCCGGTTGGTTAAGATTCTTTAATATGCCACTTAATTTGATATAAACTATCTGTTGCTTAAGTATTCATTTTGGGGGTATAGTTTTCCTTTAAATGTTAAAGGGTAAGGTGTTTTTTAGTAGCTTAAGGCACATAATGTCTCAATGTCCATAATATATTCATAATGGATTGAGTGCAGAGGATCTCTTGTATTTCTGTATAGATAACACATTGGGCAGCATATTTTTAGGGGCGTCATTGGAACAGGCATACTACTAATAATAGAAAAGCAAAAAGCTTAGCTGGGGACTATGAAGAATATTAGACCAACAAAATCTGTTGTCTGACCAGTCCCCAGTACTGCTTCTTTATTTCTAAAAGGAAGTAGGGGCAGAGAGGAGGGAGCTGGAAACAGGTGCCCCAGCATAGGGGAACACTGCTATAGTATCCACGCTTGCCTGCATGGACTTCATAGGCCTACTGCATACATCATTTTTGGTCATTTGTTTGTAACAATTTTTCCCAGTCTAAAAACATGGTGTCAGCATGCCTGAAATTGTACTCATATGGCTCCCCATTGTTAGCAGTAGGAATTGTGTGAGAATGTCAGCATTGGCTGACATACGTAACATACACATATATGTTTGCAAATAAAGTGTCCTGTGCCATCTATATTTGTTGAGGTTGATCCTTAAAGAGTTAAGGAAATATTTGTTGTTAAAGAGGAACTCCGGCTTCCAAACCAAAATTTGATAAAGAGGCCCACATAACAAATAAACCCCTAATATACCAATCACAGTTACCTGTTTCTTCAAAAAGTATGAATAAATGCCATTTTCTACACTGCAATCCAGTTGTTTAACAGTTTGTCTCTTTCTGGATCATTTGAAATCCTGGCAGGGAAGGAGGGACTAAACACAAATGTTACAAATTGTAACCACTACTCCACAGCTTACAGACAGCATGTAGGAACTACTTAACCCACAATACATTGCACTATGATGTTCTGTTCCTTATTGAAATCACATGTTCAGGGAATTGTGGGGTTTGCAGGATGCAGTCTAAGGACAGCTGGCTGTTGATACAAAGTAACAGTAGTCAGCCAGCTCAGCAAAGTATTCAGAAAGATCAGCAGAAGAGCAGGGGGCTAGGCTTAGGGAACTGTCAGAAACCATTAAAAATCATGAAAAGTCTACATACATATTTTTTAATTTATGTATATTGCAAAGTTGCTTAAATTATGTTTACTTTTCAAAAAGATTAAGTTGTGTTTTTGTGGAATTCCCCTTTAAGGTGCAAGTCCTAAAAACCTCCTTCATCTAATTTACAAGAAGGAAATACTCGTGGGCAGCCTAAAATTATTCCAGCTGCCCACACAATAAGGAACTACTGAGCAGACTACAATTGCTATGGAAATTACCTTCAGATATACAAAAAAAATCATATGACCTACATTTGTACAATTACCATATTCTCATTTGTAATTCTGACAAAGATTCCTCTGAAGACTTGAATATTCGTAATTGTACAGTGTTTTTTCCCCGTAGAGAGAGAAATTCTAAAACCGGAGATTAAACATATATTCAGATGTATATGTCTGAGAAGGAGACAGTCTAATTATGAATGAAGCCATATAACTGTAGAATGCAATGAAGCCATATAACTGTAGAATGCAAGGGAGCTAATTACAGTAAGTCAATAGAAAAATAGATATTTAAGAAAAGAATTGTAGCAGTTTAAGTTCTTCATTATCTTATAAACCAGACAGTAGCCTAGTTTGATTTTTTTTACATTGTAAAATATGTCATTATAGGTGCAAGGCACACATTATGCAAGCCCATATATCCTCAGTCTACAATATAATTTTGAAGAGTTTCTGACCATGTACCTTTTATACAAAGGACATATGTGTGATGGATAGAAGGGGAGGATGGCTTAAATTATTTAACTTTAAAACCACTGTGGAGCAAAATGCTGCTCTTGCTATGCTGGTTTGTTTAACTCACAGCGCCTATAAGTGTGCTAAGACAGAAGCTGTTTTTGACTACCTTTATCTTGTTCCCCTTACACGCCAAGCTTATTCACCCCTGTAATAGGAGGAGACCACTGGAGACCAAATAGGAAAAGCCATATTCTGACTCCCGTTTTTTAACCTATGGACTAAGATTCCTGGGGAGACTTCCATCCCATTGGACATAGGTGACAGAATCAGAACTTCCTTAGTAGGGGTGTGAAATTAACCCTCTGTGTGTCCTACATATGCAAACCTTCTGTGGCCAGTAACAGATCTTTGCAGCTGTCCATTCTTACCACGCAGTGGCACACAGTCTTAAAACGTCTCCAAAAACCTACATGACTTGCCCTTCATGTGGACATAAAAGAGCTAAACACATATTTAAATTCTGCATCCATGACTAATATTTTTAATATGCTTTTATTATATGTCTATATGTTTTGCAAAATTAAACTTCTTTTGCCAATGCTCCCCACTTCACCCAATGGTAAAGGTCTAAAGCAGTATTTCTTGAACTTTGGGGCTGGCCTCCTAGGAAGCCCAATATACTAAAAAAATTGATCTTATATTTTGCATATCATGAAACCATAGAATGTTATTTTATATCTGTTACCATACAAGGGGTATGTGAGTTTGATCACTAAATGTCTAAAGAACTCTGGTTTAAGAAATGACAGTTTAGTCTTCCTATCAGCCATGGTGGATGGCTCATACTGCAACCCGAAGGCTGCAATAATTCATTTAAAGAAAAACTAAACCCTAAATATGGATATGGCTAAAAATGCCATATTTTATATATTGAACTTCTTGCATCAGCCCAAGTTTTGGCTTCTCAATAGCAGCATTGATCGAGGACTTCAAACTTCTCACAGGAAGTCACCATCTTGGAAAGTGTCTGCGACACTCACGTGCTCAGTGGGCTCTAAGCAGCTGTTTAGAAGCTAAGGGGTTGTCGCAAATTATGAAGCAGAAAATGATGTTTGCCTGTCATATAAGCTGATGCTACAGGGCTGATTATTACATTCTGATGCTAATTGCACTGGTTTCTGTGCTGCCATGTATTAATTATTTGTATTAATTACTAATCAGACTTATATTGTGACATTTATATTCTGTGTGTACTGTATATTGTGAGTTGGTCCCTAAGCTCAGTAAGTGACAGCAGCACAGAGCATGTGCAGTGAATCAACAGAAAAGAAGATAGGGAGCTACTGGGGCATCTTTTGAGACACAGATCTTCCCTGTTAAAGGGCTGTGGTTGCCTTGCGCTGGTACAGAAGCATAAAGCATAATGTACAACATTTCTAACCTATTTCTTTAATTAGGCTTTAGTTGTCCTTTAACTGTTGCTGTGCAATAACACCTTGTAGCCTACCTTGCCTGGATCACATATTCCTTGACTTACATTAATTCTTACAATATTCATTGTCATATCCCAGCCTGCGGTGTCCCCATTCCTCACTGATTTTCTTTGTCCTACTAAGCAGCAGTGTACTGACAGCAACAGACATTCCTATTCTACACAAATTTACACTTGTATAAAAATAGTAGAACCAGAAAATAATGGGAATCATGTTCATATATGTAATTCATCCTCTTTTTAATTATTACAAATCTGCCTTAAATATACTTTTCATCTAGTTTGCTCAGCAAACCAAGTGTATATACTGCACTCATTTTTGTTGTAGCTGCTATGATGATAACATAAACACCTTTATGTTTTATAATACATTTAAAATGTCCAGACCACTGGAACACTGTGGCATGCTTGGCTGGATGTAAACCATCAGCTCTCTGCAGGTTTTTAAGAATGGTCACATATTGATGACTCCAATATTCAAGGTTAAAGCAGACCTATCCAAAAAGATATGTGAAATAGTTTCAAATGCTGCATTGTACTTAGCCGTGGTTCATAACATTTGGTTATGTACCCACCCCTCTCATACAGTCTCATGTCTTTCCCTGTTTCCAGTACATTCCAGTGTCTTCATACAATTACTCACACAGATTTTACCAACTTGCCACATATGAACTCTCTGTGGGGTCCCCTTTTGCCCCCTGTTGTATTATTGACAATATAATTCACTACAATTAAAGAAAGCTAATTTTGCACTAAGCTGAGTCAACCATTAAAGCTTGCTCTGTCTGTAATTTAAGTTGGTAGGAAGTACATCACAGTGGTTTAAGCCAAAGAAAATGTTCCAAATTTCTATGCACCTGATCCTCTGTGCTGCTGTCTACCGGGTGTGATTGCACCTGAGCCTGCACCCCAGTGGGGCTCGCACCTGTGGAAATCCGGCACAAAAATTGAGATGGGTACCCGACCCAGGAACTACTGGTTCCATTATTGGCTGCTGTGGGAATGCTGGAGCTACCATCTGGTTAACAGGGGTTAACATCCTGAGTACCCAGAGCAGCCCACAATAGGGCCAACTGTGCTTAATTCAATTCAGGAGGCAGTAGGAAGGCAGCAGTACTGAGATTACCTATACAAGGTGCACATGTTGATGCAAGTAGCTTTATTGAATGGGATTTCTGATGCAACTGAATGCAGTGAAAATTGCATCCCTATAACAGCATTGTGATTAATTCAATGAGTAGACTGTTCCCCTAACACTATTATCTCTTCCTTGGTATACACTGTACAATGAGTGTTTTAGTACTTACTGTATATAAAAGACAGGCACATTGTAGAAATGTAATGGGTTTCTTCTCCCCCTTGGGAGGTTAAAGCAGTTGATGTGGGTATACATCCTAAATGACAATGGATATTTGGGGTTGAATTCTAATTAAGGGGCAGATTTATTATATAGTGTAAAAACGGGAGGATAATTCAGCACACATCACCAGGCTTTGCCGTGTGAAAAACGTTTTTTATTCATTTTTTTCTTACATTGACTTCCACCAGAACTTACTTACAGGTCTGAACCAGTGTAAAATAAATGTCGCAAATCTGGCATTTGCATGGCGTAAAGTAAAACACATATAGTCAAATACAAGAGTCCTCTGCACTCAACCCATTATCAATATATTTAAGACAGAGACATTTTGTGCATACTGCTACTAAAAAATGCCTTACCCTTTAAACAACACAGGGATTGTTTGTCCATATATTGCAATATATTTAAGCTGGCCAACTACGTCAAAGTCATCCCATATCTGGCCAGTCCTATGCTCAATTTTCATCTGATTCATTAAGAATTCTATTGCTTCATTATACATTTTACAAAGGGACTAGGTTTTACCTGCAACTTACTTGCTGCTTTCAAAGTAAACCTCCCAAACTTGGCTGCCCTTTTATTAGACACCAGTGGGATCACCTGACTATAGCTGGGAAGGGTGGGAGCTACAACATGGAGCTGGTCACTGCTTCTAAAAAACTTCATACATAATTTGGTTCAGAGCAAATTCAAACAATTGTTAATGAATAATACATTTCTGGGATGCTCATGTCAACCAAATAAGGAAAGGGATATAGGTTTTTCAACCTATAATTGATATTTTTTTTCAAAACACTATTAAAAAGATATATAGTATAATGAGAGAATTAGAGAATTTTGCTACATTTGCTGTCAAGGGAGGTAAAAATGTTGCAGAAATATTAATGCTCCTAAAAATAACAATAATTGCCTGCCAAGATCATTACAAGAAAACTCATCTTTAGAAAAGCATAATAAATTCTATCTGGGCAAGATGGTCTTTCAGTAGCATATACCTTCCCTTGCCAAAAGGGCAACTTGTGAAACAGGTATTATTAGCAGGGCCTTTCCCATCCCTCAGGGACAGCACATGAGCCAGACATTATTAACCTTTCCACCTCAGGGAAAGCATGTGAGTGACACATTATTCGTTCTGACCCTACCCTTGCCTCAAGTGCAGTATATGTTTGTACACTGAAGTATAAAGGGGCAAGACTGTAGCCACTGGATTTGTTTACCTTGCTTCATCCAACCTTTCATAACTTTTTTATTTTTTGCTACACATGTAACAATATACCCTTTGTGCCCCCACCCAACACCAGTACATTTGCAATGTGGTGCAATCCCATTAGAGTTGATTTCTTCATGTTAGAGAGAGCAAACACTTTAGAAAAAAAAAAGTAAAAAGGTCCCTTTCACATTCACATATACAGTAGTTGGGTTATTTTATCAGGAGATAGAAACTTTTAACTTTTCTGTATGTTTTTGGAGTATGAGAGGAATCTGGAGTACAAAGAGGAAAAGGTTTAATCACCTTCAATACAATGCTATTGGAGCTTTGATTGCAATAGCATTTATTTGCATCTGGAAAGATCTTTGTAGTCGTACAATGCAAATCTATACACTTGTATACTAGATATTTTATAAAAATCTTATAGCAACTCATGTTTTTGGAACACAAAACATTTCTACATCTCATAGCAATGTTTTTTGTCCGAATTGCTGGAAAAAAATAGTCCCTGACAAAACATCAGGGTATATTTGAAAACGTTAGCATTTGATGTCTTAGCAATAGGTTATGGGCATATAACCTGAAAAACCTGAGTGCTGGTAAAGGGCAAGTCATTGTATGCTAGGATAAGCAGTGAGTGCAGGCAATTAGGCTTTATTTCAGACAGGGCTGAAACCTGAAACTTGGCCTGGGGCTGATAGCAGTATAGGGGGTGATTCTTGCCTTGCATTTTTCAGCAGGCCTGAGTTTCAGGCAGGGCTGGAACTAGGGGTAGGCAGAAGAGGCACGTGCCTAGGGCGCAAAGCTTGGGGGCGCCAGGCACATACCTCACATGCAGCCTACCCCTAGTCCGGCAAGTGTTACCTCAGTATAAAGTGGATTGGCGCTCTCTCTCTCTCTCCCTGGTTGCGCATGCGCGTCCTTGGTTGCGCACGGTTACGCACGCGCGTCCTTGGTTGCGCACGGTTGCGCATGGTTACGCACGCGCGTCCTTGGTTGCGCACGGTTACGCACGCGCGTCCTTGGTTGCGCAGTGCTGTTGCCTAGAGCGCCCGGCAGGCATGGCCCGGAGATGGTTTCAGTCTTCGTGACATTAGCAAGGCAGGTGAAAGCAGGCCAATAACCAGTCCCTACACTTGAATCAGACAACTAACCTTGCCTGGATCATTACTTCAGCCTGGGTGATGGCACTGAAACGCTTGAGTCTGCATTTCGGTGCCAAAACCCGTTGCGTGTGCCTGCTCCAGGGCCGATGCTTTAGATGCAGGTGCGGGCAAGGTAAGGGGCTGATTCCAGCGTAGGGGCTTATTCTCAACCTGCTTTTTCAGCAGGCCTGATTTCAGCCCCATGTGCCATTAGCCTCATATTCATATAAAGCAATTTTCATAACTCGCTGCTGGAATTTAATTAATATGTAAATGTCCTCAATGTGACATTGCCCTCAAGGGAAACACAAGGATAGATATAAAGCCTTTTTAGTATGGTGTTAAAACATTGCACATTGCTGAAGACTTGTATGTTTGTTTAAGAGAGGTCAGTCAAATGTACAATGCAGATTTAATCTAGACAGTGGAAACTTGTCACATTACAGCAGGAACTCCCATGAATATTTACACTTCTCTCATTTGACTTCTTTATCTTCACTTGAATACAGAGATCTAGCACTGAAAGGCTCTTACTAAACCACACGAAACCAACAAGCAAAAATGGCTTCTGTTCATCAAGTAATTGTTTTCTTTCTTTCCCCAGCAAGTTAACCAAATTGATGTGTATTTCTAGCAGACAACCAAAATTGAAACACATAAAGTGCAGCACAGTAACAGTGAGTAATATGGGCATCATTTACAAGTATTTACACATTTTCTGAAAAACTCATTACAGTTATTACAAAGCCTGAAATTGTCATCCAAAAAAACCCCTGAAAATGTCATCCAAATGTATGTATGTATATTTTTATTTGTATACCGCTCCTGAGGGCAAAGCACTGTACAGAAATACATGTATATTAAGTACTATAGACTTCACCAGGGCCGGATTTACCCTCCTTGCCCCCCTAGGCCCAGCTACTGTGCCGCCGCCCCCCCCCCCAACACATTTTCTGGATGTGAATCTTTTTCCATTCAGGACATTTATGCAAAAGTGGATCAGATGGATCAACTAGCAGTTAGGCTTGTTTGAGATATATCTATATATATTCTCTATATATAGACACCTTTTTATACATAGATGCAGAGAGAGATGTGTCCCTTGTTTTGATAAGTTTGTCAATTGTGCTACAGTGGGCAGCCGCAGCACCAGATAAATATTTATTATAAAATAAAAAAGTCAAATCTTGGCAGCATCATAATCTTTGTAGTTCCTATTTCTCAGCAGACATTATCCCTTATAATACATGAGTGATACTCCGAGTTCCCTGTGTAACTCAGCCTGCAGCCTTGTGCCTTTATATGGTCACAGAACAACCCCTCAGTGACTCCTAATATCCTTATCATTTACAGTAGGGGGTACATTGTCCCTTATAATACATGAGTGATACTCCGAGTTCCCTGTATAACTTAGCCTGCAGCCTTGTGCCTTTATATGGTTACTGGACCCCTCAGTGACTTCTAATATCCTTATAATTTACAGTAGGGGGTACATTATCCCTTATAATACATGATGATACTCCGACTTCCCTGTATAACTCAGCCTGCAGCCTTGTGCCTTTATATGGTCACAGAACAACCCTGTCAGTAACTTCTAATATCCTTATCATTTACAGTAGGGGGTACATTATCCATTATAATACATAAGTGATACTCAGAGTTCCCTGTATAACTCAGCCTGCAGCCTTGTGCCTTTATATGGCCATAGAACCCCTCAGTGACTTCTAATATCCTTATCATTTACAGTAGGGGGTACATTATCCCTTATAATACAAGAACTGGAATGGTTTTCATTTTGTAGGAAGCAGGAAAGGGACATAAAAAAATCTGTAACAGGTTTAGAAGTTAGAACACTTGTGATTCTGCACCTCCAGCAAATCTGCAAGTTGACTATGACATATTTCTCTACATGGCCGATATACAGCAGATCTGCAGGGGAAATATTAAATGTACATACCAGGAACAGATCAGCTTGCTGGGACACACGCAGCACAGCAGAGGCAGCAGCAGCACGAGCACAGAGAGGAGTGGGAGGGGGCGGAGCCACAGCGGGAGATAGGCTGGAGGAGCGGTCCTAAAGCCAGCCGAATCTATCAGGAGCAGCCGACTTACACAAGATGTTAGGGGGCGCCTTCTTGCCGCCCCTAACATCTTGCCGCCCTAGGCCCGGGCCTAGGGGGCCTTTCCCTAAATCCGGGCCTGGACTTCACTAACTACTGTAGTTGGTCAGATCCTTGTTATAGGGCCCTGTGAATGAGTTGGTTACTTAGAAAGCAATTTACAAAACCCTGTACCCAAAAACACATACTGCAAATGGCTCCCCTTCGTTCTTATTCAATAAGCATTTGCTTCTGCAGTCTTGCTGTGCTCTGCACAGACTTGCATGGCTGGCATGACTTTACAACCTGCCATAGGGCAGGCTTACTGTACCTCATACTGTACTTCTGGCAAACCCTAATGTGCAAGAAGACCTGCATCCATAGACACGTAGCTTTTTTGGTTGGGGGAGCATCCAGCAATGGAACTTGGGTGCATTGGGCCCCTTGCAAAAAGATCTTCTGAGGGGACCTGGTGCAAACAGTCTCTCTTCCTATGCCTCCCCTCCCTGCCCCCTCACATTGTACTTACAGGGTTGTACCATGCAGCTATATCAAAGATCATATGATCTTGTGGGGCCCACTTGTTGCCTGGGCTTCCCATGACAGTGAGGTTTGCTGTATAGCTAGTTATGCCACTGGGGGCATCTGTTAGAATGCTGGTTATAGCTAGGAATGCATTAAATCCTCTTTTTTGGCATTTGGCCCAATTCTGAATCGTTCACGTAGGATACGGCTGAATCCCAAACCAAATAGGAACCCTAACTTAACATATGCAGGCAGTAAAAATTGGCGCACATGTCACTATTTTGGTGTTTTCTTTAGGGTTTGGCTTCAGTAGACTCTGATTTGGCCAAATCCTGAACCAAACCCTGGATTTGGTGCATCATTGTGACATCATTATATTAAATATTTAGTTAAATGCTTTTGATCTGATTTTGAGGTTTTTAAAGGGGTTGTTCACATTTGGGTCAACTTTTAATATGTAGGGAGTGATATTATGAGACAATTTGCAAATAGTTTTCATTTTTTATTGTTTGTGGTTTTTGAGTTATTTACCTTTTTATTCAGCAGCTCTCCAGTTTGCTATTTCAACAATGTGGTTGCTAGGGTCCAAACAGGGCCATTCCTGCCATGAGGCAAGGTGAGCACCTTGCCTCAGGCGGCAGTGAACGGCCAGTTACAAGGGGCGGCAAAAAGCCGCCTCCTGTAACTTTAAGAGCTGAATTTCCGGTTTTTAAACCGGAAATTCGGCTCTGTTAGTGCAGAAAGCGCAGTACACGCTCATTGCACTAGTGATATCGCCCCTTTTGACCCGCTCCGACGCTAAACTTGTAAGTGCGGAGTGGGAGAGGGGGGCGACATCAGGGTTGCTGCCTCAGGCGGCAGCAGCCCACGGATCGCCCCTGGGTCCAAATTACTATTATTTATACAGTATATTATTATTTGAATAAGAGACGGGAATATGAATAGGAGAGCACCTGAACAGAAAGATGAGTAATAAAAAGTAGCAATATTAACAAATCTTTAGCTTTACAGAGCATTTGTTTTTTTAGATGGGCTTAGTGACCCCTGTTACATAAGAACTATAAAAAATAAATCATAAAGACTAACTGAAACATTGCTTAGACTTGGCCTTTCTATAACATCCTATAAGTTAACTTAAAGGTGAACCACCACTTTAAGGGCCCTAATTATTTGTGTAATTTTTTTACAAGTAGTTTTCTTGCCAGGATATGTCAGGAATATCCCTAAAATAAAGATTTTTTGCCAAGATCTTTCTTATGGGTTTCTGTTAGTTTAACGTCTTGTGCACTGATTGAGTCTGACTGGGCTTCATGTCTGGATCATTTTAGTAACTGGATTAAACATAACAGCTGCAAATACACCAAAAAATTGGTTGCTAGTGTATGCAAAAAACTATTAAGTGAATACATTGTTTGGCATCATGTCCTACGGGATATTTTTTAACTACTGCCTTGCGTTAGATCAACATTTTATTTTGTTCACTGCCATGCCATGCCGCTGGCGATTTTTTATTCTAGCAGGCAGAAGGCAGGGGAAAGCCTGCGACTAGATCTCCCTGAATCTCCCAGTGTGACTTTACCCTTAAAGTATTTGAATCCCTCAGGTCAAAAAAATCAGATTGCTTGAAGTGCAGCATCTAACTGAAGAACAGACTTCAATGTCCTGACAGCAAAGGCCCATCAAGGAAAACAGGAAATATGTGGCAATATCACACTGTGAACTTGTTTCCTGAGAAAACAGGCAAGTGAAAATTAAAACCACACTTATTAACTCGAATTTCACAATCAAGGCTACTGAATTTGCTTTTTGTAGCTCTTAAATACATTTTATCATAAGCAAACCTTAAGTGGCTATTGTTTTATGGGTGGTTGCTTGATATTTACCAAAGAGAAGAAAAACACATATAGGCAAATAGCACACAGGGTGATTTCACTGCCACTGTAACTAAGCAGTGGTGGTTAAAAATGCCCCTTTGTGCTTGAGCATTCCTATGTGGTGGTCTGTCTGACACCTCTTAAGTTAAAGCAGCTTATTAACCATAGTTATCAGGCAAATTGGATATTGCATGTTTTCATAGCCCTTTTATGCTTTTTCTTTATTGTCATTAACTAGGCCTAGATGTGGAAAACAAATGTTAAGGAATTTAACAAGAAATCTAAATATACAGTGTTTCAGTTTGTCTCCTGTTTTCCCAAAACAGAAGTGTATGTCTTAGAATTTTCAAGTGCTAATTGTTCTTGTGTTGCTCAATTTATTTTTATTGACTTGTATGGAACAAGAAAAGATATGTTAATATCTAAACTTACTTACAGAAACAGGTAGCCTGGACTCTGGGGCCTATTTATCATTCTGTGTAAAAAAGCGGAGTGAAGCATTACCGGTGATGTTGCCCAGTGCAACCAATTAGATTTTCAACAGTCAGAAAATGATGCAATCACGGTTAATGCTTCACTCCATTTTTTACACAGCATGATAAAAAGCCCAGTAAGTGTCCAGGTAGAGAGTGACATAATTAGACACTATGAAGGATCATCATCAGCAATTTATCAGAGGGACGGTCCAGGGATGCTTAAAAAGATCTGGTGCCTGCTGAGCCGCAAGACACCAAGAAGCTGAGAGTATCAACACCATGGCGCTAACTATAATCATTGGTATAACTATAGAGGGGGCAGAACAGATGCCCGTTAGTGGCATCATGGGTGATCCCTGATTTTGAGTGGAGAGGGGCCAAGGAAAATTTTTGCTGGGGATCTAGGCTCCTGTTGAACCACTGCTTATGATCTCCAGTAAGATACCCGTTTGCTTATTCTTATATAAAGTTTACTGCTATCTCTATTTTCCTGTGTTAGTGTTTTTATTCCTAGTGGGGACTACATTGTCTCCCTTGGAACCTATTATCTGGAGGCACCACTCATAAAACGACTAGGTATCGCCCTCAAATATTGCAGTGGGTTATTAGATTTGAGCACCAGTTGTGACCAATATCATAGACTAGAAGCTTCATGGGGACAGAGACTAATGTATATTGTGAATGAAGTATACTTTCTGTAAAGCACTGCGGAATATGTCAGCTCTATATAAATAAAGAATAATATTAATGGATAATACCAATAGGTGTATATTGAAGTGTAATCCTGCTTTAGACAAGGGCTACAATTGTAAGAGTGAAGCATATTAATAAACCACATCTTGATAGGACAATGACTCAGAATCACTGTTTGCATGCACAAACTCCTGAGCTGTCTGGAAAATGTTACACACAGTTTTGGATGGCTACCAAATTAAATGCTACTGTTTTGTCTGCAGTGATCTCAAAATATTGTGTTTATAGACTCTAACTGATATCATTGTTAAACAAATTCTGTTCATATGAACAATAGATTATATTGATGGTAATAAGGCGTAAAGGACCAGTAACTCCAAAAAAATAGAAGGGCATTGAAAGCAATTATGTAGTTACCCATCAGTGGTACAAACTATGTGTTATATAGAATAGATTATATTGAGATGCTGCTGTGTAGCCATGGAAATAGCCATTCAGGTTGTTGCGGTCTGTCATTTACTTTAATGTCTACTATTGTTTGAAGATACAGATTACTGTGATACTCATTACAGCTATATACATGCAATGAGACTACTGTAACATGATATTCAGTGCATAGTTATGGGCTTCTGGTTAAGCACGTTTAAGAAGTCATGAAATGTGATTATATCACTGCTGCGGCAAAGTCTACTGTACTGGGGCATTTGATATCTATGTTCATCCCAAAGTGTCTTTGCACCAATGTTTATTAAAACCAGAACTTGACTGCCCTCCTTATGGTTAACCTTCTGTCAAGGGCAGAGTATAGGATTAGAGTACGTGCTCTTTTTCTAGGAATGTTACTTTTTTCAAAACCCTAATTTCACATCTACTTTTGTTTAATCGTGAAAACATACTGCCAGTCTGGGAGTGAATATAAGCCATGGTCACCCAGGTGACACATATGTCCTGCCAGCCTTAAAGAAAAACTATACCCCCGAAAAATGTTGGTCTCTATAAAAATATATTGCATAAAACAGCTCATATGTAAAACCCTGCTTCATGTAAATAATCCATTTTCATTCTAATATACTTTTATAGTAGTATGTGCCATTGGGTAATCATAAACAGAAAAAAAATAAGGGCAGTCCCCTGGGATCCTCGGATTCACGGTGCACCCAAACAAATCAAACAAAGCATACATGTTAGGTCACATGAGCCAATTAACAGACAGAGTTCTGGCATTAGCTTCCACACTTCTTGGTTTTGCAGTTAGAGTTATAGTATTTCTGGTCAGGTGATCTCTGAAGCAGCACACAGACCATCACAAAAGTGTGGTTCAAGGTAAGAGATGTAAAAGGGCAATATTTACTTAAATAAATATATATATTGTGACTGATTGGCAGTGAAGGAACCACACAGCAGGTAATGCCTTTAATGGCAGTTTGTTTAAGGAAGTACAGACTGCCCCTTTTCAAGGCTTACACAAAACAAAATAAAGCATAAAATAAAATCCTATTCCCGTCTGGAGGCTAACTAAACAGAAAGATTCCCTTTCTACCCCGCCGGTCAGCTATTCTGATCCCGACACACACAAAAGTTTGGTAAGGTTCTTTAATATGCCACTTAATTAGATATAAACTATCTGTTGCTTAAGTATTATAAGTATTATTTTTGAGGGTATAGTTTTCCTTGAATAGGAACATTAGATTATGTTATTATCAGTATGTATGCCTTCTGTTACTAGAGTAGTGAAGTCCATGCTCACTAAATGCATAGGCCATAGATTGCCCTATGTCTCCCAGTATAGCGTAACAGGTAAATATTGTGGCTTAAGGAAGCAGGATTTATCTCACTCAGGCTTACATTTGAGAGATGTCATTGCACATGAATGTGTCTTTGCAGACAGCTAATACTTGGCCTCCAAGATGAAAAAACCTTTGCTAGAAGCATAGTATATTATAGTATATAATAGTATAGTATAATATAGTAGTATTATAGTATATTATTTCTTTTAATTGGTGGGTGGGTGTGTATGACACTTTGAGAAGTTGGAATCTTTGATTCAGCTTCTTGATATTAGTTTAAAAACATGGCAGAGAAAGACTTTAAAATAAGTTTCTAATTTTCCAAGCAACCTGACAGGATGAGATCAAACTGGACCATTCCTTATAAATCATGCCAGTGTTTCTTAGAATGCTGAGAAGAGTCCTGCAGGCTTTTCGTGTGTACAATGAAAGAATAATTATACATTACAAGAAAACTTGTAACAAAACCATTAGTTCTTGGTTATATTTAAATAAAGAGAGGCGCTTAAAAGGCTAACTTTGTACAGATAAATAGCTGCTTGGTTGCTTTGAATGGCTGCTGAAACATGGAGCAAACTTTGAACCAATTACTTTCTAACCCTGAGGGCTGAAAAGTATTTACTCCAAGGACTAGTGTTCAGTGGTACCTATAATAGAGTGCACATTTTTACTGCAAACCAGAAATGCTACATTAAAGGACTCAGCATACTGTATGTGTTGGAAACCTCTTGAGACATAGTATGTTCTGGTAGCACACACTCAAAGGAAGACAGGTCGTTTACACTGTTTACACATCAGTGACATCACCAGCATGTTATACTATGAGAGAAATGGTACTGCCAACACATCTCACTATGCAATGATAGTAGTGGGTCCTGCACCACAAGCACATTGCGAAGTGAGAAGGAGCTGGTACAGGAAACTTAAGTAGTGTATACTTTAAGAGAAACGTTTTGGATGCTGGCCATGTGTGTGTGCTAGAGATTTAAAATAGACCCTATCATTTTAGGTACACTGATGCCCAGGCAGTCCAACACATGCCCAAAATAGGTCTACGGAAGCAAAGAAAAGTCAATCTAGCATTTGTAAGAATATCTCTGGCTCTTGCACTTGCCGCCTAAGGGCATTAGATTGTGAAAAGCCATCAAGCAGATTTATACAGCAAGAGAGGCATCTGATACTGGTACCCAGGGCCACCATAAGAAATCACGGGGCCCCGTACAACAAAATTTTCGGGGCCACCTGGGCCCCCGCACAACCCAGCCACAAAGCCCCACCCCAGATCCCACCCACTCCGTACTTAAAAGACCACATAGACATCAGCACTAAAAAAGGGTCCCCTATAAGTTAAAAAAAATTATTGGTGACCAGGGCCCCCTATAAGTTAAAAAAAAAAACATTGGCGCCAGGGCCCCCCATAAAAGTTTTTTTTTTTTTTTTTTTTTTTAAATTGGCACCAGGCCCCCCTTACAAGTTAAAAAAAATTGGGGCCCCAGAGAATATTTTTAAAAAAAACATTGGTGGCAGGGGCCTATAGAGTATTAAAATAATACATTGGTGGCCAGGGGATAAAAAAAAACACACACATTGGTGTTCAGTAGAACTGAATTTGTGGCTTCAGGACTTCAACTTCGCCTTCTTTCATGACTTTGGGTCTTTGCACGGCTTTGGGACTTCAACTTTGGCTCGGGTCTTTGTGTGGCTTTGGGACTTCAGCTGTTCAGCACTTCAGCTCTTCGGAACTTCAGGAGAGGTGGCACGGCTTCGGCAATGTCAAGGGGGGCCCCATTATTTCAAAAAGTGCAGTACAGCTGGGCCCCTTTAGGCTTTTGAGTTTAATACTGAACTGAATCAAATCCCTAATATGCACATTCAAATTAGGGCCAGGAAGGGCACAGAGGTCCGGTCAGTGGGGAAACTAGCAACCGGCAGGCCTAGGTGCAGGATGTGCATCCACCCCCCAACATAACTAAACACCAACGCACTCCCTGGGGGTGCACCTAAAAGATTTGCTCTCCCTTGCTGCCTGTGATAGCACTTATCACAGCTTTGGTGGGCCCTAAGGGGAGGCGGGCCCAGGTATGATCACATCCCCCATATACTCTGTAGTAACACCCCTGGGTCCAGTGCCTTGAGCCACCGAACCAAAATACAAGACTCCACAAAATAAAAGTGGAATACTGGAAAACAAGTCCTCAAGGTTATAAACACCTGTCATCACTATATGTAAGTGTCAAGCCTAGAAATTGTTTAAATTATCCATGAAAATGTACATTGTAGCTTCCATTGCCACTACAATTCAGGCTACCACACAATTGACAATTGCACCAGATATTGATAATCTGAATCAGTGGTGTAACTAGATGTTATTGGGCCCCAGAACAAGTTCATTTTAGGGCCTCCATAAATATCCAGAGGTTTTCTGTTTTACCAATATATATTGAAATTGCTCATTAATTAGGGCCTCAAGAGCCCCCATATACCTCCTGGGCCCCCTGCAGCCGCAGGGTCTGCTTCCTCTGTAGTTGCACCCCTGATCTGAATGTTGACCTATCCCTCAGCCACTTGGGGGCCACCAGCTCTTACTGCACAAGAATTCAGAGACTCCCACAGAGGCAAGGAAGGGAGCTGAATGTAAAAATCTGGAGCATTAAGGACATAGCTAAGTGTTGACAAACTGGGTCAGAACCACATAAACAGTAATAAAATAAACTATATGGCAAACTCCAAGACAGAAACAAACCAAGGTCAAAACCAGGAGATCTGTACTGGGGACAAGAATAAGGAAGCAGGACTTGCAGGAGCCAGAAATCAGAACACAGGAGTCAAGGATTGAGAAATCAGAGCACATAGATTCAGGCAGTGAATGACTTCAGAGCTAAGGATTGTATAGGAATGTTGATGGGAAACTCAGAGATTAATACCAGCTGAAGCAGACTATGCCTGCCTGAAAACTCTAGGATGACAGAGCAGTGAACAACAAACCTAGTCATACACTCATATTGAGAAAGAAGAAAATTGCAGGAATGGTACAATATGGTGTATTGTTTTCTAAAGGGCAAGCCACTTGATCATCACATTAGTCAGCTACAACTTGTTTTTGCACCATGGCCCTAGTGATGTGATCTGGTGAATTTAACATAAAATATGCATGATAGACTAGAGCTGACCACTAATAATTTAGATTCATAACTTCTAGAAAAACTATGGGGAGGATTTGATTTCATGTATTATGTTTCAACAGCATGTGGTGTATCGCTAGATCTGGTGCAGGAATTTTAGATATATTGTTGGGGATCTGTAATTAAATGGGCAAAATTATAGAGCCTTTTCTGCTTCTTTATTCTCAGGTGCTTGCTTCCTTCTAAGTACTCTCATTCTAGCCCCTTTCTTGTGCCAAGAAATATAAACATTAAAAAAAGCATGTGATTATAGTATCCATGTGCTTTCTTTGGCTTCAAAGCATCAGTGATAGATAGACCACATATTATCATTTCACATGCAGATACTGTAGAATACTATGATCGGATGCCAGTAGAATAAAAGTTATTTCTCTTATTCAGCTAGTGGTTACATGTTTTACCATTTATGAGTTAAACATTGTACTATGGAAATATTTATCGTGTGCTCAACAATGCACCTTTAAGCTGAAAACAGAGATGTGTCATTCCCAGTTAACTGGCAGAGTGAAATTGCAGACCATACTGTGATAGTGTGTACTGGAACTTCTACATGGCTGATAGCACCTGGTCTGCAACTTGAGTAAATGAACTGAGCTGAATAGTCTCAGATCATCAGATGTAAACATAGGAAAGGCATTTTTTTGTTAAGTAGCCTAAGCACTCAACTCATGTTTCTTCCAAGAAAAAAGCACACACAATGAAAATGTGCTTTATTGTCGTTACATTGTTAGATATTGTTCCTATATCTTAAATTACATTATTCCTTATCAAAGACTAATGCACACTTATTTATTTTGTTTAGATCAGTGGCTGCAAGACAAAACATAACATATGATGGAAAGTAACCATCTGAAATCTGCATTTTTATTATGCATCGTATAAATATTTTACACTGTATAGATACAGCGACCTCACTTTCAAACCATTCCCTTGCTGAACACTGAATGCATTCATGTCACTACTATATACAGGGATGCCATAAGGCATAAGTAATAGTAATTATATGCTCTAGTGACCATGCCACTCATCCGCATTACCCTGTCCTGATCTACCAAAATGTTTCCCTAATCTGCCCAAACCATGCCCTTTTGGCAGGAAGCTCAGCCCCTTTCCTGACTTTCTTGTCTCACTAAGGATCCTTTAGGGAACTGGATTGCTGTTTATTTTCTTTGTAGCCCAACACAGTGTATGGAGAATGGAGACAAAGAAGGAAGGCTTCTAAAACAGTAACATAGAGAATAAGGCTTTTAAATAGGCATGCACCAATTTAGTTTCAGCCATCCCCCAGCAATATTTGCGAGCTTTAGATTCAGCCAGATCCTTTGTATTTAGTCAAACTAAATCTAAGCCCTACATGTAAAGTGAATTTTAATCCTCAGTATTTAGCCAAGCTGAATCCAAATGCTTAATCTAGCATGACTTAAATCCTTAGTATTTAGCGAAACTGAATACAAATGTAATTTTAATACACTGAAAAAGGTGTTATTTTTTTTAAACAAATGAAACAGCTTTTTGACTGTGCTCAAATTTTTATAATCAAATAATGGTTCAGCTTTGGTCTGAAAATTATTCCCCTTGAAACTTGAGTTAAAACATTTACGTGTCTTTTATGTTGCAGTGAACATATATTTGCAGTGTCCAAATCAATAAGCCAAGCACACTGTTGGAAACCACATAAAGTCGTTTTTTTTTGTTCCCTTCCTAGAGGCTGGCATGAGGCCACTTAGATGTCATTCCAGGAAATACAGGCAGGTGTCTGCGTAGAGTGGTTAGTAACTCAGCATGTTGGGTTTGTAGGCACACAGACTGAAGGCAACATAACCTTCTCTTAAGTTTAGGTGACACATCCTGTGGTCTTAAAAGCAAACACTTGCTTATATATATATATATATATATAAAAAAGGAAAGTATGCCCCAGCACTCTTATCAACGCACTTACGAGAAATTACGGTGCTCGCTCCTATAGGAGATGCTGCGGACAGACTGTATGCCCTTTATCAAGCCAAATGAACAACAGCATCACACAGGTGAAACTTTTTTAAGGCAGTTAAAAGGAAATGACCTCATAACTTGCATCTCAAATAATTAAAATTAATTTGGTATACGAATATTCATAGATACAAAAAAAGGTCGTAATCCTTGTTTAAACCTGATGGATGTAAAGATTTTAATTTGTTAATCCACCCTACCTCTATTCTCTTTATCTTAAGTTCTCTATCTCCCCCTCTTTTTAGCAGAGGCAGTTTCCAGTATCACAAATCTTAATTGATCCGCAGTATGTCCCATATATATATATATATATATATATATATATATATATATATATATATATTGTGGGGGTTCACCCGCTGGTAGGCTGCAAATGAGGCGACTTCACACACCAGGATCGGTTAAAAGGACCAGTAACATCAAAAAAAAAAGTAAAAAAATTCGTTAGTACACATCAAAAAATAAACACCAGCACAAATTATACTTTAAAATCACAAAGCCTTTATTAAGAAATAACTTACAGAAACTGCACGTCCTGTACAGAAACGGCGAAAAGGCGACCATCGATCCTGCTGAGCTCGATTTCTCCTCCTGGCTACTCATGGAAGCGATGCAGTGACTGCCCGGGCCCCCTTCCTCCTCCTATACGATGGATGATGTCGCTGATGAAGAGAAGCGGCAGCCAGCGCAGGGGGGAGAGAAACCCATTCACGAAATTAGCAATGAGCAGCTGTAGGTACAACGGCAGGATCATCTGACGCCTCCTGAGCGCCCCTCCTGAGCGCATATCGAAGGAACCTGCATGAACTTTACAGCCGGTGTCTAGTGGCAGCGCTGCTCCAAGCACAACTCCCACAGTCAGGCTCCGTATGGCTCCGGCAATCGTTCTAGTGGGTCAAGTCCGGTAAGAAGAATTCTGCGCTTTATCCTGTGACTAATGCCACACACAGCATTTACACTCTGACATCGTTAGTGCTACTGATGAGAAACGGGGGTACAGGTCAGTACCGCTAATGGTACAGGATACAGCGCAGACTCGCAAACATTCTTGGTCTGCAGTCTAATGGAGTATTTGCAAAGGGAGTCTTTGGCAGTGATAGGGGTTTTCGGTCACGGTGAGGACTATCGCCGGAGCCATACGGAGCCTGACTGTGGGAGTTGTGCTTGGAGCAGCGCTGCCACTAGACACTGGCTGTAAAGTTCATGCAGGTTCCTTCGATATGCGCTCAGGATGGGCGCTCAGGAGGCGTCAGATGATCCTGCCGTTGCACCTACAGCTGCTCATTGCTATTTTCGTGAATGGGTTTCTCTCCCCCCCCCCTGCGCTGGCTGTCGCTTCTCTTCATCAGCGACATCATCCATCATTTGGAGGAGGAAGGGGGACTGGGCAGTTACTGCATCGCATCCATGAGTAGCCAGGAGGAGAAATCGAGCTCAGCAGGATCTTTTCGCCGTTTCTGTACAGGACAGGAAGTGCAGTTTCTGTAAGTTATTTCTTAATAAAGGCTTTGTGATTTTAAAGTATAATTTGTGTTGGTGTTTATTTTTTGATGTGTACTAACGTATTTTTTTTGATGTTACTGGTCCTTTAAAGGCTTCCTGCCTGCGTTTATTTTCCAGCTGCTGCAGAAACCGGAAAACAGCAATTCAACAGAAAAATCCAACCTTCTGGTTAACACAAAACAAATGCTTTGCTTTCTCTTCTATAGCTGAGAATACCAGCAGTTTGTCTCACACACATTCAGCATTGCTGCTCAGCATCAGGTGTACTAAATAGGCCTAGGGCCTCTTGAAAACCTGGCCTACGGATTTGGGAATCCGTCCCACCCTACCCGTAAGACCAGCCCCAGGTCATCAATTACAAAAACCTTGCAGAGAGACATAGTGTTTCTCTGCTAAGAGAACTACTGGTCTCACCTCAGTTACAATATCTGAGAATCCGTGGCCCAACATACACTCCATCAATCACTTTTCGCCAGGAAACTGGGGACCTGAAATACTTAAGGCTCTGTAGGAACCCATAGGGTTAATGTGCCCCCTATGGCTTTAATTCCCTACACTTCCTGATCTCCCTGGTTGCTGGGCAGATGCCCATGTAGCTAGATGAAGTTTGCATATCCAAGTTATTGACCAGGTGGCGCTGTGACCACACCCTGTCATATTTTTGTATAGTGAGAGAGAGAAGGGGTGGATCTTTCTCTTTGGCTTCTGGATGCTGATCCAGCTGGGTGTACCCAGGGAATCCTGGGTACAGCAAGGCCCAGAAAAGCCATGTGCTCTAGAGGGACCAGTACTATAAGTCAGGGAGCAGGGACCCTGTGAATGAGGCTAGTGAGTGGCAGGAATAAATTGTTATAGACTCTCTAGGAGAGTAAGGCAGTGAGGGAAGAGAGAAAGGGCAGCTTTGTGCTCCATCAAGTAGGTGTAGCAGTATCTTCCCAGGCTGTAAGATTTGCCTACAGTGAAGGGACCACAGTGGATAGGGTGTCAGGCTTTAGGTTCTCCTCCCTGACCACTCTGCTGGGTGGGATCCAGGCCATGTGTGAGGTATTTCTGCCTGGAGGTATGCTACCTTGACTACAGCCTCATGGAATTCATCTGCATCTACCTCTGAAGCTCTTTGTGAGTCCTGCTAGCTCTGTGTGAGCTGCGTGCAGTAGTGTTCGTTGAGGGGGGGCGGGCCCTGGTGCGTGACGCGCAGCTGGGCCCCGTCCCCCTCAGTACGGCCGCATTTGGCCGCATTTTCAATGGCGAACGGACTGCCGGGGGGCCCTGAGGGGGTGCGGGCCCTGGCCTGTTCGCACCCCCCTGCTCCCCCGGTAGTTCCGCCACTGGCTGCGTGTGCCATATATTCTGCAAATGCCTCTGTACTGATTCAAGTACCCTGTGGATTGTTTGACAAATAAAAATGTATTCTGTTTTACGGCAAGAACCTCCTGGCGCCCATTCTTTTCTGGTTTTATTGCACAGTGGCTAGTGGGAGTTGTAGTTGCACTACAACGCACCTTCATTTCTTCCACTTTGCGAAGACCCTGCCTTAAGTGTTAGAGTCCAGTGTAACCCATGCTCGAGTGTACTAGCTGGTGTTGGTCATTTACAAATTCAACAGAAACATGCAATGGTAATTAGCACACCTTTTGGTATATTGCATGCAATTTGAATTATTGGCTTGATATGTTATAGTCCCTTTGTCTGTCACCCTCACTGTTTGTTTGCTAAAAGGCTTTAGATGGTAATGAGCAGTGATGGCAGGATGCTGGGATGTGTCAACCATCAACCTCTTGAATAATCTTAGTTGCTCACACCTAGTGAAAAGTACAAAGATCCAGAAATGTTATCCATACCTATTCACTGATGAGAATCTGCAATCTTTAATGCTATAAAATCATTTTGTAAAACCCAGTATGGACTGGATGCAAGCACCTTTGCAGTATTACAAAGTAAAATTTCATTACTACTGTACATATTAGGTACTTTTTAAAGGGTGCATTTCCAAATCAATGTTCAAGCTATATAGAGAACAGTATAGAATCTCAGTGATACCCTCTTGTCTGATAAAGTTAAAGTGCAAGAGTTCCATTGTGAATATTAAAACAATATGTGATAAATTGCCTTGTGGAACTGGCAATTCCCAGGCAGACTGGAATACTTCCTCTGTTTGCTTTCAAGAATTAGGCCACTATGCAGGAAATGAAGATACCCTTTTCTCTGGGAATTTATCTCCCAGCCGTGCATGACTTTTCTAAGCCTTTAGAAGCATGGGGAAAGCACTTACACACATGACATACTAACTTAAATGGAATCTACATCAAAATGCTGCTGAAAAAAAAACAATCTGTGTTGTTTATTGTGTGAGTTTCTGGTCCTGACTCAAAGACACATTGTATCAGAAGCCAGTTCATTAACAGACGTAGAGGAGGATGAATTTCTATTTGCTTTCAATTGCAATTGAAAAATTGAACGTTGGACATGTTGGACTAAATTACACCCCCATTGTCCACCAGTAGCTGTGTTCAATGATCTGGTAGTAGAAACAGTTACAGGTATGGGACCTTTTATCCAGAATGCTTGGGACCTGGGGTTTTCCGGATAATGGCTCTTTCTGTATTTTGGATCTTCATACCTTAAGTCTACTAGAAAATTATGTAAACATGAAATAAACCCAATTGGCTGGTTTTGCTTCCAATAAGGATTAATTAAATCTTATTTGGGATCAAGTACAAGCTACTGTTTTATTATTACAAAGAAAAAGGAAAACCTTTTTAAAAATTTGAAATTACTTTATTATAATGGAGTCTATGGGAGATGGAACTTTCTGGATAACGGGTTCTGGAAAACGTGTCCCATACCTGTACAAAGAGTTGCAGTCAGTATATGATTGCAAAGGAAATATATTCTAAAGTACAGTGGATCATGCTCAAAAAACATTATGGCAGAATTTGGTCCATAAATAATGGAGTAATAAGGTCACAACTTATTTTAGCAAGAGGGCTCCACTCACAGTACTAAGAGGTGGGATCTAAACACACACAAAGTTTACATATATACTTCCTACCCATTAACTGCATGCAGTTTTTATAAGGGATTTATGGATGCTTGCCAAATCCCTTTTTATTCTTAGAGTCCTATTTATATTTCAAGCAGCATTAAAAGTCTAAGCTATTTGAGTATTCCAGCATAATCAGATTTTATGTACACTGTACCATAAATAGATGTTGATGTGGGAGTAACTGTAATTCCTGCTTAAACAAATTAAAAAGATACTGTCTTCCTTTGCACAAAAAATGAATGATATGCTTCAAAGTGAAATACAGGCAGCTGTTACCATAAAGCTGCATTTGCAGGTCGTGATGGACCCAATTATATTCAAGGTCATAAAGACTCCAGTATAGTTACTTCAGTGGATGGGAGAATACTACTTCAACTGCTTATGTATTATGCTAAAAAGCAAATAATTCTCAAATGGAATAGGGGTGATATACCAACATTGGCAGAATGGAAGGCTGCTGTTATTAAGGTTATACCGTATTATAAAGCAACTTATCTTTCTAGAGGATGTATGGGTTCTTACTATAGAAACCAATAGTCCTCATGTCTCCTAAGTTTATTTAATAGACTGCTGCAAATGGGCTTTTCCTTCTCCCCCTCTTTCTTTCTTTCTTTCTTTTTTTGTTTTTTTTGTGGGCTGTTATCTTATTGTTTTTCTATTGCTGTAATGTAATGAAATTAATAAAGAGATGTTAAAGAGAAAATAAAAAAAAAAGACTCCTGCAGCCATAAATCCCCATTACCATTTCCTAGAATAACAGTCTACAACATTCAATATTTAATTTTGGCACCCAAAGAAGGTAAAACAGAGAGATGCCCCTGAAGGCATGTCCCTACAAAGGCCAAACATATTCTAATCACATTCTCAGTAGGTCATATTGTTTTTTTTCCATGTTAGTTCTGAAGGTACAATATCAGTGGCCAAACTATGGAATACGTTATGGTATCACATAAAGAATATTATTAAATATGAAACATGAACTAAATGCCTCTCAGGTTTGCAAGGGAAGATGTGAAGCGAGCAAGCCAGCCACAATTCAAATTTATTGGTGTAGATTCAATATGAATCAATGTAACTAAATGTTGCTGTACTGAACAGGTTCTGGGGTCATCTGCTTGGGATGTGTGGCTTATACAATACAGTATACTCTATTGTTGCTTTGGAGACTGTGCTATATACAGTATATTGCAACTAGAGATGAATACTATTTGTCTGCAGGTGTGCTGGGAAGCATATTCAATGTACTGCCAAGGACACTGAGGGCAAAATCAATGTAGAGGAACGGAGCACCGCAGAGCCAGGATAATATGTTAAAAAAGTCAAAATTTATTATAAATCCATTAAAAATGACAGCAGCATCACTCCTGTGTGGCTGCCCGCTTAACGCGTTTCGTGACTCACTGTCACTTCATCAGGACACTGAGGGAACCATGTAATAGTTATAGTCCTTGTACTGGCACATGCTTGTTTTTCCACACAATATGTCTCCTTTAAATATAAAAAAAAAAGCTTACGTTTAGTGATTTAAGAAAGATTTAATGTGCAACTTGACTTGACTTCTAGTGAGTGCAACTGCAGTACCCTCCAAAAGCAGTCCAGCTGTAAAACATTTTGAATAACTGGACCATCACTCGTGAAACACTGGATCAGTTGCTAATCAGTTGAGCTGGTCCTCTGCAGTACCGTTTTTATAATTTGCTTCATAAGTGGTCAGTGTAAAATGATGTCATTACAGGATTTGTTATAGAACACTACACATCGAGTTTTTGTTGTTGTTGCAACTAGTATTTCTTTCCAGGGAAAACATGTGGGCATGTAGGACTCCTATACAACAATTTTTTAAGTCTAATTCATCCAAGAATTAAAAATATACATTTTCTTTTTTCTTCTTCTTTATTTGCCTAAGCTGGCATTTTCAGTGTATGCCAGAGAGAAAATATTCATTCTACCCAAATCTAACCCTGCAGCTACTCTGCCCCAAAGGGGGACCAGGCGAGCAGTTTGGGAACCAGTACTAGTCTTGGAAATTGCATTCATTTGCATAGATTGTTCTGGTTAAAAAATAAAAAAAATAAAATTTTCTGCTCTGTAGCTATACTGAGAAATGTGAATGGCTTTCCATTAAGCAGCATGCTGGAGAGCACTTGCTGTTCAGAAAGATGTGTGGAGCACATTAATCCTCATCTCTGATTTCTCCATTTTCAGCAAAACACTACTTACCGGATAATAACCTGAGCCTAGATGCTTGCATTTAATTGCTATGAGAATGTACTTCATATATTAATTATGCTGATAAGCTTCCCTGTTTTCAATACAGCTTGCACTTAAAACAAAGGATTTCAAGTCCATCAAAGCTAATGAATAATGATAATAATCTTGCAATCCTATAAAATGTAATATAAATAGGATTATGTAAATAATGTCCATAATTGAATGCTAATTATCATCAAATTGAACATTCAAAAAAGATTTTGGTTAACTGAGTCCTAATAGACTTGAACAAGTTAGTGAAAGGCATGTGCACTACAGCACGATTGCCGATTTCCAGCAGCAGTAGTCGAATCAGTATGATTGTGTTACTTTCAGAACACGGCAGTAATAATGTTATTATCATCTCATTCACTTGGTACAACTTAGTAGCAGCTATTGACGCAAATCACTAAGGAAAATCTGTAATTACCACCAGGTCCAGACTGACAGTAATTTGAGGGCTCAATTGTGCCAGCCTTTGTAAATGACCCCTCCGATGCTTACCTTTGAGTTTCAGCACAGTAAATGCATCAGGTGACCAGGGCCGCCATCAGGGGGGGACAGGGGGGACAAGCGTACCGGGCCCGGGCATGAAGGGGGGCCCGGCAGCGCTGCATTTTGTTGAAGATCCGGGCCCCCCTTACGAGCGCCCGAGCCGTACGTCATTCCTCTTCAGTACCGAATGCGGAAGTGCCGAAAAGCCGAAGCCGATGCGCCGAAAAGACCCGAAGTCACGGAAAAAGCCGAAGTCACGAAGCGCCGAAAAGACCCGAAGTCACGAAAACAGCCGAAGTCCTGAAGCAGCGCAAAGACCCGAAGTCACGAAAACAGCCGAAATTGAAGTCCTGAAGCGGTGAAAAGACCCGAAGTCACGAAAGGAGGCGAAGTTGAAGTACTGAAGCCATGAGTTCAATTCTACTGAACACCAGTTTGTGGTTTTTTTTTTTAATCCCCTGGCCACCAATGTATTATTTTAATATTCTATAGGCCCCTGCCACCAATCTTTTTTTTTAAAACTTTTGTTTTTGGGGCCCCAATTTTTTTTTTAACTCGTAAGGGGCCCCTTGCCACCATTGTTTTTTTTTAAAAAAAAATTAATTTTCTTTTTGGTGGCCCCAAATTTTTTTAACTTGTAAGGGGGCCCCTGCCACCAGTTTTTTTTTTTTTTTTCAAAAAAAAATTTTTTTTTTTAATTTTTTTTTGGGGCCCCAATTTGTTTTAACTTGTAAGGGGGCCCCTGCCACCAGTTTTTTTTTTTTCAAAAAATTTTTTTTTTCCAAATTTTTTTTGGGGCCCCAAATTGTTTTTAACTTATAAGGGGGCCCCTGCCGCCAATGTTTTTTTTTTTTTTCAAAAAAAAATTTATTTTTTTTTTCAAATTTTTTTTTGGGGCCCCAATTTGTTTTTAACTTATAAGGGGGCCCCTGCCACCAATGTTTGTTTATTTTTTAGTTTTTTTTACATTTTTTTTGTTGGGGCCCCAAGTTTTTTTTAACTTATAAGGGGGCCCCTGCCACCAATGTTTTTAAAAAAAAAAATTAAATTTTTTTTTTTTTGGGGCCCCAATTTTTTTTATAAGGGGGCCCTGACCATCAATAGCTTTTTACAACTTGTGTGGGGGGGGGTTACTTTTTTAGCGCTGATGTCTGTGTGGTCTTTTAACTGCGATGTGGGCGGGATATGGGGCGGAGCTTGGTCGTCAGTGTGGGCGGGGCCCAGGGGGCCCCAAAAATTTTGTTGTACGGGGCCCCGTGATTTCTAATGGCGGCCCTGCAGGCGACTGGTTACAATTTCTAACTACAGGTTACGGAACAAACATTGCACCTGCTATTACATCCCGATAAATCCCTTCCACAGTCATACAAATAAACTTGCCCATAACATTGCACATTATCGAGCTGATGCAAGTAAACTGGCTTCATTGAAGAGATCTGGGCAGCAAACTGGAAAATGAGGTTCAATGTTGATAAATGCAAGGTTATGCACTTTGGCAAAAATAATATAAATGCAAGTTATACACTAAATGGCAGTGTGTTGGGAGTTTCCTTAAATGAGAAGGATCTAGGGGTCTTTGTAGATAACACGTTGTCTAATTCTGGGCAGTGTCATTCTGTGGCTACTAAAGCAAATAAAGTTCTGTCTTGCATAAAAAAGGGCATTAACTCAAGGGATGAAAACATAATTATGCCTCTTTATAGGTCCCTGGTAAGGCCTCATCTGGAGTATGCAGGGCAGTTTTGGACTCCAGTCCTTAAGAGGGATATAAATGAGCTGGAGAGAGTGCAGAGACGTGCAACTAAATTGGTTAGAGGGATGAAAGACTTAAATTATGAGGGTAGACTGTCAAGGTTGGGGTTGTTTTCTCTGGAAAAAAGGCGCTTGCGAGGGGACATGATTACACTTTACAAGTACATTAGAGGACATTATAGACAAATAGCAGGGGACCTTTTTACCCATAAAGTGGATCACCGTACCAGAGGCCACCCTTTTAGACTAGAAGAAAATAACTTTCATTTGAAGCAACGTAGGGGGTTCTTCACAGTCAGGACAGTGAGGTTGTGGAATGCACTGCCAGGTGATGTTGTGATGGCTGAGTCAGTTAATGCCTTTAAGAATGGCTTGGATGATTTTTTGGACAGACATAATATCAAAGGCTATTCTGATACTAAGCTCTATAGTTAGTATAGGTATGGGTATATAGAATTTAATTAAAAGTAGGGATGGGTGTATGTATGGATGCTGGATTTTCATTTGGATGGGTTGAACTTGATGGACTTTGTCTTTTTTCAACCCAATTTAACTATGTAACTATGTAACTATCTCTTTAAAGGAGAACTAAAGCTTAAAGGAAAACTTTACCCCCAAAATAAATATTTAAGCAACAGATAGTTTATATCATATTAAGTGGCATATTAAAGAATATTAGCAAACTTAAAGTAAATATTGCCCTTTTACATCTCTTGCCTTGAACCACCATTTTGTGATGGTCTCTGTGCTGCCTCAGAGATCACCTGACCAGAAATACTACAACTCTAACTGTAACAGGAAGAAGTGTGGAAGCAAAAGACAGAACTCTATCTTTTAATTGGCTCATGTGACCTAACATGTATGGTTTGTTTGTGTGCACCGTGAATCATACAATCCCAGGGGGGGCCCTTATTTTTTAAAATGGCAATTTTCTATTTATGATTACCCAATGGCACATACTAATAAAAAAATGTATATTATTTTGAAAATGGTTTATTTACACGAATCAGGGTTTTACATATGAGCTTGTAGAAAGCACTGGTTCCAAGTATGCCTTATTCACACCTCGGGCTCTGTCTTTGTCCATAAAAGGCTGAAGCATCAAAGCCCTTTTCAAGTGTTGAAAAGGGCTTTGACCCAAAACATGTTGTGTCAATAAATGTTTTGCAGTTAATCTGCTAGTGCCTGGCTCTACTACTTTTTACTTTACATATGAGCTGTTTTATGCAATATCATTTTATAGAGACCTACATTGTTCGGGGGGTATAGTTTTCCTTTAACTAAAGAAGTAGGGTAGAAATGTTGTACATTATGATTTGGGCTTCAGTACCAGCCCAATGCAACAACAGCCCTTTAGCAGGGAAGATAGACATGTGCCTCTGAAGATAACCCAATCAGGGGGTAACAAGAGTGTGCTGCTCCCCCCCCCCCCACCATGACTACATGACAGCTCAGAAATTAGTGCAACTAGCATCATAATTTAATAACCAGCCTTGAAACTCCAGCTTATTGTAACACCTATTTGGGCCACTCGGGGTTAATTCACCAGCTAGAACACTAGAGCATGGGTTACACGCGACTTACACCCAGGGCAGGGCCTTCGCTAAGTGGAAGTGTTCCCTCTATGGTGTAGTGCAACTACATCCCCCCCAGGCTACTGTGCACACAAAAACAACTTGGGCGCCAGGAGGTTCTTAAGAATCAGGAACGGTTTATTATGCCAAAAAGGGCAAATGACCACAGGTTTCAGTACTCACGCAGGAGTTGAGGAAAACAGCATATTGAGAGTTCACACAGATTAAAGGCAGGCTCACACAGAGAGTACACGGGCAATTGCAGTACAACCTTTCCCTCCTGGAAGTTGTCAGGAAAGCAGCTTCTACCCTACAGTCCCTCTTCACTGAGGTCCCTGACTGGAGGCAACACACAGAGCCTCTGGGAAGCTACTCCCTTACTGCAAATCCTTGTTGGAGCTTCAGCTGCTCTTTCTCTCTATCCTATCTGCCTTTCTCTCCTAGAGAGACTATGACAAGTCTGCCCTAGTATATCTGTTCCTCATTCACGGGGTTGCCTGGTCCCCGACTTGGACACATGCCTTCTTCTGGGCCTATTGCACTCAGTCCCCCTGAGCACATCCAGCTGGAATCACATCCAGAGGCAAAAGAGGAAGAGGCCACTCCCTGCACACACTATATAGGAGTGAGTCAGAGCAGTGTCATCAAATCTCTCAGCCTATCACTGTAAAGGTTATTCTGTAACAGGGATTCTACCCAATAACCCAAGGAAATGGTGAAAAGATTAACTCTATAGGGCCTGTATCCCTATAGGGCCCTACATTATATTACAGGAAAACCTAATTTTCTGCTTGATAATTTGCGACGAACCCTAAGCTTAGCTTCTCAACAGCTGCTCACAGGGTCAGACTGGGCCAGTGGGGCATCGGAAAAAAACCTAGTGGGCCTGCCAGCCCAGGTCCACACCCACAACAGCTTCTCAGACACATAGTCATGCGGTCCTGAAACATTTGATCGTTTGAAAAATGTTGTATAGCACCATTGAATAAATTTGGGATCACCCCGTTTGCTGCAACTACAGGTATTGGCATTCTTTTCTACTTGTATAATAATCCACCCACTGAATATATATTTTCATAGTTATGTAATCATCCTTTTAATCAAACACGCATGAAAAAAATATCTCACCAGGCAACAGTTGTATGTACACCAAGATTAAATCTCTTAGGTGGTATGCAGTCAGCATATTTTATAAATGATTATTGTTAGAGACATGAACTGACCCTTCTTCCTTACCATAGATCAAACCATTGTCTTCAAAAAAAATCTAGCATGATAATTATAATAAGTGCTCTCCAACTAAAGTCATGTTGGCCAAATTAAAGACCCTCATAAACATTATTATGTCCTTCAGTCTGCTCAAGGACCTTACTGATTTCTGTGTATGACATTTTATTAATAATAAAAAGCTACATTACAGTGTCAAATCGTCTACTGTTCGAGGAATGCTTTCCACTAGGTTGCAGGTGGATTTGTTTTCATTCACATACTTTCATATTTGGCCACTGATGTTGGTTGATCAGGCATGGCTCACACAGTCACACTGGTGTTGCAATTCAATCCACAGGTGTTCAGTTGGGTTGAGGGTCTGTGCAGACCAGTCAGCTTCTGCTAAAATGGGAAAGGAGCTTCACCAAACTGTTGCCACAAAGTAGGAAGCACAGAATTATCAAGCATGTGCCACTGTACTAGAATATTGGATTTGCTCTAAGAACATCTTTTCCCAATGCAATTTTTTAGTCTACAGAATGTTATAATCCTTTCATCCTGTATATTGTAAAAGGCTATTAAACATACAGTATACCATGTCTGATGTTTTTGAATCTACTAAGGTAGTTTCAATAAGTTAAACAGAAACATCAAACCCATTTATAAGTAATGTTCATCTTTGGGTTATGTGCAAGCAGAAGAACCACTGTTTCTATGCTTAAACAACCAAAAAAAGATAACCTTGTATCATCTTAAACTGAGATACTATTTATTTATAATCTGGGCAATTACAAATCTTTTCTTTGATGTAGAAGTCCTGTTTTTTAACTGAAGCACATACTTTGTATCAGTTCTGCTGAGTCCATTTAATAAAGCAAGCATTACCCAGGTCTCCCCCTCTTGGCCTTGTTAAAACGTAATCTAAGAATTAAACTGGCCTAAAGAAACATCTGGTACAGATTTGCTTTCTTGTGGATGATTAAAATGTAATTTCCATCTGTCACAATAGGCCACTATTTTGAAAAGGGGTTTTACAATAAAAAGGCTGAATGTGTTATAATATTCAGTGGTAACAAGGTAGCATTGCATGTTTTCAGGTAACCAAAAGAAACATTGTTTCTATTCTGAATACAGCTATAATGGAGTTTAACCAGTAGTTATGTGGGTCGTTAAAGTAAAACAGTGACACCTTCTGGAATATGGAAGACTTTGCATTGAATTTTGGTTTTATACTGTTATGGTTTGAACATGATTTAGTCTATAAGCGGGAATGCATATAGCAGCACTGCTTATTTATACAGCACCCCTTTTCACATTGGATAGAAGTGAGTTCATATTAAATGCTATACAAAGAGAGAGAGAGAGAGAGAGAGAGAGAGGGGATGAGAGATTTAAGATAGCCAATTTGCTATTGCTATGGGTTACTGTCCAAGTGCAAATTCACCCCTGTGGTGTCACCATGTCAGCGAGTCACCCAGCCAATGGGGACTTAACTGCTGTCAGTCATTCAAGTCATTTAAGTGTAGTGACAATTAGGAGATGGGAGAATGGATTCATAGGATACCAACACAATATTGACATTTTTGCTTTAATATCCAAAGGAATAGACGTTTAGGGGATGCCATAATAGCTATAATTCTTAGCGTGATGCTTAGTTAATCTTTAGTAGATTGGGTTGATGTGCAAACAACAAGAGCAAAGTGAACCTCAAACCATCTTTTGCTGCTCCATAGTGCGTGCTAGAAGTTTGGGTGCTGCGTTCGGTACAGCAAAAATATCAAAACTAAGTTAGCATTCCATTAAAGAAAAGTAGACCTCAATAGAAAACTTTGTGGTACATGATCTATGGTGACAGGTGTTTCCCCCAGCAGGTAAATGCATGGTAGTATAATTTTAATTATCCAGTTAGCAGTTTAAAATCCAAGCCTGCAAGAATATTACTAGAAGTTTAAAAATGTTATCTTTTTTCACCAAGAACAAAAACTATTGACAAATAAGCAATAAATACATCCAGAAAGTACTGATTCTGAAATAAATGTTTGGATGCTTCTTTAATTGTGGCTGCTCTTTATTACAGCAGAGCTTTGTACAAGAAAAAAATGGACCTTTAGTTTGATGATTTTTTTTTCTTTTTGTGCACTGTGATTATTTTATGTGCACTGTTACAGAGGTTAATGTCTGCCATCTGCAGGGTAACAAGGAGAATGAAAGCCTGGTTTATCTTCTAACATAATGAAGCATGTTGTTTAATATGATTTTGTTTCAGTGGTTTGTAATTGTATATACATCATGTTTTATAATACTGGGCAAAAAATAAAAAATAGCATTAAAATCTGATGTGTGTGTATGGAAGAGACATTAAACTATATACAATATATAGTTTAGTGCAAATAAATTCAAACACAACCCAATTAATCCCCTGGTGGAGGGAAAATGTTGATCATGTCAGTGTGATGTTATAACCATGATGCAAGGTATGTGATATAATCACAAAAAAGTGCAACAACAAATGTTATATATGCATAATGTGAAATAAATGAGAAATAATAGTATCATGATATCACCATTAATAAACAGATTAGATACATTGTTATGTAGGTAATCTTCTTATCTAGGCATCCATCGCATGGACTGGATGGGTCATCAGGAGGCAGCTCCATATAGAGTAGACCCTAAGGCGCAGCACGTAAGGTGACTGGATTATGGTTTGGTAGTCCCGGGTTCAAATACTGGATGGGACCCATCTGCCTGGATGCATGCATTAGCTCCTTCTTTGCTGAGCCATTGGTTCCCTTTTTATTTAAGGTTTCAAAGAGATGTTTGGTATAATGGTCATCTTGAGGATGCTTTGTATATTTAGTAGACTCTGTGGTGCAGCATGTAAGGTGACTTATTTCTGGGTGGGACCTGGATGTATGCTTTAGCTCCTTCTTTGCTGAGCCATTGGTTCCCTTTGTATTTAAAGGGATACTGTCATGGGAAAAAAAAATTTTTTCAAAATGAATCCGTTAATAGTGCTGCTCCAGCAGAATTCTGCACTGAAATCCATTTCTCAAAATAGCTAACTGATTTTTTTATATTCAATTTTGAAATCTGACATGGGGCTAGACATATTGTCAATTTCCCAGCTGCCCCAAGTCATGTGACTTGTGCTCTGATAAACTTCAATCACTCTTTACTGCTGTACTGCAAGTTGGAGTGATATCACCCCTCCCTTTCCCCCCCCCCAGAAGCCAAACAAAAGAACAATGGGAAGGTAACCAGATAACAGCTCCCTAACACAAGATAACAGCTGCCTGGTAGATCTAAGAACAACACTCAATAGTAAAAACCCATGTCCCACTGAGACGCCTTCAGTTACATTGAGAAGGAAAAACAGCAGCCTGCCAGAAAGCATTTCTCTCATGACCAGGGGCAGCTGGGAAACTGACAAAATGTCTAGCCCCATGTCAGATTTCAAAATTGAATATAAAAAAAATCAGTTTGCTCTTTTGTGAAATGGATTTCAGTGCAGAATTCTGCTGGAGTAGCACTATTAACTCATGTGTTTTGAAAAAAACATGTTTTACTATGACAGGATCCCTTTAATGACAGGATCCATTTAAGAGACATTCAGTTGTAATGGTCATCAGGAGGCAGCTCCATACTGAGTAGAGGAGCTACTCAGTAAAGGAAAGGTCTTCCAATGTCATCTTTTCTGAAATATTGCCCATACCAAGTGCAAGTTTAGGAAGACAGCGGGAGTTTAGGGAGCTAAATGCGTGGCTCAAGTCTTGGAGTAGGAAGGAAGGGTTTGGGTTTCTAGAGCACTGGGCTGATTTTTCCTTGGGGTACAACCTATACAGTCGTGACAGTTTGCACCTCAATGGAAGGCGTCCACTGTGATAGGGGAAAGAATGGCTAAGAGGTTGGAGGAGTGTTTAAACTAGGCAAGGGGGTGGGTGAGATAAAGAATGATGGGGAAGCTAGGGTAGACAGGGCAGTGGGATTAGTAAGGGGTCATGGGGGAGGAGTGAGGGGGGCATACAGTTTACCAGCTAAGGAGGTCCCTCTGTTACAAGGAAAACAGAATAATGCTAACTTAACATATAATTCTCCACTAAGTAATACAAATTTCAAAAGTAAAAGTAGTAACCTCAGCTGTATGCTGGCAAATGCATGGAGTTTGTCAGGTAAAATGGGAGACCTAGAATTAATTGCATGCTCTAAAAATTATGATATAATTGGTATCACTGAGACCTGGTGGGATGAAACATGTGACTGGACTGTGAATTTAAATGGTTACACCCTTTTTAGGACTAAAACACAAAATTTTTAGATGTGCAAACTTTGACAGTATAAGGCAGTGGATGTGATTTACCTAGACTTTGCTAAAGCATTTGATACAGTGCCACGAAAAAAGGTTACTGGATAAATTAAGGAATGTTGGCCTGTTGGAACATAGTATTTGTACCTGGATAGAGAACTGGCTAAAAGATAGATTACAAAGAGTGGTGGTAAATGGAACATTTTCTAATTGGACCAGTGTTGTTAGTGAAGTACTGAAGGGCTCTGTACTAGGTCCCTTGCTTTTCAACTTGTTTATTAATGACCTGGAGGTGGGCATTGAAAGTACTGTTATATTTTTGCAGATGATACTAAATTGTGCAGAACTATAGGTTCCATGCAGGATGCTGCCACTTTGCAGAGTGATTTGTCTAAATTGGAAAACTGGGCGGCAAACTGGAAAATGAGGTTCAATGTTGATAACTGCAAGGTTATGCACTTTGGCAAAAATAATATAAATGCAAGTTATACACTAAATGGCAGTGTGTTGGGAGTTTCCTTAAATGAGAAGGATCTAGGGGTTTTTGTAGATAACAATTTGTCTAATTCTGGGCAGTGCCATTCTGTGGCTACTAAAGCAAATAAAGTTCTGTCTTGCATAAAAAAAAGCCATTAACTCAAGGGATGAAAACATAATTATACCTCTTTATAGGTCCCTAGTAAGGCCTCATCTGGAGTATGCAGTGCAGTTTTGGACTCCAGTCCTTAAGAGGGATATAAATGAGCTGGAGAGAGTGCAGATACGTGCAACTAAATTGCTTAGAGGGATGGAAGACTTAAATTAAGAGGGTAGACTGTCAAGGTTGGGGTTGTTTTTTCTGGGAAAAAGACTCTTGCGAGGGGACATGATTACACTTTACAAGTACATTAGAGGACATTATAGACAAATAGCAAGGGACCTTTTTACCCATAAAGTGGATCACTGTACCAGAGGCCACCCCTTTAGACTAGAAGAAAAGAAATTTCATTTGAAGCAACATAGGTGGTTCTTCACAGTCAGGACAGTGAGGTTGTGGAATGCACTGTCGAGTGATGTTGTGATGGCTGATTCATAACATCTTAATGCCTTTAAGAATGGCTTGGATGATTTTTTTGGACAGACATAATATCAAAGGCTATTGTGATTCTAAACTCTAAAGTTAGTATAGATATGGGTATATATAATTTATGTGAAAGTAGGGAGGGGTGGGTGTATGGATGCTGGGTTTTCATTTGGAGGGGTTGAACTTGATGGACTTTGTCTTTTTTCAACCCAATTTAACTATGTAACTATAAAACCTTACATGCTGCAACACAGGGTCTACTATATACGGAGCTGCCTCCTGATGACCATTACAACCGAATGGCTCTTTGAAACCTTAAATACAAAGGGAACCAATGGCTCAGCAAAGAAGGAGCTAAAGCATGCATCCAGGCAGATAGGACCAACCCAGGATTTGAACCCGGGACTCCCACACCATAGAGCTGCCTCCAGATGACTATTACAACCAAATTTATCTGTGTGCCGGCAGGGTATCTTCTGCCTAACAAAGTCAACCCCTGGTAAAGGAGCCCTTCTGGGTAGCCAAGTGATTAAGGTGTCTGCCTACAGTCCACATGGTTGTGAGTTTGATTCCTGCCCTTGCCTGGTGTAGCTCGTTGGACAGATGGTGCGTTGATTAGTAGAAATTGCTGCCTGGGGACAGAGTGCCTATGAATCTGTGGAAGTTGCTGCCTGGAAAAAGAGAAAATGAAGAACCTGTGGAAGTTACTGCCTGGGGACAGAGAGCACAAAGAACCTGTGGAAGTTGCTGCCTGGGGACAGAGAACACAAAGAACCTGTGGAAGTTGCTGCCTTGAGGAAGAGCACCGTGTCAATCAAAGGAAGTTGGTGAATGAGGGAAGAGAGAGCTGCCACAGAGGTGGCCTGCCTGTGGTGGCCTGCCTTGCTGAAAAAATGGTGCTTGGCAGCAGCTCTTGTGGAATGAAACTGTATTTGGTTCCCTTTGTATTTAAGGTTTCAAAGAGACATTTGTTTGTAATGGTCATCAGAAAGCAGCTCCATATAGAGTAGACCCTGTGGCGCATTATGTAAGGTGACTGGTTTATGGTCTGGGAGTCCCAGGTTCAAATACTGGGTGGGACCCATCAGCCTTAATGCATGCTTTAGCTCCTTCTTTGCTGAGCTATTGGTTACCCTTTGTATTTAAGGTTTCAAAGAGACATTTGACTGGATGGGCCCCATCCATCGCATGTGCCTAAATTAGACAATCCCACAGGCCAAGTACAAAAGTGTGAATAAACATTTAAACAAAAAAAAAAGTATGAGGAGCTCATAGCCTTTAAATTCCAAACAGCTAAATAGAGGAGTAATAATACATTTCAAACATGAAAAAGTCCCACTAATGTATAATATATACTGCAATTACTGGTCAAATAACAAATGGAACAATGCATTACACCAGTAGCAGGGCTGCTGCTGCCATGAGGCGGCCAGTTACCAGAGTAGCAGGGCTGCTGCTGCTGCCATGAGTGGCCAGTTACCAGAGGCGGCAAAAAGTCAAATTTAAGTGCAAAGAGTGCTATTGTGTTCTCAACACTAGTGATGCAGCCCCCCGCTACCCGCTCTGACAATAAAGTTTAAAGCGGGGAGGGGGTAAATGTGGGCAGCAGTAGCTCCAGAATTGCTGCTGACCTGAATTGGTCTAGAAATGCTTGTAAAATGATCATAGAGATGTGTTGAGCAACATGTTTTGGAAATTGTTGAGTCCTTTCTCAGGTAGGCACCCACCGAGGTTCAATAAATAATTCAGTCAATGAACAGGGTAATGCATGCCACAAAATTATGAACCACATCGTCTGGTGTTAATAAAAGGGTAATCCACTTTAAAACTAACTTTTAGTACAATGTACTAACTAATTAGTCCACTGTCTATTTGTGGTTTTTGAAATATTTACATTATTTTTTGTTCTGCTACTCTGGAAGGTCCATTTACTAAAGGTCAAATTTTTGTGGTATTAGAGCCTATTGATGCCACGATTGAACCCTGTTTCTCTAAAATCATAAATGCCATGAAGGTTATAAAAAAAACCAAATAAAAAAGTATGAATTGAAAAAAACACTGACTGATAGTAAAAAAAAAAACCAACTTTCTCTAATACCTCTAAAATGTTGAGTTTTTTTTACATTACTAATGAAAAAATATTGAAAATCTCAAAAAGTCTGAATGGTTGAAAAAAAAGGTCCAATAGGATTAACTCAGATCCCATTGACTTCTACGGGACCTTGACTACTTTTACTTGTCGCAGTTTTGTGTTTTTTACACTTAATACGCCGAACATTTTTAGAGTTTTAGAGAAATAAAAAAACATGGAAATCCAAATTTTTATTATATAGGCCCCTAAGACTTGAAATGTCAAATGCTATCTGGTTTTCTGGCTTTAAAGGGGTAGTGCATTTACATTCAGTAAAACAGTTTGTTCACAATTGTGATAATATGTAATCCTTAGCAATGCAACTGCTAAGGCATGAAGTACAAAAATATTTATGTAGGCCAATTTTTAACTATTATAATTAGAGGAACCATTTAATTTTCAAATAAAAACCAAATAATGCACAGATAATGTCCATGATAATAGTTTTAACTATGTGTGCCAATAATATCCACTACTATTTTCATTGGATTTTCATCTTGTCTATTTTTATTTTATTTATGTATACATTTGGTATATCACCATACTTCTACTTTTCAATAGAGATGTTGCTGAAGGATCACCTCTTGATAAACTATTGTAATAATATAACCCTACAGCTGTCACAGAACAACAATGAGCTCCAGCATGTAGTTCTTGTTTTGTAACAATGAGAGAACCACTCACACTGAGGGACATGCTTTTTTGTAATATTTATCAGAAGGTGGACCTCCATCTGTCCCCAATTACCTCCAGTCAAGGGAACATTCAGCTGTTATTCTGTAACAGATGGGAAATACCTGCCCGATATGGAGGAGTATGTTTTTTCATCATTATCCATCATTATCCAATAGCAAACATCAAAAAGTGGCCCACTCTGTTTCCAAATACCTACTTCCAGACAATGGTGCAATAGTTCTTGATATGTAATAGCTGGGCATGTAATTGGATAATAACAAGAAAGCATGTTCCCAGGTGGCCCTTCATCCAGTGGTGTAACTACTGTAGCTGTTAATGGGCTCCACAGCAAATTAATTTTAGGGCCCCTAACATATCCAGAAGTTTTATCAATATATGTTGAAATTGTTCATTAATGATGGCCTTGTGTAGCCCCCTATTCCTCCTTGGCCCCCTGCAGCTGCAGGACCTGCTTCCTCTGTAGCAACGCCCCTGCCTCCATCTGTCACAGAACTACAACTGCTTCTATTCAACAAATCTCCAACTCTATCCCTAATGTTGCATCAGTATGGATGATTGTGATTTTCTTATCATGAATAGGGATGTAGCGAACGTCGGAAAAAAAGTTCGCGAACATATTCGCGAACTTGCGCAAAAATGCGAGCGGTTCGCGAACGGTTCGCGAACCCCATAGACTTCAATGGGAAGGCGAACTTTAACATCTAGAAAAGACATTTCTGGCCAGAAAAATGATTTTAAAGTTGTTTAAAGGGTGCAACGACCTGGACAGTGGCATGCCAGAGGGGGATCAAGGGCAAAAATGTATCTGAAAAATCTGCCTGTGTGTGCTTGGAAGAGATAGTGTAGGGGGAGAGCTGTTAGTGATTTCAGGGACAGATGATAGTAAGCTTGCTGGCTAGTAATCTGCTTGATACTGCTCTGTATTGGAGGGACAGAAGTCTGCAGGGATTTGAGGGACATTTTAGCTTAGGTAGCTTTGCTGGCTAGTAATCTACTGTTCTCTTTAAACAACTGCCATACGTTGACCTTGTAGGCATTGTTTGCCCAGTTTTTTTGGACGCAGCCACTGAAGCACAGTTGCCAGAAAAAATATGCCATATAAATGCTGAAAATAGTAATTTTTCGCCATACGTTGACCTTGTAGACATTGTTTGCCCAGTTTTTTTGGACGCAGCCACTGAAGCACAGTTGCCAGAAAAATTATGCCATATAAATGCTGAAAATATAAATTTTTTTGGTTGCAGCCACTGAAGCACAGAGGCCAGAAAAATTATGCCATATAAATGCAGAAAATATGCATTTTTTTGGTCGCAGCCACTGAAGCACAGTTGCCAGAAAAAATATGCCATATAAATGCTGAAAATAGTCATTTTTTGCCATATACGTTGAGTCAACGTATGGCAAAAAATTACTATTTTCAGCATTTATATGGCATATTTTTTCTGGCCTCTGTGCTTCAGTGGCTGCGGCCAAAAAAACTGGGCAAACAATGCCTACAAGGTCAACGTATACACTACTACAGCGGTGGATACGGATTACGTAAAATATATGAATGCTGCTTGAAAAAAAGTAACTCAAGTGGTTTTTCTAGAGACGATAATATTATGGATATTTAGACAGAATGTGAACAAGGTCACACAGCTAGATGGCGGGTTGAAGAAAACAGTGTGCAAATAATGCCTACAAGGTCAACGTATACACTACTACAGCGGTGGATACGGATTACGTAAAATATATGAATGCTGCTTGAAAAAAAGTAACTCAAGTGGTTTTTCTAGAGACGATAATATTATGGATATTTAGACAGAATGTGAACAAGGTCACACAGCTAGATGGCGGGTTGAAGAAAACAGTGTGCAAATAATGCCTACAAGGTCAACGTATACACTACTACAGCGGTGGATACGGATTACGTAAAATATATGAATGCTGCTTGAAAAAAAGTAACTCAAGTGGTTTTTCTAGAGACGGTAATATTATGGATATTTAGACAGAATGTGAACAATGTCACACAGCTAGATGGCGGGTTGAAGAAAACAGTGTGCAAATAATGCCTACAAGGTCAACGTATACACTACTACAGCGGTGGATACGGATTACGTAAAATATATGAATGCTGCTTGAAAAAAGTCACTCCGGTGTTTTTTCTGGAGACGGTAATATTATGGATATTTAGACAGAATGTGAACAAGGTCACACAGCTAGATGGCGGGTTGAAGAAAACAGTGTGCAAATAATGCCTACAGGGCAAATAATGCCTAAAAGGTCAACTTATACACTACTACAGCGGTAGTAAAATAAAAAAAAGTAAAATAAAAAAAAATGAATATTAAAAAAAAAAATTAAAGTTGGTGCTGCTGAACTACTAGGAGCAGCAGATTAGCACACCAGTCCCACTCCCCAACACTGCTAGACTAATAGCACTGGGCTCTTATAGTAGTAGTAGTAGTAGTAGTAGTAAAACAACAAAAAAATAAATAAAAGCAGTCCTTACAAGGACTACTGTTATTGCAGCAGTCAGCAGATGAGATCAGAAGCAGGACAGCTGCCCACTGCAGCTACATACAGAGCACTGCAGTAGAAGGTAGATTACTAGCCAGCAAAGCTACCTAAGCTTAAATGTCCCTCAAACCCCTGCAGACTTCTGTCCCTCCAATAACAGAGCAGTATCAAAACGATTACTAGCCAGCAAACTTTCAACTGTCCCTGAAATCACTAACAGGCAGCAGCTCTCTCCCTACACTATCTCTTCAGCACACACAGGCAGAGTAAAAAAACGCTGCATGGCTTCGGTTTTTATAGGGAAGGGGAGTGGTCCAGGGGAGAGCTTCCTGATTGGCTGCCATGTACCTGCTGGTCTGGGGTGAGAGGGCAAAAAAAAGCGCCAACAATGGCGAACCCAAAATGGCGAACGTCGCGCGACGTTCGCGAACTTCCGGCGAGCGCGAACACCCGATGTTCGCGCGAACAAGTTCGCCGGCGAACAGTTCGCGACATCTCTAATCATGAATTGGTAATGGCTCATAGGGTTGTTTCATTTGACAAAAATACCATTGTCTGAGTGCTACCTTGTCTATCCTGCCCAACACAAATTAATTTTACTAGTAATTGACTCCTTGCCACACATCATATTTCAGTCCTTGCAAGGAAGGGTAGGGAGGCAGTCCAGGTATGGAAAAGAAGGTGGTAAAACTAGTACTCTTCTTTCTACCAGCAAATTCTGACCTTGAATGAGTCAGTGATGCAACAAATAAATGCTGAGACTAAACAACAATCCAAGAAATGGAAACATCCTGAAAGAAATATTAAGTCCTCCCAAGTACTTACAAATTATGGGGTATTTTTGATGAGGAGATATATTGAGGATTGCTTGAAACCTAACAGGAGAATGTTATGCTAAAATGCTAAATTATTATATCATATATGAGACACAGAAAGCTGAGCCACAAGACTGGCTGGCATTGGTGAAGTAGAATTTAAACCATCCCCATACTGACCAGCCCTGTTCCCTAGTGACTATTTTACATGATCACTTTTAAAGGATCATTCGTATAAAAATTACAGTTTCAAGTCATGTCTGATATCAACTAATGAATGAACAGGAATAATAATTTGAAAAGTATCAGCATGTTGCCACATTGTTTGAGTTAACAGATGACTGCCGAGAAAAATGAAAAATAAACATAGGTTCCAAAACACTTTACATTAGGAATATGTTTTAGTAGTCATCTTCATAAACTAATTGAAGAAAAATCATCAAGCATTCCTAAAGCCACTCGTCTAGTAAAAGGCAACTTTATTTCAGCAAATTAAAAACATGGAAATCCTCATAAACTATAAGCATTAGCATACCTACATTTAGATTTTCATTGTTACTGCTAAAAGACTACATCCATAATCAGTAACACTATTTTATATTGTACTACCGTAGGATTAAATCTCAGCCCCTAGATGTGCCTCTGTATAAATGTCTATTAGCATAAAAGCCCTATATAAATCCTAAGACATTAAATGCTCTTACTTATGACCCCAAATAGACAGAACGATCCTCCAGCCCCACAGCAGACTTTATTAGCCCACAAAAGAAAAATCATACTGTTTGAACTTCCAGCTCCTCCTATTTAGGAACTCAACAGTAAGGGTCACAGAACCCCCCTCTCCATCTGTTCTTCCAGCAGAATTAACCAGCAGTGCCATAGTTTCTTCTCATTATCAGTTCTCAGTCAGCAGGACAATTAGCCAGCGTACCATAGAGCCCCAATTATGTGGTTATTTCCGCATTCCATAGAATCTCCTTCTAATAAACCTCATTGCCAAAAGGTAACTTCTACTTTAGTCTCCATTCCTAAAAGATAATACATCTCCTTCTCTCCTGGGCAGTATTATCAGCTTTGCCTGTCTCACACTCTATACTTGGTATTTTTATTGACCATACTATACCTAATTAAAAATAAATATGTTTCCTAATTCAGGCCTGTAATATTGGGTTCCACTTTAGGAAAATGATAGTGAGGTTATCATCTTAATAACTTGTCTGTGTTATGATGCGTTACTGGGGGGCCTTGGGTCTGCTTTCTCTATAGCTTGCGAGAAATCCCACATCACTGGACTCTATCGGGGCCGCTAGGGGATGGAGCAGGTCGAGAAGGCTGGCAAGGGGAGGGAACAGGTGGGGAAGCGGTAATGAGGCTGCATTGTTTGCCCAGCCCCTCTGAACATTTTTTTGCAGGGGGCAGTGCACTGTAGGTACACCACTTTGAAGTCAAGATCTGTGTTTCTGAGGATGATAGTAGCTCCCCATCTTTTTTCAGCACATCCTCTGAGCTGCTGTCAGTTGCCTGAGTTTAGGGATTGACTCACAATATACTGTATATTTAAATATATCAATGTCACAATACAATGCTGATCAGTAATTAATGCATATTGTCTTTGCATGGCAGATTGAAACCAGTGCAATTCACATCAGAATTTAATAAACATCAGGAGGAGCCACTGACAAAACAAAATCCAAAATGGTGAGCTCCTGTGCACAACTTGGAAGGCCTGGATTATAAAGGATGATGAACCTTTAGGCTGGTGCAGTAAATTCAGTATATAACATGGCTTTTTCTTACCACATTCATTTTAAGGGTTTAGTTCCCCTTTAAAAACACCATTTAATGTTGGTCGAACAATTACAACCGATACATTTGTATATAGAATGGTTCATTTACAGGTTTGGCTTTTAGATGATCATTTTGTGTATAATCGAGGGGTAAGTAAAGAGTTAGGGGCATTTACCAAAGGTACCACCTAGGCTGGGGGTAGCAGGGGTTATGTAGGGTAGAGGTTTTTATTAGCAAGGGCTTGGTTCACTCATTTTATATTGTTGTTTTGTGGTCTCACCTATATATTATGCATAATACATTTCACTGATTTTACATTTTCCTGGATTTTACACAATTTTTTTCTAGTACCCTGAAAAAAGTAAAATAGGCGTTCTTCTGTAAATGTTACCCTGTATATGTAGGAATAATCTTTGTTGTAAGAAAGAGTAAGGGTAGAACTCCATGGGCGATTTTGGCGTGATCTGACACGCTGCGCAAAAACACACACGTCAAGTTGGATGCAATGGAAATAAGGTAAGAGATGGAAATGTCGGATGAATTCGCAGCGTGCATCCGACAGTCATGTTGCACGAATGTTGCAACACCATCCAACGTTCCTGTTGCTTACCTTATTTCCGTTGCATCCGACTTGACGCCTGCGTTTTTGGACAGCGCGTCAGATCGGGCCGAAATCGCCCGTGGACTTCTACACTGAAATGTGAACATACATGGCCACGTTAAAGTCTAATATTATTCAGGGGATGTAGTAGATCCCAGAGGGGCTGCTCTAAACTGGCACAGACCCATGTTTTACTTTGAGCCCTTGTTTTCTTGCAGTAAGTGTGTTGCACCAATTCTGAAAAAGGAAATAAGTGTTTTTATTTGTGGTAACATGATACCACTTATTGGCTAACTTTAAGAATATCAAGCATTCTGGGGGAAAAATTAAACATTACATCTCTTCCTCTGGCATTTTCATGATGTTACCAAAAACGGGATTGTCACAAAAATAAATAAATAAAACTTTGCTTTAAATGCCAGGGCCTATTTGGAATCTCACTGGCAGCTGCTGATCCCTCCCAGCAAAGACACCAGCCTCCAGGTTACCACACAAACAGGCCTTATTAGTCATATTGTGATTCCCTTTCATGGTGAGACCCCTTTAACGCCTAATGCGTGTGGTACGGTCAAAGAAAACACAGCCCCATACATTTAATATATGTCGCCTCTAACAATAGAACAAAATATGAAGATTTCACACATAAATCCTTTCATAGAACGCGCAGCCTAGCATTGGCCTAGTGCGCTGTGGCCTTAGAACGCTCGTTTGCGTGCACACTGCCCTAACATTAGCCTCTCCCTCCTCCCGCCTCCAATTACCCATCATGCAGCGGGAGGTTTAACACCAAGATGGCCGATACTATGGAGGAATATGAGAAAGAAGCTGGCTGCGTCCCTATTTTACATCCTGAGGTAAGACGCTTTCTCTGTTATAGTATGTAGTTGCGGAAAGCAAAATATTAGTTCCGGGGCCAGTGATAGAACGGGAGGGGTATCGGGTGAGGGCGGCTGTAAGGACTGGCTGCTGCATAGGATGCCTTGGAGATGCACAAGGGGAGCCGAGCTGGCCAGTCCCAGTGTGGGTGTGTATTACAGTATAGGAAATATTAATGTCTCTCGTTCTTGTCTCTTCTCACTGTACGGCGGAGAGCGTGTTGTATTTGGGATTGCCACTCATTTCCCTGGGTGAGGTGCGTGCCCCGGGGGAGCAGCCAGTGCAGGGGGCACAGGTGGAAATCAAGCAGCAGTCATTGTGTTTGTTGTGACTACCAGTTACTGATTCTTTCCTGTGTGTTGTGTTTGCCTTGTAACGCTCATCCTGTCATCTCAGTCCTCTATCCTGAGCTTTGGCCTTGTACCAGGCTCCCATCAGGGATACTCCTCTCCTAATAGAATGGTTCTCTCTGACATTCTAAAGAATAGGTGCCTATGAAATTCATTTCATTCTGGAACTGTCAATAAAAGATTCTGTTGTTCTAAGTTTGTCTCCTGTTACTGTTGCATTTTGGAATAAAGAGCCATTATGCTCCCTCGTTTACTTCAGTATATACTATTCCATAGTCTTGCCAACATTTCTGGTTTTCTGTTATTGCTTGTAAGTGATCTAACTGATTTGCATATGGAAGATTGGAATTTGTTAGCCCTTGTATTAATGTTTTAAAGCCAGGCCAAGGAATTTTTCGCACCCAATGCAAGTGCATCTTTTGATGCCCCCGATAGAGCGGAAATATGGCATGACACAGGGAAAATGGTGAATGCACTCAATGTCCGATAAATGTCATTGATATAATAGGACCTACATTACAGTCCAAACTTAGGGTGCCATATGGAGTAGCTGACCCCTAACCCAATATAATGCCTACCCCTAGTTCCCGCTTAAGGGCAGGGGCACGCTGCTATTTTGGTAGATAAGTCGCCCAGCAACAAATTGCTTCTTCTTCGGGCGACTTATCTTCGCAAACAGCCTTCCTGCCAGCTAGAATGTAAATCGTCGGTAGGATGGCACTCGGAATGCTTTGTTTTCTGAAGTTGCCACACAAATAAACTTTGGGCGACTTCAGAAAGCCGAAGCGATCTGAGTGCCTTCCCGCCGGCAATTTACATTCTGGCAGCGGGAAGGCAGTTCGGGTTAGTCGCCCAAAGAAGAAGTGATTTGTCGCTGGGCGACTAATCTCCCAAAATAGCAGCGTGTGTCTCTGCCCTTAAGACAATGCCAGTATACTTATTTTAAGGGCAGGGGGCACAGGAAGCTACTGGGGGAGATTAGTCACCCAGCAACAATTGGGTGACTAATCTCCCCCAGTAGCTTCCTGTGCCCCCTGCCCTTAAATAAGTATACTGGCATTGTCTTAAGGGCAGAGACACACGCTGCTATTTTGGGAGATTAGTCGCTCAGCGACAAATCACTTGTTCTTTGGGCGACTAACCCGAACTGCCTTCCCACTGCCAGAATGTAAATCGCCGGCGGGAAGGCACTCAGATCGCTTCGGCTTTCTGAAGTCGCCCAAAGTTTATTTGTGTGGCAACTTCGGAAAACAAAGCATTCCGAGTGCCATCCTGCCGACGATTTACATTCTAGCTGGCGGGAAGGCAATTTGTGAAGATTAGTCGCCCGAAGAAGAGTCATTTGTTGCTGGGCGACTTATCTACCAAAATAGCAGCGTGGGTCTCTTCCCTAAGATGGCTGCACACAGGCTTATAATAACCAAACATTGTGATATGTTTCCATGTATATGTTCAGAATTTCCAGTGATCCCTTTACGATGGTAAATTTATTTGGCTGATGATTGTGTAGATACAGTTGGCCAGTGGTTACAGAGGGGTGCTCTGACTAAATCTAGCTTCTCTTGACATGTAAAATAACAGCATTAAAATTTGAATGGCTAACCTCTCACAATGTAATCTTTTATAATTATTATTAAATTGACAGCCCAGGTTTTGGTTTAGAATGATTTTGCTATTATGTTTTTAAAATTTCCCAATCTGACCATTTTGCTTGACAGACAACAACTTTGGTATCTTTCTTATTTGTGTAATTGCTTAAGGCTGCTATACACTAACCTACCTACAGCCATATCCAACATGACTTTTAGCATTTTGCTGACTTGAACACAAAGGGCCTGCTTTTTACTTGCATTCTATGTGTAGTTGATCATTCATCCCTAAGGACAAACAATGGGTACAGTGCCATTTGGTCACCCTTATGTGTGGCCACATTACACACAATGTCATTGATCAATCCATGCTCCATTAGCATATGTAGGAGATGATGGCAGTGTTGGCATAAGAGGTTGAACCTGAAAGTAATGTAAGGTAAATCTGACAGGTGATTATATAGCACATGAACACCAAAATAAATGTATTGACTAAATGCCATACGCATGTTTATAAAAAAATATGTGCCCCAGGAATCTTGTATGTTTGTCTCAGTTGAATCTGCACATGGTGGTTTCTTAGACCTCTGCAGGCATTTTTTCTTTTTTAATATAGACATAGGAAAATTGATCAGTTCATATGCACACACCCCAGAACTCCAGTGACAGGCTCAGTGTTGGCCTGTGTGGAGCTACATGGAGCAGCTATGGCTGCGAAAATGGATACATTTGTGTTTTTGCGCCCATATTACATGCCACTCCGGCCTGTCAATGGAACAAAGGGGCTGTGCAAAAGAGCGGATCTGCTTTCTTCCTCCATTTTAAAAGAAACTGTGGAGGAAAGGGGACAATCCGCTTAGTGTGCCCTTGGCACTATGGGGTATATTTATCAAAGAGGGAAGTTAGAGATCGCCACAGTCCGCTAGAGTGAAATTCCACCACTCTACTTTCATTTCTATGGGATTTTTAAGAGTATTTACCAATGAGTGAAAGTGAACGTTCACCCTTTGAATATGTCTTTTAAAATGCCATATGAATGAATGGAAAGTGGCGGAATTTCACTCTAGCTGACTGTGGTGATCTCAAACTTCACCCTGTTCAGTCTTGAATGTGTAACATTTATCAACTGTGCTTTACACTGATGAATAATACTCTATCAACACCATTCAATGGTGCTAACGTATAGGGGTACATTCATAAACATTTCATGTTAACTTTATTATAATTATATCATTTATATTATTGTTAAAGTTTGGCAAAAGCATATTTATAAATGTGCGCTCTGGTGCTATATACACATGGCCTTGCTATTTCCACTGTGCTTTATAACTGTTGGTTCTTACATGGCAAAAGGGAGTGCAAAACTCTGAAGATTCTATTTTTGCCCTGCCTTAAAAGGGGTTGTTCACCTTCCGAACACTTTTTTTCAGCTCGGTCTTTTCGAGATAGTTCACCATAAATTCAGACTTTTTTCAGTTTCAAATTTATTAGTCCTGTCTGTGGTGTTTCAGCCTGACAACTCAGTAATCCAGGTGCAGATTCTGAACTGTTACAATTTGTTACTTTAGTTAATACATTTCTCAGCAGCATCTGTACAATGTTAGCAACTTTTGTATCAATTCTAACAGCTGCCTTTAATGAAACGCAAGGATTCTGCTCAGCAGGGAAAAAGATAAGAAATGTACCAACTTACTAATGTATCGATTTTAGAATAGTTTACAGAATCGGTGACTCCCCTTCCAGAGCATCTGGACATTAAAGGAAAACTATACCCCCAAAATGAATACTTAAGCAACAGATAGTTTGTATCAAATTGAATGACATATTAAAGAATCGTACCAAACTGGAATATATATTTACATAAATATTGCCATTTTACATCTCTTGCCTTGAACCACCATTTCGTGACTCTATCTGTGCTGCCTCAGAGATCACCTGACCAGAAATACTACAACACTAACTGTAACAGGAAGAAGTGAGGAAGCAAAAGGCAGAACTCTGTCTGTTAATTGGCTCATGTGACCTTACATGTGGTTTGTATGTGTGTACAGTGAATCTTACGATCTCAGGGGGCGGCCCTTATTTTTTTAAAATGGCAATTTTCTATTTATGATTACCCAATGGCACATACTACTAAAAAAGTATATTATTATTTTAATGGTTCATTTACATGAAGCAGGGTTTTACATATGAGCTGTTTTACTCAGTATCTTTTAATAGAGACCTACATTGTTCGGGGGGTATAGTTTTCCTTTAATAAATGACACCTGGTGATTCAGGGAAATTTAGTCGCCTAGCGACTAATCTCCTCTTCTTTGTGGCGACTAATCTCCCCGAACGCCTTCCCCCTGTCTTGCGCCGGCTATAATGAAAAGTCGCCTGCGGCATTGCACACGCGACGCTTCATATTCCGAAGTGCCTTAAGTTTCCTCGTGAGGAAGGAGAAGGTGTTTGGGGAGATTAGTCGCCAGGCGACTAAATCTCGCCAAATCACCAGGTGTGCCCATACCCTTACACATATTTATATCTACTATATAGACTGTTAATTTAACTTTATTAGGACCACCAAGGTTTGAGCTAATACAGGCTGTGTGATGGGAGGCCCTCTGACCTGCAAGGCTTTTAAGGGCAATCTACCCAAACACTCTAAACCTTTGACATTACATTACTCTAAACTCTTGACATGATTATTATATGTAGTTCTAACAGTTTGATGTCTAGTTTATATAAAATTACAGTACCAGATATGTTTCTACAGTTTCATAAGGTAAAGAGGGCCCTGCTCAATAGAGCTAACAATCTGTAAAGAGAAGGGGCATGAAATATATGGTATGCCTTGTGTCTCATCGATTGATCTTTGATTTTTAATACATGTGTGTTTAATACAGATATTGCATGTTTGCTGGAATGTTTGAGACCTTTTTGTCTAGATAAATTGGGGACTGAGCCATTGGTTTGTAATTTTAATGGTGGTAAACTTGTGTCTTACAGGAGATCAAGACCCAGAGCCATTATAATCATGGATACAGCAGTGATTCACTTGGACGCAAAAGTCACATGGACGATTACAGCACATGGGATATTGTCAAGGCCACACAGTAATTATTATTATTATTACTGTTTGTTAAATATTTTGTTTTTAGATTTTGCTTTTTCCTATCACGTTATTATACTTTGTTTCAAAAATGTTACCACCGCATTCCCCAAATGTATTGAAAGGGTCTAAATTTGCTTCTGCATTGTAACCCTTACTAACCAATAAGTTTTTTTTTTTTTTTTTTTTTTTTTTTTTTTGAGGTGACACATGCTACCTGCTGAGCAGATGTATAACTTCAACTTCAGATATATGGGGCCAAGGGAAATAACCCGAAGCTGTCTAGTATTTCAAAATACAGAAAGTGTGGGAATTACTACTCTGGATACAGAAAGCAACAGAGGGCTTTTTTATGATCCTAATCTCTATGTTTAAGTTTTCTCAAAGCCCAAGGCATGCAGCACTGCTGTAGGAGCTGTTTTGCCATCAAAGTCTTGGGGCATAATTTGAAAACACAGATATGTAGTGTCCCTTACAATAATTTGAATTAATGTATATTGTGAATCCTAGAAGTAACCAAACTGTCTTAATCATTTCAAAGTTCTACTAGTAGTGTATGAAAATGTATATATTTGTTTGTGTCGTTCCTTACAGGTATGGTATTTACGAGCGATGCAGAGAACTAGTTGATGCAGGATATGATGTTCGTCAACCTGACAAGGAAAATGTTACTTTGCTTCACTGGGCAGCGATTAACAACAGGATGGATTTGGTGAAGTAGGTATTCTGCTGAAGGAAGCCTAAGTTAGAGTCCCTACCCAGAATCAAAACCGATGAAAGAAAACAAACAACTTTCAAATATACTTATGTTAGTTTTTTGAAAGATTTGGTACATTTTTTTCAGGCCATTTGTATCTTTGTAAAGGTTGCAGGCACTGAGGAAACGATCATATCATCCTTAAAGGGGAACTGTCGTGAAAATAAAAATTTAATATAAGCTTCATCACACTGAAATAAGAAACTTTCTAAAAACAGCCAATTAAATATTCTTCATCATTTCTGAAATAATCAAGTTTATCGTCACTAACCCTCTACCTTGTAAGGAGATCCCACTGTTGCAATGTTAAAGAGATCTGTCTGTCGGTAACTATAGACCCAGCTCTCCAATGAATAATATAAATATCAGAACAAATAGCAGTAACCTCTGCACCCTTATTTTTAATTTAATGGAGACTGTACACAGTACACAGACGACCGCTGATAATGGGGTACAATAGTACTTTGGCTTCAGATAAAATCTGTAGCTTCCCTAACCAAACAGAAATGAGCAGAAAGACTGTAACACAATTTTACACATTGAGGAACCATGAGGTTAGGGTGTGATGGGCCAAAAGAAAAGCATGTAGAAAGGAGAGAAACCCAGGACAAGACTAAAGCTGGCCATACACATATGGGGTATGTTCAGCGAGGTCTCCAAATAAGCTGATCTTTCCCCAACATCAGTTTGATCATATCACAATGATGGTGATATAGGCCATCAGGGCGAGGACTGCATTGGATAATTTCCTCCGAGATGGGAAGTGTAGGTAAAAAAACAAAATCCATACAAAGTTTGTACTAACTCTGTAAATGAGCCCACAGCTGTTTATTATAGTATTCTAACATTTATGCTAAATGTGTTTTCATGTTTTTTATTTAAGGTTCTACATATCAAAAGGTTCAATAGTAGACCAACTTGGAGGAGACCTAAATTCCACTCCACTTCACTGGGCAACGAGGTGAGACAGATTTTTCCACTTATCCTGTTATCTACACAACAACCTTAACCTGTTGAATTGGACATAGAAAATTTGGACTTAAACTTTGCTGCACTAAAACCATGGAAACAAATAGTCAAATGTACAGAAGGTACTTGTTTTGTAAGCTGAGTCCGATGACTGCCATTTTTCTGCCAATTCTTCTCCTTGCTTTCAAGGAAAGAGTATTAAAAGTCAAGTTAAGTCACATTCAGTGGGGGTGACAATATGTTAGGCACCCTCAGTAAATATAATCAATTATCTTAGAACTTTGCTTTTATTTATTAAAAACCTTGGGGTTCTGTCCCAAAAGTACATGCTGCCCTCTAAAAATGTCCCAGATATTATCTGCGCTGTCCTGAATGTGCAGTAAATTGAAACTCCTAGTTTGGATTTGTACTCTACTGTGCATGTAGGCCATCCAGGGCAGAACAGAAGATGACCGGGACATAAACTAAGATAGCGGTAAGTCTCCAAAGTTATCCAAGGTACCTGGGGCCGGAGCACTTTACAGCAAATTAGATCACAGGATCTGGGTCTAAGGTAAGAATTATATTCACTGGATGCTGCCTGACACAATGCCCCCTTGCCCCCAATGAATTTGACTTGTCATGTGCTTTTAATATTATAATTGAAGATGGTGTGCATGCTGCTTTCTTTCCACCAGTACTGTGAAACACCACTGGAAAAATATGTGGAGATATTCAGTCAAACAACATATAACTTAAATGTTACGGGATTTTATACTGTAGTATATATTAAAAAGCACAAGGCAACACTTTATTTTCTGCTGTGCTTAGGTTGTATTGGGAGTGTTGCGTTAATATTTCTGTAGCAACAGCATGAGATGGGTGATAGAGGTCAATAAATACTGGAGAGGCCACGCAGATGCAAGTATTAAAATGAGACCAAACTACTTTTATAAGCACTGATCATTCATATGTCTTTTATTTTACTTTTAACCCAGTGGAACATATGCACCTCTTTGATTGCCTTCTTTCTGGCCATCTGTAGCCCTCTTTGTACTTTAGGTAGCTTCAGGGCACTTTAGATCGGCATATTTAATTGAAATGCTTTATTGATTATCTTCTATTAGTGCAAAAGCTATCTGACCGTGGCATAATTTGCACCAGTGTAGTAAACTGTAGTGGCCATTTAGTTATTTGCTTTGGTTATTCTAAATATTATTGGTTTAATTTTGTAACTATTTATAGTTGGCCAGCTAGGTTACATTCACCTTAAAGTAAAGCTAAACTGAATTGTTCCTTTTTTTTGTGTTTAAAAATTTTTTTTAAAAAAGTATTTTAAGTAGATTGTCTTCTCTAGTTTTCTCTACATTAGACACTGTTTTCAGGCACAAATACAAATTCTTTAAAATTAAAATAAATTTATTAAACCGTTATATGACTGGCCAGCCTACTAATTCATACTTTAAAATGGACCTGTCACTCAGACACAAAAAGCTGTATAATTAAAGTCCTCATTTAAAAATCTCAGCTGTCAAACAAATATTATCTGCCCCTTCTCTATGCCTTAGGCATAGAGGCAGAACAGACTATTACTTCCACTTTCCATTTAGCACTTACTAGATTTCACTGCTCTCCACACATTCCCCTGTTCTCTTCACCGTTTAATTGTGTAGCCAGGTCATGGGTATGGAATCGGGTCCCCCATTCTGCTGCACAAACAAGATTCTGAGATGATGCAAGGATTGCCTTAATAAGTGTCCACAAAATGGCTTCTGCCTGCTTGCTAGAATTATGAATTCCCAGATTAAAGGAAACAAGATTCAAATAATTTATATAGTGTCATTAGAGTTAATTTTGCTTGACTAATGTGATAAAATAGTATTTTGAATAATTTCTTTGGGTGACTGGTCCCCTTTACACATAAATAAGTCGATAATCACCACATAAAAACTGTATCCCTGTAGTAACTCCTTTATAAATTCACTTAGCCCTTGGTCCTTATTTCAAATTTAATGAAGCCAGTTTATTAAAATACTGGAGGCAGAGGGAAGGAAAGGACAGTTCTAACTCCATTATAATGAGGCAGCACAATATTGATATTAATAAATGCAATGTAAAATGCAAGTGCTTGTTAAAGGGGTTGTTCATCTATGAGTTAAATTTTAGTATGATGTAGACACACAGAAGGTTAATGGTTAAATTAAGGAATATTGGCCTGGAACATAGTATTTGTAATTGGATAGAGAACTGGCTAAAATATAGACTACAAGGAGTGGTGGTAAATGGAACATTTTCTGATTTCTGAACTTTAGCAGAGTTCCGCAGGGCTCTGTACTTGGTCCTTTGCTTTTTAACCTGATACTAATTACCTGGAGGTGGGCATTGAAAGTACTGTTTCTATTTTATCTGATGATACGAAATTGTGCAGAACTATAAGTTCCATGCAGGATGCTGCCACTTTGCCGAGTGATTTTACTAAATTGGAAAACTGGGCAGCAGACTGGAAAATGAGGTTCAATGTTGATAAATGCAAGGTTATGCACTTTGGTAAAAATAATATAAATGCAAGTTATACACTAAATGGCAGTGTGTTGGAAGTTTCCTTAAATGAGAAGGATCTAGGGGTTTTTGTAGATAACAAGTTGTCTAATTCTGGGCAGTGTCATTCTTTGGCTACTAAAGCAAATAAAGTTCTGTCTTGCATAAAAAAGGGTATTAACTCAAAGGATGAAAACATAATTATGCCTCTTTATAGGTCCCTGGTGAGGCCTCATCTGGAGTATGCATTGCAGTTTTGGACTCCAGTCCTTAAGAGGGATATAAATGAGCTGGAGAGAGTGCAAAGACGTGCAACTAAACTGGTTAAGGGGATGGAAGATTTAAATTATGAGGGGCTAGATTGTCATGGTTGGTGTGGTTTTCGGTATAGAAAAGACACTTGTGAGGGATCATCGGACCAGAGTTCGTTTAGAGGAAAAGATCATTTGAAGCAGTGTAGGTGGTTCTGGGATGATGTTGTGAGGACTTATTCTGTTAATGTCTTTAAGAGGGGTTTCATGCCAGAGCAGTATTACACTGGCATTATGGGGGTTAATAATATTAAAAAGATTAAAGCTGCCGATATCAGTCCTTTAGACCAATTCGCCAGCTTATCTGCCCTTGTGTGGGGGCTTCCGATGGGTCTCTCCGATCAATGCCAGGCCAAAAATATGTAAGGATGAAATGAAATTTGGGCTAAATGATTATTTTGATATTCTTGTAAGCCAAACCTGAAGAGCAATTGTGTGCTACATATACTTGGTAATATATGCCTATATGCCTTTTTGTACACTAAGTAGGGATAGAGTAAATCAACCAGCATTCAAACATATTGGTAGTTGTAGTCTTAACAACATCATGTACCAAAGGTTATAAATCAGGGAAATAAAGTCATGTTAGATTTATCTGAGATCCTCTAAGGAAATATAATTTATTCCAAGGGTGAAGAAGATTCATTTTAAACACAGTCCTGCATGTATACTTGTAATGCCTGCAAAATTAAAGGGCAGCTATTCTCAAAAAATGAAGTTTGTATTTTAATATATTAAAACAGTTACTTTTGTTGTGATTGGTTGTGTTTTTTCAGGCTGCGAAAAGCAAATCTCTTCCGTGACTCACCTATCAATTTGAATTAGACCCACTTGTGTGTAGTCGCACACAGCAGTGTAAAGGTTGGCCCAAATACGTGAAAGCAGGCATTTTCAAGCCAACCTCTTCCCCGCTCCTCTGTGTGTGCCTGCACGCAAATGGAAGCAGTTCAATTGTATAGAGATGGACCAGATCTGCTTTTCTCAGCCTGAATAAAATACACAGTGGAGCCAAAGCTCTTTCTGCCCTTGGCCTTAAGAATAAGAATTGTGTTTATTTTTTAATGATTTGAATCTATTATGGTTACCTAGGTTTTCCCCTGGTTTACTGCTTAATGATTTCTATCACTGGCAGAGAAAGGCCTGGCTTAACATTACCTGAATTTAATTTTTGTATTATGCCCCCTCCCCCTTAAAATTCTGTCATACTTGTTTTTGGAAAAAGGTGATGAATATATTTAACTTTTTAATATCAACACTTCTTTTTAACTAGCATGCTTGTTGGCAAATGTTTACTAGCAATTCTGTAGTTAATACAAGAGAAGGCCATCAAAAAATTCACCTTAAGGGCATTTTGTTTATTATCTGCAAAAACATTTTACAGGAAATCAGTATGTATATGCTCACACCCATTTTAATAATGCCAACATTAAGGGGCAGATTTATTAAGGGTTGAAGAGAAAATCCGAATTCGAAAATTTTTATATTTTGGTCGAAACTCTTAAATTCGAATTGTGATCTAATTGGTGATGTTTGCAGTCTTCCTGACATTCGAGTTTTTCTCAAGTTTTTAAATTAGAATAGTTTTTCTAATTCGAAAAATTTTTTTTGAGAAATTTAGATTTTGTTAATAAACTTTGAATGGTCGAATTTCGAGTTTATTTTACATGCATTCGAAATTCGACCCTTGATAAATGTGCTTTATTGTTCCTCTACTATGGATACAATTTCTATTCATATCCGGAAACCTGTTATCCAGAAAGCTCCAGATTTGGGCAAGGCCGTCTCCTGTAGACTCCATTATAATCAAATAATTCAAACTTTTTAAAATTATTTCCTTTTTCTCTCTATTAAAATGGATCTTGTATTTGATTCCAGTTAATATACAATTAATCGTTATTAGATGCAAAACAATCCTATTTGGTTAATTTATGTTTAAATAATTTTTTTTAAGTAGACTTAAGGTATAGAGACCCATCTTATGGAAAGACCCATTATCTGGAAAGCCTCAGGTCCCGAGCATTCTAGGTAACAGGTCCCATACCTGTATTTTCTTTATGAAATGTTCTTTTTCCATATAGGGTTTGAAAAACAAATATAATTCATTTAGTTTTGGTGTGTGATTGAAAGAAACATTTTCTAGGTATGTGCATCACTTTTTTTTAACTATATGAATCACTTTCTTTTATTTAATGTATTTGAAATTTTAATTAACAAAGTCAGTAATTTCTTTTTAGACAGGGGCATCTATCTATGGTTGTCCAGCTGATGAAATATGGTGCTGACCCATCACTCATCGATGGAGAGGGTTGTAGCTGTATCCATCTAGCTGCACAATTTGGACATACATCTATTGTTGCATATCTTATTGCAAAAGGACAGGTAATATTTGACCCCCCCCCTTGGTTTTTTTTTGTGGTTTTTTTTATTTTGCATTTTTACATTTGTTTTTATGGAACTCTGTTAGGTATGTCTCTAAACACAAGGGGGGTTATTTATCAACACTGGGCACATTTACCCATGGGCAGTAACCCATGGCGACCAATCAGATTGCTGCATTCATTGTTCTACTTGCAGCTGGCTTTAAAAAGCGAATCATTGGTTGTTATAGGTAACTGCCCATGGGCAAATTTGCCCAGTGTTGATAAATGAGCCCCAAGGTGTTCATGCTCTTCCTGAAAAAAAATCAAAAGATTGTGTAAATTGGCTTGTTCTAGTTCATAATAGCCAGAACACTACTTCCTACTTTTCAGGTCTCTATCTCTGAGTTAGTCGGTGACATGAAGGGGGACCACATGGGACATAACTGTTCAGTGAGTTTGCAATTGATCTTTGGCATGCAGCTGAGAGCTTAGATTCAAAAGCAAACAGTTATGACCCGTGTGCCCTTTCAAGTCACTGATTGATTGGTTACCAGGCAGTAACCAATACGTGGAAACCAAGAGATCTGCAAAGCAGGAAGTAGTGTTCTTAGTATTATGTTAGACATCAAGTCACTCCAGCCTTTATACATAAAATTTTTGTCCAACTATTTGGAAACATTTTTTATTTTGCACAGCTTATTTATTTACCCAGTTTTTATTTTTACACTGAACTGTTCCTTTAAAGGGGGATTCCACAAAAACATAACTTTTTGAAAAGTAACTTTGCAGTATACATCAATTATAAAATATGCAGACTTTTCATGATTTTTAATGGTTTGGAACATTAAGCAACCCTAAGCCTAGCCCTCCTGCTGAGCTGGCTGACTACCATTAATTTGTATCAGCAGCCATCTGTCCTTAGACTGCATCCTCCAAACCGCACAATTCCCTGCTCATGTAATTTCAATAAGGAACAGAACATCTCAGTGCAATGCATTGTGGGTTATGTAGTTCCTGCATGCTGTCTGTAAGCTGTGGAGATGTTTTTACAATTTGTAACAACAGTGTTTAGTCCCTCCTCCCCTGCCAGGATTTCAAATGATGCAGAAAGAGAAAAACTTGGAAACAGCTGGATTTCAGCATAGAAAATGGCATTTATTCATACTTTTTGAAGAAACCAGTAACTGTGATGGGTATATTAGGGGTTTCTGTGTTAAGTGGGCCTCTTTATCAAATTTTGGTTTGGAAGCCGGAGTTCCCCTTTAAATATGAGTTAATTCAGATGTACAGATACAGGTACCTTCTAGTAGCAATCCTGTTTTACGATTTGGCACTTGTGATTCTGATTTATGCAGTAATTTAAATGTTGCATTTACAAACACCTGCCCATTTAGTGCTCACTGAGCAGTAGCAATGTAAATGTACATATCTACTGCTGAGTGCAATGAGCAGAATATGGAACAAGATAATGGAGTGGTGTTATATACTGTTTATTGTAGAAGATGCTTATAAGTAATATTTTACAAGATTTTTTTTTCTTTTACACAACTCTTTTACATGTAAATACAGTTATTTACTTAAAACCTGTATTAAACTGCTAAATTCAGGAAACCTCTTTCAGTTTGTCCAAATAAACTTTCATTTTAACAGTAATTTCCCAATGTTAAATGTTTATTTAAATTATAGTTTGACATGTTTAAATGTAGTTTTGAAATTAGGTATGGCTATCAAACTTTAACTTGCGACAATGCAGTCTAGTCATATGGTGTACCATTTTGTGGTTTGTTGGTGGTGTTTGCAGTACATTATCTTGTGCAGGAGTGCAGTTTTTCCCTTTTTATCAGTAGAGGTCAGTGTTGTAATATTATTGATATGCTTATGGTAATGTTTCTCAGCATATTTGAGTATATTGTTTCAATATGTACATTCACAGGTGTGCAGTTTTTAAGAGGGCGGAAGGAAAACACGACAGAATACAGAAAACTTTGCACAGAATTGAGTGGTGGGTTAATGCCTACCACACCCAGGAATTGAAGGGTGTTTGCCTATCATACCAGTGCACCAGCTGACGACATATGCTAAATTAGAGTTGGCTGTGATCTCTCTCTAGATTATTATGGGCCACACAATAGGTTATATGATGTAAAGTTTCATTAGATATTATTGTTGTTATAAAGTGTGTGTGTGTCCAACCTAAAGTAAAAATATACCCCCTTTCTGACATGAGGTTATTTAGTAGATAAGGTGCATCAACGCTATATGAACTTTCAAAGATAAATATACAGTTGTATGTTTTTTATTTACATAGACATACCTGATTAAACAGACACCATGATAGTCTGTCTCGGATTGCAGGGGGCCAGTTCTCCACATTCTTTAGGCTCACAGTAATGCAACCCCTTGCTCACCTTGTTCCGCTCTGAAGTGATGGATTCTGGAATTTGTCCTTTTAAAAGAATATGAGCGTTTTCCTTTATGGAAATCAGAGGGTCTTCCTCAAGTAATTTTTTATTATCAGTGGTTTTTGAATTATTTAGCTTTTTGTTCAACCGCTCTCCGGTTTGGAATTTTAGTCGTTTTTTGGTTGCTAGTATTTTGGTTGCTAGGGTCCAAAATTATCCAAAATATCCTAGCATCCAAACAGTTATGTGAGTTGGACATTGTGATATACTTTGAAGGGAAAAAATCTCAAAAAATTAATAGATAGTATTAACTTACCGTATTTATTATAAGTTTATACTGATACAATAAACTTTCTAAATACAAACGATAAATTCTGTACCATTTCTGAAACAATCAAGTTTATCTTCACTTCCTCTCTCAGCACCTGCTTCTCTTCATTTTGTCTTCATGCAGGATTGGGTGTAATATTTTCATTGACATTAGATCCAATATATCTTATAGAGGAGCTCCCTTTCCTAGCAGATATATTACAGCTTGTTTATATAATATATATCTGGAACGGTCCAATTCCTAAGACGGACGAAAGGCTAGTGTCAGAGGGTTGATATTTGTCACCCCCGCCCTCTATGACGCCATAACGCTATAAGGCCCAAGGCAGGATGGACTTTAAGGACTAATGGTCTACTGTGGACAATGGTCACTCATATAGCTTATACTAGGCCATACAAACAAAAGATCATCACTCTGTTACTTAAATTCCAGAGTGTCAGCATAACGCCAGTCTGTCTGATGGGGGCCCCTTACTGCTGAAGTGCTGCTCAAATTACTGGAAATACCACAATGGCCTTGGTTAGCCGATAGCTGATTGCGAGGCTGTGGACCGTTGGAGCTAGGCACAGTATGTTACAACATTCCTTTGATAACATGTAAGACTAAGTAAATCATTTAGACATTAATTGTACAAGGAGGAGTCAGACTATGTATGGTATTTCTGTGAAACCCTTGTCACACTTATTGTAAAAGCCTTCTGAAAGCTATATAATGCCTGGACCAAGAGGTGTGTCTTTAAGAAATAAGTCTATAAGAAATATTGGATCTAACTGTCATTCAAAATTAGACTCCCAACTCCTGCATGAAGAGAGACAGATGATGAATGATAGTGAAGAGTAACTTGAATATTTCAGAAACCGTCCAGAATATTTAATTGATTGTATTTAGAAAATGTATTATTTCAGTATGATTAAGTTTATATTAAATTTTCATTTTTGCAATAGTTACCGTTTAAGGTTTGATTCACTATAAATCAGAAATATATATTGTAAATCATTATAAAGACTATTATATAAAACCCAGTACACTACAACTACAAACATATTGTATGTTGAGATTTTATGAGGAAACCAATTATGTTTATACTTTGAACTGTAAACATATGTGTTTATAGGATGTAGACATGATGGATCAAAATGGAATGACTCCTTTAATGTGGGCATCTTACAGGACACACAGGTAAGCCCATATTTCTAATGCATTCACTATTATATGTTAAAGATTGTCCTTGTCCCTTAGGTTTTACTATGGGTAACCTGTAGCTTTCAAATATGTGATTTGGTTTTACAGCTTTGAATGTATTCACCCATCATTGTTTATACTCCCTTAAGTATGGAAACCAGACTAACTGAGCTGCTATTGGGAAACATAAGAGCATGAAAAATTAAAGGAAAAAAAAGCAGCGGGCTGCTATGGTTCTATAGTTTATATATACAAGCTGCTGTGTAGCCATGGGGGCAGCCATTCAAGCAGAGGACTCCGTAGATAACATACATTCTGAAGAATCCCATTGTATGCTACTGATCTTAAGTTATCTGCTGTGTATCCTGTGCCTTTTCTTCTTCTTCAGTTTTGAATGGCTGCCCTCATGGCTACACAGCAGATTGTTTATATAAACTATAGAAGAGTTTCTGAAGCAAACACAACAGTATTACCAGTACAGCATAAACAGTCATTATATTTTCATTACTTTAGGACACTTTCATTTTTTGGTGTTATTGTTCCTTTAAGAAAAATAAGAAATAAAAAAAAAAACCTTCTTACGTGTAAGTTGGACAGAGACATAAAGCAGTTTCTTTTTTTTAAAAAAAATATTGGGTTGTTGTTATTTTTTTCATTTAATTTGCAGTCTACTAAAGTTTGATTCAGGTTTGCATTTTTTTTTGTGTTTATAATATAATTTGTTATTGACTTTATTGTGTTTTGCAGTGTTGATCCCACAAGGTTACTGCTTACCTTTAATGTATCTGTTAACCTTGGTGATAAATACCACAAGAACACAGCACTGCACTGGGCAGTGCTTGCTGGCAACACTACTGTCATTAGTTTGCTTCTAGATGCGGGAGCCAATGTTGATGCCCAGAATATAAAGGTAAACTTAGTTTTTAAACCTTCCAGGGAGAGGTTCCAAAACAGCATTGTATGTGGCAGACAATAAAATACCCTGGAGCAACATTCCAGGGTATTTATTTCAGAAAGATCTTTTTACAAGACATTGAGAAAGCCAGTGAGATGACTAGTGAAAAGTCTTCAAGAAAAAAAAAAAAAACCACAGCCAGTCCAGTTGATTTGACTTATTTCTACAGATATACGATGACCTGGATGAATGAGAATCTTCACAAACAGAAAGTGAACTTTATTTTGTTTTTATTTATTTTTTTGACCACCACTGCCCTGAGTGGAGAACACCAGTAAAAAACAAACAAACAAATAAAAAAAGCACAGTGACAGCAGGACCTTGCTTCCAAAACAGGAAAGAGTTCATACAATAAAGATGTCACATGTTACTTTGCTTTCTAGTCTGCATGTGAGAGGACAAGGCCTAAAAATGTTTGCGTGCTCTGTGTATTTCATGAGTATATGTTTAAATTTTGTTTTCAGGGAGAATCACCGCTTGATCTTGCTAAACAGAGGAAAAATGTTTGGATGATCAACCATTTGCAAGAAGCCAGACAGGCCAAAGGCTATGATAACCCCTCATTCTTTAAAAAGCTAAAAGCAGATAAGGTAAATACTGGGTTTCGGTTAGACAACAACAGACCATGTTTGTACATTAAAGTATTAAAGGGGTGGTTCAGCTTTTACTCAACGTTTAGTGTGATGTAGACATTCATATTCTAAGACTATTTGTTATTTTTTATTTTTTTGTGGTTTTTGAATTATTTAGCTTTTTATTCAGCAGTACTCCAGTATTGAATTTTAGCAGCTAGCTGGTTGCTGGGGTCCAGAATACCATAGTACAGGCAGTTGTTTATATGAAAGCCAGGGAATATGAATGGGAGAGGGCCTGAACAGGAAAAAAAGGAATAATAGTAATAATAAAATTGTAGCCTCAACGAGGAACAGTTTTTTGGTGTCATTGACCCTATCTGACAGCAAGAAACGAGACAAATATTAAAAAAATAGATATATACAAAATAAACTGAAGATCAATTGTAAAGTTTCCAAGAATATGGCATTCTTATAACATACCAAAAGTTACTAAACTTATCAAAAAGGCGGCCATACTCGGCCGATAAAAATGGCTAAAATTATACTTTTTTTTTAAAATTTGTTTACAGGACTTCAGAAGCCCATTCCCTCCCCGTCACGAATCACTGTACTGTACTAACGCCTAATGATGACTTCTGCCAGCTGAAACCTCAGTATGGCATTATTTAAAGGGATACTGTCATGGGGGAAAAAAATGTTTTCAAAATGAATCAATTAATAGTGCTGCTCCAGCAGAATTCTGCGCTGAAATCCATTTCTCAAAAGGGCAAACAGATTTTTTTATATTCAGTTTTGAAATCTGACATGGGGCTAGACATATTGTCAATTTCCCAGCTGCCCCAAGTCATGTGACTTGTGCTCTGATAAACTTCAATCACTCTTTACTGCTGTACTGCAAGTTGGAGTGATATCACCCCCTCCCTTTCCCCCCCAGCAGCCAAACAAAAGAACAATGGGAAGGTAACCAGATAGCAGAACCCTAACACAAGATAACAGCTGCCTGGTAGATCTAAGAACAGCACTCAATAGTAAAAACCCATGTCCCACTGAGACACATTCAATTACATTGAGAAGGAAAAACAGCAGCCTGCCAAAAAGCATTTCTCTCTTCAAGTGCAGGCACAAGTCACATGACCAGGGGCAACTGGGAAATTGACAAAATGTCTAGCCCCATGTGAGATTTCAAAATTGAATATAAAAAAAATCTGTTTGCTCTTTTGAGAAATGGATTTCAGTGCAGAATTCTGCTGGAGCAGCACTATTAACTGATTCATTTTGAAAATTTCTTTTTTTCCCCATGACAGTATCCCTTTAAGCAAGAATAATAGTTGAAAATCAGAATTGCTGACATGAATTATGCTTGTCGCTTTGCCTATTCATGCTTTACTAGTGATACTATCTGTTATAATGTAATGTGTCAGTGTCGCTTGCATTTGAAAAGTATATGGTTGACAAGTTGTTTGCTGTCTTGAAATTTACATTTTTTCCTTCTCCTTGTTATATCAAACTGAGCATTATATATTTCTTTTCTATGTAGCAATCCTCTAGTACTGATTTAACGTTTGTGGGAGTCGGATTGATACATGTTGCTAGAATTATCTGTTTAACGGAGTTCCGCTGCTTCTAGGAGATAAATGATTTTGACAAATCAGTATTTATCTTTCAGGAATTTCGTCAAAAAATCATGTTGGGAACTCCATTTCTGGTAATTTGGCTCGTTGGTTTTATTGCTGACCTTGATATAGACTCCTGGTTAATAAAAGGCCTAATGTATGGTGGAGTCTGGGCAACAGTGCAATTCCTATCAAAGTAAGTATTTTTATTAAACTTCAAATTGCTTGCCGTAATACTTGCATCAGTAAAAAAAAATTTAGTCTGCTGTATTGACTGTTTTACAAAGATGTGTCTTGTTGGCCAGCAATAAATAAGTAACCTTTTTTTTATGGAAATATTTATACGTCCCTAACACTGCTTCTCACCTCCATGCCTGACTCCTGCATTCTCACATCAAAGTACTTAGGTGTATTAAAGGCATACTAAATCTGCATAGCTCACATGCATTGGGTATCCTATACCAAATCATATTAGAAAAGTCCATTTTCTATTCCTGCTACTTTAAAGTGATACACTAAAAAACGACTTTTTTAAAATATGAATATACATTAAAAGTTACCTATAGGTCATGCTGTTTTTTGCGCAGAGGTTTGTTTTTGTAAGTAATTGTTAGTTGAAGTTCCTAAACCTGACCTGTTTTGCCAACTTCACTGCCCCATCTCAGCCTGTCGTTTTCTAATGCCAAAGGACTCCTGCTGCACAAATATGGCAGCCCCCTCATAGGCGATCAAAGGGAGTCAGATAGGTAATGTAAAAGTATTGGGAAATACTTTATCGCAAAATTATAAGAAGCATGCAAAGTCAATTTTATGGTAGATGTATAAAAAGGTTCAATTTCTGGTGTCGGTATCTCTTTAAAGGGGTGGTTCATCTTATAACTTTTTACTATGTTATAGAATGGCTAGTTCTAAGCACATTTATTTGGCTTTCATTTTTTTTTATTTTTTTTTTTTTTTAAATAGTTTTTGCCATTTTTTGTTTCCATCTTTCAGATGGGGGGGGTCACTGTAAAAAAAAACAAAACCCCATAATTGCTTTGTACTGATACAAATGTATTGTTATTGCTACTTTTTATTATTTATTTATAATTTCCGTTATCCAGAAAGCTCTGAATTACGGGATAACCTTCTCACATAGATCCCATTTTATCCACATAATCCAAATTTTGAAAAAAGTATTTCCTTTTTCTCTGTAATAATAAAACAGCCCCTTGTACTTGATTCAAACTAAGAAATAATTAATTCTTATTGGAAGCAAAACCAGTCCATTAGGTTTATTTAATTTTTATCAGATTTTGTAGTAGGCTCAAGGTATGAAGATCCAAATTATGGAAAGATCCGTTATCTGGAAAACCCCAGGTCCCGAGCATTCTGGACAATAGGTCCCATACCTGTTCTTGTCTGTCTATTTAGGCACGCTCCTCTTCATATTCCAATCAATTATTCAAATCAGTGCATGGTTGCTATGGTAATTTGGACCCTAGCAACAATATATCTAAACTTCAGAGCTTTCTACATCATACTTAAAGTTCATCTGAAGGTGAACAACCCTACACCCTAGTCAAATACCTACATAGAATGGTCCATGTATTGCCAGCTTTACATTGGTTTATTGGTGCTCAATTCTACAATATTTGGCAGCCTTGGAGAGGGTTTATTCATATAGGCTGATGGCATATAGTATATTTTTCCCCATCAGAAGCGAAACGCTGATATGACCTTCTGAAGCCTATATTTGTGCAGCATTAATGGACATGAATGGTATCCACCCCTTCCTGGGCATATGGGGCAGATTTCAGACAGAAAATGGTCCCTTTACTATTAGCCTTAAAGCTTCCTGCTGTTCAGATTATTTACAATTACATTTTTTGTTTTTAAAGGACGATATGGACAGAGGAGCAGCAGGTCCTTCTTAGATTCTTATTCTAGTGTCCACACATCCACGGATGATAACATTAAACAACATAACAACATTTGCCTTAAGCCAGATAGTTCATTGCCACCTTTAGACAACTTTAACTTAGGAAGAAAATTTTCAGCAAGGAAAGCAATCAAGTCTAATAATGTATTTTTTTTTAATCTTTCTCTTACAGATCATTTTTTGATCACTCAATGCATAGTGCTCTCCCTCTTGGTATATACCTGGCAACCAAATTCTGGATGTATGTCACCTGGTTCTTTTGGTTCTGGAATGATATCCTTTGCTTGGTCTGCTTTGGCATGTTGGCTTCCACTAAAATATATTTTGTTGATACAATGCTTAATTTTCAGATGTAAAGATAACAGTGCACCAGCATTCTTCTGGGGATCATGTTGTTCCATTAGCCTAGTATAAATTCTTTCACTGATTACATTCATAATATTTTGCTGCAGTGTTTTCAAGAAAATCAGGGAAAAATGTGCTTCTTTCAAAATACAACCTAAATGGATGGTAAAGTATGACATTATATACAATGGTAACTTGCAAGATAGAAGTAATTTAGTGTGTAGTATTAATACATTAACCATATAAAATAGTACATGTTGTGTAACCAAAAGTATCCAGTAACGCTAAATTGCCAAAATGATGTCTTTAGCTGGACAACCAAGCTCCAAGCACAATAACTGTTAGTTAGGAGCTTAACTAACAAAAAGTAGCCCCACACACGCTTCATCGTGGGAATGACAAATATCTTTCTCCGCCAGCAGAATGCGATCTTCCTGAATTCATAACATCCTCTGTAACGTATCTTTTAAAGGGTTTCAAATCCCTTTTAATAGTGAGCTCCTCTCTTACCCTTCTTTAGCAGTATTCCGGTTTGTTTCCAGTACACTTAATGGTACCTAAAATGTGCACAGATTGAAGGAAACATGATATATATTTTCAGAGTCTGTGGCTTTTTGTTGTTGAATTGTTTGAAAGTAATAAGTAAAACAGACAGAGTTCATTTCAGGGGCTAAAAAGTATTTAATTCCAAGGGTTGGTCTTGTCTCCTGACTAATACGGAATAATACAGAGTTGGATGTTTATGATGGTCCGTTGAGAGGTATTAGTTTCCTCTTATTACATGGTTTGTGATATCCTAAAATGCAGCTATAGCACTATGAAAGCCTTGGATAATTTTTTAACTAGATCAGGATGTCTGTCTAGACTTGCAGCATATGCATATCATAGAATTTAACATTTTGTCTGGAACTCCAAAGACCTCTGACTAAAGTGATTATGTTTAATACAAGTTTTGTTGCAGCTACAATATTTTTAAACATCTATTTATTTGCAGTATTTAGGCTTTTTTTTGTAGCCTCTGTTAAAAACACAATTCTAGTGTACAACAAATTGTTTAGCAGTACCTGTACTATCATTTTATAGTAACTTATTTTAAGCATATTATACGTTTAATGTATGCTTTCGGACTCGTTTTACATAAATTACTTTTTGCATCTGAGTTTAGATCGAATGTTTCACAAGTTTGTAATATTTATAAGGAGGATGTAGAGAGAATTTTCAATTCATTTTTATAAGATTTTTAGAGTTCATAAATATGCTTCTAAAAATCACAAAGAAATTAATAGAAAGGTGTGTTTTTGGGGGCAGGTTTTGCAATGAGCTTGTGTTTTGATAAATGTGCCCCGCAGTGTCTGAACTGTAGTTGATTCTCTTTGTAGTTAAAGAAAAGAAAGTGTTCCTGCCTTCACGTATGTGTCTCTCCCAACCTTTTTATACGATGATGTCACTCCCAGTGGCCTCAAAGCAGGTGCTTACCTGTATTTTTGAGTAAACCTTTAAAATAAGTAAATGTAAAATTGTTGACAGTGGTATTCTAAGCACTTTTGTCATTTACATTCATTATTTATTTTCTTTTTATTCCAAGATATTAAGGGATATATATTAATATGAATGAATTTTCTTCCAACAGCGCCACCTGAGTCTGACCACCAAGTAGTCAAGGAAATTGTTAGTAGAAAGAAAGAGGCTGATCTGATGTTCTTCTGCTTACGAAAGATTTGAGAAAGGTTTCTAATTGTTTTCCTAAGCAGAAGAAAAAAAGAAAAAGACAACTTCATTGATATTATTGTACATTGTATGATATTGTGCAATTCATATTTATTTGCTTATATATGCATATAACTAAAGTCCAGCAAACCGTTGTGTTTTTACATTTTCTGTATGGCTTTCAATAATGGAAATATTAAAAGTTCCTTAATCATCAACACATCTAAGTTTTCTGTTCATCCATCTGCCATTCCTAGCAAATAGTGTTGCTCTCTTTTACAATTTTGGAAAATCATGGAAATCTGACCCTGGAATTATTAAAGCTACAGAAGAACAAAAGAAGAAGGTAACTTTATCATAGAACTGTACCATTGTTACCTTTTTTCGTGAAATGTTTTGTTGTACTCTTTAGAAACTAAACGGTTTCAATATTTCTGTTTTTCTGTTTTTGTCTATGTTCCAACAATGTGGTGCTCAGGCAATTTACTCTATATTTTTCATGTTTTCCTCTTTATGGTTACCAGACAATAGTGGAACTTGCTGAAACAGGGAGTCTAGATCTGAGTATTTTTTGCAGTACCTGTTTGGTAAGTAACCGTATTCTATAGTTTGCTGTACTCTTCCGTTTAGTCTTCTGTGGTTGGCCAGTTGACTTAATACCCCACACTATGTCCAGTCAGTTTTAATGTGCTTAGGGTGAGATCATTGCTTAAAGGAACAGTAAACCCAAAACATTAAAGTGTTGCTTCCGGACTGGCAATCTGTGGGTTCTGGCAAATGCCAGAGGGGCTGCTATAAGGTCCCATAGAAAGTCAGTATTTAGTGGGCTGTTTGGGCCTCTATGTGGGCTGATTGGGCCTCTGTGTACCTGAAATGCCAGGGCCTATTTTAATTCTCAGTCCGGACCTGATAGGTCATATAAATAAGCTGCTGTGTAGCAAAGGCAAAAAAGGCTATATGGCACAGGTTAAATAGTGAACAACAGATAACACCATACTGTTCTACAGAGCTTATCTACTGTGTAACCTGAGCCATTACTCCTTTCTATGGCTGTCCCCATTGCTACACAGCTGCTTATTTATATAAACAATAGTAGTGTTTCTGAAGCAAACGCAGCAGTTTTACCAGTGCAGGGCAACACTGCATTATATTTTTATTCCTTTAAAACACTTTTGATGTTACTGTTCCTTTAAAGGACCAGTAACATAAAAACATTTTTAAAAAAAAATTCGTTAGTACACATCAAAACAAAAACACCAACACAAATTATACTTTAAAATCACAAAGCTTTTATTAAGAAATAACTTACAGAAACTGCACTTCCTGTCCTGTACAGAAACGCAGAAAAGGCGACCATCCATCCTGCTGGGCTCGATTTCTCCTCCTGGCTACTCTGCTGACATCGTGTGAAGGAGCAACTATTCACTGACAGGCATCAGCTCTCCTCTCCTTCACTGTGCATGGCTTCCCTCCTCCTCGCTGCTCCCCCCAGCCAGATCCCCTGAACAGAATGATGAATGATCGGCCCGATTGTCACTTCACAGCCGCACAGTACCTTTATTGCTGCGTATTAACGGTGCGCAGGGGGAAAGTCCTGAGGCACTACATCCCTTTCTTTTCCTAATTGTGCTTCAACCACCCTTTCTGTCCCTGCTGCAATGCACGGAGCCTGAGAGAGCGGGCCCTCGCCTTCTCAATTCTTATGGCCAGACCCCCGCAGAGCTGCGAGCAGAGCAGAACATTTTATAACCATTTCTGGGAAGCCGCATGTTTACAGACGGGAGGGAAGTAGCGATGTATTTCCTAAACTTCAGCTCACCACAAGCCAGAGGCACAAGGGGTCAGGATAAAAATGTGAGGGCAATGGACTGAGCAGCTTTCTCTGTAATCCCTTTGGCAATGTGTTAACCCAGTCTCCTCTTCCCCCTGCGTACCGTTAATACGCAGCAATAAAGGTACTATGCGGCTGTGAAGTGACAACTGGGCCGATCATTCATCATTCTGTTCAGGGGATCTGGCTGGGGGGGGCAGTGAGGAGGAGGGAAGCCATGCACAGTAAAGGAGAGGAGAGCCGAGGAGAGGTGATGCCTGTCAGTGAATAGTTGCTCCTTCACACGCTGTCAGCAGAGTAGCCAGGAGGAGAAATCGAGCCCAGCAGGATGGATGGTCGCCTTTTCGCTGTTTCTGTACAGGACAGGAAGTGCAGTTTCTGTAAGTTATTTCTTAATAAAAGCCTTGTGATTTTAAAGTATAATTTGTGTTGGTGTTTTTGTTTTGATGTGTATTAACAAATTTTTTTTTAATTTTTTTTTATGTTACTGGTCCTTTAAAGAATTGGCATGAATATAGAAGGTCTTACAAGCTTTGATCTGTGGCAAAGGGTGTCCTAACACATGCCACCATTATATTTTCTCTGTTCCTGTGTTTTAAAGTTTGTGAAATAAAATGTAATTGTACATTAACATTTGTAAATATGTTGTTTTTTGACACACACATTCCTGCAGTACACTACATTTCACTTGGAAAAATTAACTAAATATGGCAAGGGTTGCCAATACATTTCACTTTATTTTGACATTCCAGATTAAATATTCTGTTTTAACTATGGAGAAATTAAATGTTAATAAATAGGTTGCACATTGCTTTGAATGTGCAACTGACTGTTGTTTCTGTTGTTTCATGTAGCTGAATAATATATAATTGTCTTGTAAAATTGGTTTGCAGATTAGAAAGCCAGTGAGATCCAAACACTGTGGAATATGCAATCGGTGCATAGCAAAGTTTGACCACCATTGTCCTTGGGTTGGCAACTGTGTTGGTATGTATTATAGTTTTATATACTTTTCGTGTTAAAAAGTCATGTGGTGAAATGCAATTTGTGGTGTTGAAATATTGGATAAAACTGTTTTTCAACTTATTCATTCAATCCAAATTGTGTTGGGAAAATATTTTTTTCTGTTTAACCACATCCCCATATATCTAAAATAACCAATTGCATGGAGAACACAAACCATTGTAGAGTCATTCACATCAGTCGCTGCTATAATGCAGCTTACAATCCAAGTTCAGGGTCACATTTGGTGCTTATGAACTTGCTTTATGTGTGGGGTGAAGCTAGAGCAAACCCACAAAAATGGAGAACATACAGTAAGCATTTTGCAGATGGTACAGAGATCAAACTGGAATTCAGTGTAGTGCTAATCATTCAGCCACCATGTAACCTTTGAATGTCTGCTTCAGGTAAATGTTTGCCTTAGCTGAACAATTACATAGACACTATAAGAAGCAATTACCTATAACCTTCCCAGTGAAACAATTCTTTTGAAACCCATTGAGACAAATTTGTCCAAAGGTAGCAGTGTGGTAGCTACCGCTACGTATTATTACCCTGCTGTAATTTACTGACTAAGGAAGAACGTTGCATATATCCCGAATTAGACAAGGTATCTTTTCAGTTTAAAGGGATACTGTCATGGGAAAACATGTTTTTTTTTTTTTTCAAAACACATCAGTTAATAGTGCTGCTCCAGCAGAATTCTGCACTGATATCCGTTTCTCAAAAGAGCAAGCAGATTTTTATTTTTTTATATTTAATTTTGAAATCTCACATGTGGTTATACATATTGCCAGCTGCCCCAGTCATGTGACTTGTGCTCTGATAAACTTCAGTCACTCTTTTCTGCTGTACTACAAGTTGGAGTGATATCACCCCTTCCATCCCCCCCTCCAGCAGCCTAACAGAAAAATGGAAAGGTAACCAGATAACCACTCCCTAACACAAGATTATAGCTGCCTGGTAGATCTAAGAACAACACTCATTATTAAATCCAGGTCCCACTGAGACACATTCTCAGTTGGAGAAACAACAGCCTGCCAAGTGCTGGCTCTTTCAAAAAGCACATTAACAGGCAAAATGACTTGAGATGGCTGCCTACACACCAATATTATAAATTAAAAAAAAATACACTTGCTGGTTCAGGAATGAAATTTTACATGGTAGAGTGTCATTTAGCAATAAAAACTTCACCATAAAAATCATGACAGAATCCCTTTTATAGTAGCAATAGTTTAAAGGAGAATTCAGCTCTTTCCCAAACCCCACACACATCTATTGATCACTATTTCCAAACGACACTCACATGACACTGCAAGGTGCAATCAGTGTAGTTTTATTCAAGATGCTGGAATTTTGTCAGTTTGCTGACACAGAGCCTGCAGTTGCTTATGTGTATTTGCAGCTGATCCAGTACCTAGTTTCAAATGCACTTGCTTTTTAGCAGGTACACACATAGGGACACAATAATCTGTGCAGGGAGTGGGGTTTGGGTTGACAGAGGGTTAAATTCTCAGAGTTCCTTTGTATATATTAGGAAACTGTTTCTTGGGGCTTAGGATATTGCTATGAATACAGTTCAGTAGTAGAGTAGTACTTGGCTTATTTGTATTCAGTTCCTGTGAGTGTGTACGAATCCAAGCAGCTCAATAAAGCACTTCTGTAAAGTGCAGTCTTTAACCTGCAAAACACCGTTATTTTAGTGAAGGTCACAACATCCTCTATTTGGCAAGTGAACAAAGTTACAATGATAATGTACGGCCTTAAAGAAGAAGGAAATGCTAAAATTACGTAAGCTTTATCAGAAAGTCTATATAAATACGCTGGTAAACCCTCAAAGTAATGCTGCTCAAAGTCCTCTGTCAAAAGAAACATAGCATGTATTTCCTTCTATTGTGTGCACATGGGCTTCTGTATCAGCATAAACCTCCAGGGCTAGGGCTTGAGCATGCTCAGTTTGCTCCTCTTTCCCTTTCCCCGCCCTCCCTCCTCCCCTCCCTGCTGTAATCTGAGCCCAGAGCTATGAATGAGCAGGGAGAGACTTAGGCAGAAAGCGATGTCACACAAAGATAATACGGCAGCTGCATTTTACAGGTCTCTATTAGAATCGCATATAGAAAGACAATTTTAGGTGAAAATCGGTGGCACCTATTCATGCCAACTTTTATTGGAAGTATAACAGGCATTATCAACTTACTTATACAGTTACCCTGCATCATTAGCGTAATGCACCTATTCTCTCTGTACACTAAATTCACTCATACCACCACCTCTGGGATCTTAACTTGCTACAATTTGCTAGACTTTTTTGGGGTCATGTTCTTAATATAGCCTTAGTGATTCCCTACTTGAATACATATGGCACATGAAGATCTGTCCCAAAAGCTAGACCACAGGACATTTCTGCATTTATACCATACATGTCTTACCTGTGGCAAACACTTTGACAGGAATATGTTAAAAATGTGTGCGCTGATATCACATCTATAGGCAGCACGTTGCCATTTCCTTATTTTATTATTACCCATTTCCAAAATAATTTGGAAGCATTTGCCGGTAAACATGGGAATTATGACCACCCTAGTTAACTTGTGATACAAGCTTAGCATTATTTCCTTATTCCATTATTTAACAAATTTACCGTACTTCTGTATAATTTATGGCAGGTACAGTTAGGGGATATCTACTAGCTATTCCACTTCCCATAGCATTCCTTAGTGATAGACTATTCTTGGAGTGATTTTATTGGTATTTATACAAGTGTACCAATCCAGAATGCCAAGCAAACTTATGGTAAACCAATTGTCCCTATGCTAGAATTTCACATTGTGTTTATTTGATTTGATTTGTAAGATGGGTATATTATGTCAGATCTTCTTGTGAATTGCTGCTATTATAAGCAAACCCTTTGCATTCAGTAGTAGTTGTACTTGAAACAGCTGGTGGCCACATGTTGCTATGCCTTTGCTTCATGTTATATGGAAAACAAAGTAATGTTTTAGTGATTAATCTTCGTTATTGCTTTTCTGCGCTCCGTTTACATCAATTAGGAAAGTTATGTAGCCTTGAATGCCTTCGTATTAGTCAGACCTCAGTGCATTCCACACACTAGAAGTGGAAATACTGTTACTGAAGCCCAGCTACCCTTTAAAGATCGAGTACATTAAAATAATAACAGTCCTACTGCTTTTCCACCAACTTTTTGCAGCTTTGCATGATTATTATTTTTTTTTCGTTATACTTCATTTGTGTCTTTTTGTGAGATCAGAAAGTGCTGTTGCGTCCCCTGGTGCAGTTTGATTCAGATTGGGTCTGCCAGAAAGAAAGATTCCCAGCTAAACCAAGGCTTTCTTATATCTGCCAGTTTTAGTGCTCCTTGCCTTTTGCCCCAAAATATTTTGCCAACACACACTTATAAACCTGTGAACTAAATCACTACTAACTGGATGCATTTCTGCTGGTGAACAAAATAACAAACACCTTGAGGAAAAGTATGTTAAGTCTAAACTATAACACAACCCCACTACTGAGTCGCATTAGATCAGTCAGAAGTACAGATGAAACATTGGCCATCCACTTGTTTTCTTGAGATATCACAGACACATTCTCTTAAGTGACTACATAATTGAACGTTGCACACCATTCAGGGGTGCTTCGCCAATGAGGCGAGTTCAGGCTGTCGCCTCAGGCAGCAGCGCCCCACTAGGTACCAGGGGCAGCAAAAATGCTGCTCCTGGTACTTTAAGAGCGAATTTCTGGGGTAGGGGGGGCAGCAGCAACTGCTGCTGCCTCAGGCGGCAGAGGGGCCAGGATCACCCCTGACACCATTTATTAGTTTGCCCAATTTACACTTTATATCTACTGCTAGAAATCAATCAGAGCTTTTATATCGTTTTCTGACTTGTAGTAGACTCATTAAAACATATAGCTTCCTATAGATAATTGCAGTTTAGCATCTAATATTGTTAGTGGCCTGCTCTCTGCAATAATTGTCCACTGGAAGCATCACAAATCTGTGCTGAGGCTGCAGCTGGTAACCTCTTGTATCAAAGGCTGGTGCCTAGATGTGTAGCTAGTTGCAAAGACAAAACCTATAGCCCTGACCAGCCAAAAAATTGAATATCTAATGACTCGTTTGTCTCTGTTTTTCACTTTACCTGGTTTGTTTCGATTTTGGAAAAAGCCAAATGATGTCTTCAACCCACAAGTGACTTAACCTGGTGTCAGCTATGATTTCTTTTATTGCTTTACTCCCATATCTGTTGCTAACTGCTCAATTTGTATAGGAAGATTTCACCCGCAGCATCTGATATAACTTGAATTTCCATGGCAATAGTGCTATAAGTAGCGGCCTTGTTGGAGCCTAGGTCCTGTGATTGCTCTTTATGGCTGGATAACATACAATCATTATAAGGCCCTTTTACAGAACCAGGTGCACCCTATTGTGTAAACCCCTTTTAACACATTTTTTGTATTCTCATATTCCAGGATGATAATACCCCCATACACACTGATAAAAAAAAATGAAGAGGTTTCATGTATACTTTTAATTATGAATTATATTTGTTTAAGAAGAGTTATCAGTTTCCACGTATACATTGGTAAAATGTTGTTAGGAAATATTATTGAACTATATTAATAATAGCAGGGTAAGTTCAAGTCATAGCACAATTAAGGGAGGTTGTCTTCAAACAACAGATTTCCTATGTAATTAGGAAATTGTAAAATCGAATACATAAAGATTTTCATAAGAAATTAGAGATGCACTTAATCCACTATTTTAGATTCAGGCCAAACCCGCAAATCGTCTGCAAAAGATTTGACCGAATACCGAACCAAATCCGAATTTGCATATGCAAATTAGGATTTGGTTCCGGGCCACGCAGAAGGATTCGGCCGAATCCAGCTGAAAAAGGCAGAATGCCGAACCAAATCCTGGATTTGGTGCACCCCTATTAGAAATAAATCGTTTTGTGTTTTTACTCTGAAATTTGCCCCTTGCGTGTATAGGTATATGCTATGCCTGTGGTGTCTGTTTGGTGTGGTGTGTTTTTGCCATTGGTTTAACCTTCTGTTCTGTAAACTTCTTTTTACATTTTATTTAGGTTCTGGAAACCATCGTTATTTCATGGGATATCTGTTTTTCCTTCTCTGCATGATATGCTGGATGATATATGGATGTATCTCTTGTAAGTATATCTATTCCTGCTGAAATGCTACAACTTCTTTTTAAACCTATGTATGCATCTGTCGAACAACGCCATAAATTCTTTATTTCCTCGCTCCAATTTGATCTGTGCCAATCCAGGTGTTTACTCATCTGGAGTATGCAGTGCAGTTTTGGACTCCAGTCCTTAAGAGGGATATAAATGAGCTGGAGAGAGTGCAGAGACGTGCAACTAAATTGGTTAGAGGGACGGAAGACTTAAATTATGAGGGTAGACTGTCAAGGTTGGGGTTGTTTTCTCTGGAAAAAAGGCGCTTGCGAGGGGACATGATTACACTTTACAAGTACATTAGAGGACATTATAGACAAATAGCAGGGGACCTTTTTACCCATAAAGTGGATCTTCTAGTCTAAAGGGCCACAAGGGGTGGCCCTTTAGACTAGAAGAAAAGAACTTTCATTTGAAGCAACGTAGGGGGTTTTTCACAGTCAGGACAGTGAGGTTGTGGAATGAGCTGCCGGGTGATGTTGTGATGGCTGATTCAGTTAATGCCTTTAAGAATGACTTGGATGATTTTTTGGACAGACATAATATCAAAGGCTATTGTGATACTAAGCTCTATAGTTAGTATTGGTATGGGTAGATAGAATTTAATTAAAAGTAGGGAGGGGTGTACGTATGGATGCTGGGTTTTCATTTGGAGGGGTTGAACTTGATGGACTTTGTCTTTTTTCAACCCAATTTAACTATGTAACTATGTAACTGGCAACACACAGCAGCACAATGTCAAAAGAAACGGGCACAGAAAGGGTTAAAGCAGTTTACGTGTAGTTTACAGTATGTTGACTGGACAGTTTATATTTATATTAACCCATATCTATGGGAACCAGCATAGTCCGCAGTGCTGTACAGTATGTTAGATGTTAGATATAGAGATATTGGATGTACACTCCACTAGTCAACTACTGATACAGGCGGTAAAAGGGGCCCAGCACATTAGCCCTTACAGTGTAATAATTATATATCCCAGAACTGGAAATGGTTTAGTATAATAAATGTAGCAGCAAGTAACCACTGTAAATAGTACAGCAGCACTTCCAATTGATTTTGGGATTACAGAAATGGGGAAAAGAGGCCATGGTGAGATCCATGAGAGGTAACAATTACTGACCAGCAGGGCCTTGCCGTTCAGCCACTAAATAGTTCTTATTTCACAGAAAAATAATTATCCTTAGTTGTAAGGAAGATGAGCTACCAGGATCCCTCTTTATTTCATGTCACCCTTATGTTCTTTTATAATTTTACATTGATCTAGAAATCTAGATCAAACTGCATGATGCGCTTCCTTAATGGAGTTTTAATCATCTTTTCAGATTGGGGAATACATTGTGATACCACCTATACTAAAGATGGATTTTGGACATATATTACACAGATTGCCACATGCTCACCCTGGATGTTTTGGATGTTTCTAAACAGTGTCTTTCATTTGATGTGGGTGGCTGTCTTACTTATGTGTCAGATGTACCAGGTAAGTAGTTTAGTCTGAATAGCAGTGTACATTTTAGAATTGAAAAAGGCAAACAGAAAGTAAAATTACTACAAACATCTGAAAACGTTAATGCGGGTATCATACCAATGGGTTCGTAGATTAATTTTTTTTTTTTTTTTTCTGTTTAGTGATTTTAGTCACCCATAATCACTCTCAATCTTGGCTGTGTGTGCAAAAAATTGTGTGTCCACTTTTTCAACTTTTGTGCATGCTTTTAAATACACTGTTCGCAGTACAGACTTTTATGTTTTTACACAAATTCTTTGTCCACACAACAATTTGTGTATGCTGGCCACAACATTTGTGTGTACAGTTTATAGAAAAATTGCTAGTGGCCTAAGACCCTATGTCAGCACTTCTTTGGCAGAAATGTTGTACATTTTATATTGGACTTCTGTACCAGGCAACCGCAGCCCTTTAGCAGTAAAGATCTGTGTCTCTGAATTTACCCCAGTATCTCCCCATCTTCTTTTCTGCTTATTCACTGCACATGCTCTGTGCTGCTTTCAGTTAGCTGAGCTTAGGGACCGACTCACAATATACTGTATATACAGAATATAAAGGTCACAATACAAGGCTGATTAGTAATTAATTGAGATTTATCATTACATGGCATCTCAGAAACCAGCACAGTTAGCTTTAGAATTTAATAAAAAGCCCTGTAAGCATCAGTTTATATGACAGGTAAACCTCATTTTATAATTAGGGACAACCTCTAAGCTTGGCATAGCAGATCACACTGAACATTTGCATGTCACAGAAACTCTTAGCAACATCCAGTATTGTGAGCTGCTGTGCAGAACTGTAAAGGCCTGGATCATTCTTACTATAGAGATGCTGAAAGTCAATATATAAAATACAGCATTTCTAGCTATTTTAATTTTTAGGGTTGGCTCTCCTTTAATTAACTTGGATGAACTATTTGTGCACAGGTTTTATCTGAAAGCTTCTGAAACTTCTTTGTTAACTTTTGAAACCGTTTTCACAGATTTCTTGCCTGGGAATAACTACAAATGAACGGATGAATGCCAGAAGATACAAGCACTTTAAAGTAACAACAACATCCATTGAAAGCCCTTTCAAGTAAGTTTGATTGTGTTTCTGGTAGAAGCCTTGCATGTGTGAAAGGTATTTTATACAGTATAAGCTTTTGCCAATTGGATTGAACGTACAGAAGAAGACGGACTGTTAAATTTGACTTTTTTTGATGTAATAGTCACCCGATGTGCTAGATTCCTCATTTTCTAATATCTAGTATGTATAACTTTTTGAATCGGTTGTTTTGCAGCCATGGATGTATCAGAAACATTATAGACTTCTTTGAATTCCGATGCTGTGGCCTCTTCCGCCCTGTAACAGTGGACTGGACAAGACAGTACACAATAGAATACGATCAAACGTCGGGCTCAGGATATCAGCTGGTGTAGCCTACACTACATCCCAACTCTGGCAAGCTCCTGTCTGATTGGTGCCTGAAAATGGCTATTTGTCTCTCGCATAAAACCGCCCCTTGAACTAAAAAAGCATGCTGTTTCTAGGGCTAATGATGAATATCACAGTACCTTCTCTCTGTCAGCATTTATCAACGACCGTTAATATGGACGGGGCAAAGTGCCCATACAGAGAAAGAGGAAGAAACAGAGAATGGATTTGAACTGATCCTAGTATCAGGATTAATTTGAACAGCAGTAAATCTTTTTTTTTTTTTTTTTTTATTATTTCACACCATTCACAGCAAAGCATGGCATATTGCTCTTGACATGCTTCAGTCTTGTTCTGCTTGAAGAAAATCCCTTCATTGCCATTTTTTTTAAGCAACCCAGTACAGTGAGGCTTTGCAGTAAATTATTTTAATCCCCAATATGGCCAGGCTGGTTCTGAACTACTGTGGCAGTTTTATTCCTGTAATATGATCTTCCACAGTTGTGCTGTTTTGTGTCTTTGAAAATGTGAATCTTGATACTAGCCTGAGAAATCTTGCAGTGTTTATTGACCTTAGGTTATGTTGGCAAGAGGGGGAGCATGAGGATAATATTAACAACTGAATGTATGTTTCCTACATTTTATCACATCAGCTGTTATTCCCACCTGTTTCCTGCATCAGTGGAAATGAAATGCTTTACACTCCTTTCCCTGTTGTTAAGTCCCTGACAGTTCCTTACAGGTATTATGCAAGACTCGGTGTAAACAATTATGAAATAATGGGATTAGAGGAAAACATAAGAAATGAACACTGTAAAAACTTTTGACTGAAAACTTCACTTCTGGGACTCCGCCCTGGAACTTGACTTAGATTTAGAACCAAAGAATTAAGTCTTTTTTTTTTTTAATTCTTAACCAAAATAACATGAGCTGGATTGTTTAGAATAATTAGCCAATTCACTTTTCAGGATTTTGTAACTGTGAAAATCAGGCATACCTATGTCTCACTTTCTGATTTTTTTTTTTTTTTTTTTTTGCAGAAGCTTTTAAAAATGATCAAATGTGAAATAATAGATGAGCAGAGATCTAGTTTAAGGATGTTAAATGGACCAATTTTACCTGTAATTAAGGCAACAAACCCACAATGTTGCTGTTATGTGCAGTCTTGACCTTAACAATTCCTTTGATTCAAGCTGCTGGCTATACACAGATGGGGCTTATTTACTAACATAGGTGCTAAATAGTACCAGTTCAGTTCATCATGACAACTAAGCAGCAATTTGTTTGGATCAGACTACTGCAAGTTAGAAAATAAAAGCTAAGATCTGACTGGTTGCTCTGGCTCAGTGCACTGGTGTTATTTAGCTCTGGTGAAAGTAAACGAGGCCCCATTGTGGAGTGATGCCATTTGTAGGGGCAAGCAGGGACCACTGTATGATTTGCAGGAAAAAAAATGCATGTGCAATGTTCCAGTGTAGAGTGCAGGTAAATAGCAGTATGCACCAGTTTAAAGGGAAAATATACCCTCATTTTTGACATAAGCCCATTTAGCTGGGCTCATGTTAAAAAAAATGTGTATCCAGAGTGTCTAACCTGTGAGAAATAAATGCATAAATATGTTTATTTTTTACACAAACAGATATCACCTTCTCCAACTATATCCTGCCTCCTCTTGCCTAATTTTCTTTACTGGCATTGAAAGGGATGAGCAGGATGTGACAAACAATCCAATCAGCAGGCAGAATGGATATCCTCAGAAGGAGGCGGGGGAAGCAGGCAGAATGTTTTTGAAGCTGCAGATTGAGGTGGGATCTTTGAAGATGCAGGGGGGAAGCTGTGATCAGAAAAGCAGAAAGAACATTCATTCCCAGAGTGCATCACTTTTATTTGGAACAAGGTGAGGGAGAGCCATGACCTACAGCCTCTGGGGGGTGATCCTTTCAAGTCAGGGACAGAAGAGAATTGCTTACCTAAGATGGGTTTAATTCAAACCGTAGAATTAGGTGTGTTTGTGTAGCAAACAAGACATATATATGCATTTATTTCTGGCAGGTTGGACTCTATGTATACACTTTAACATGAGCCCATGTCAAAGAAAGGGGGGTATATTTTCCCTTTAACTGCTGTGTTAGTCATGTGACATTCAGTTACACTGGTTTACGGGTGCAGCTTTTATCCCCTCCTACACAATTATACTTGCATTGGCAGTTGATTGAGAGTAGGGATGATTTAATGAGGAGAATATTATTCACATGTTACTGAGACGCTGCCAGCTCTTTAGCTCACTGCTTTTTCTTGGATAAAGAATACTCATTCCTCATTGTGCTAAATGGACTATTGAGAGCACAGATGGAATCGCTACATGTTGATGTATTTAAACAAGGAGAGGGCTTTCATTATATAAAATCAGACCTGGGCTTAGTATAATGGAATACATTGATGTTTTTTATGATAATGATGTTTATGGGAAACGTTGCCTGCTATGAAGAGTTCAATTTATGGCCCCGTAAAGGTTGCAATGGTTGATTGTTCGAGTGATCGGTGTGCTGCCTGCATTGCTCTAATACAGTAAAATATGGCACATTTTCCAATAACAAACAATTGAATGTGCCCTTTACCATTTTGCAGCTTTCTTTCAACTGATTTGTGGTCCCTGCATCCCTGGAGAGAGATATTTATGAAGCTTTGGTGTGTAACTAGAGCTATATAAAATATACATTTGCTGTTTTTAGTTTACCCTTTTATAATCCGGCCCATTGAAACAGTGGAATGCTACAATTTAAAGTGAGCAAGCCCTCCTCACTGTGTGTTTTGGTTTTGCATCTGCTCTCTGGGTTGTTAGTAATGGTGTAACCTCCTCAGCTGGGAAGTGTGTAAATATCTGCAGATTGGAGACTAGTGTACACTATGTTAATCTCTGTGTAGACAATGTTATTTAGTTGTTTTCTGATGTGGTTATGTTAAATGCTGCTCATTCCATTAAACCCAACCCCCCCCCCCCCCAATGTAGCTTTTGTAATGGCCAGTCCAACTTCTCATCATGCACTGTCCCCCCTGCAAGCTCACTGCATGTTTGCTGCTTGGAATATGTAGATTTGTCTGATCGTCACATTACAGGTAATAAAGCAAGCTAGTGCTGTTCCCAACCCTTGCCTTAGTAGGACAAGCAGTGACACTGTAAATAGTTGATGTTCAGTATTTGAAATACATTTTTTATAGTACATTTCTTCCCATACATGATTTGCAAGTTCTCCTTCACCTGACTTGCTGGTTTTGTATATAGTTAAATATTTTCTACTGGAGGATCCATTCTCTGGATACAAGGCAGAAGAATTAACTGTAAATGTGGATTTTCTTCCTTTCTTTCTTTCTTTGCAGAGTTTCTATTATTTATGCATTTGTTTTTATGTATTTTCCATGTGCAAAAAGACATAAGCACTTTTGCAGTTTAGATGGTCGCCCCCAGTCTTTAAGCAGATAGCAAGCTGTGATCACTACAAGGTGTGGGCTAGTTAGGGATCTGTACTTGTGATGTGGAGTGTGTGTGTTCAGCAGGGGTAACATATACTGCCCATGCCAAGTCAAGTGTTTTAGTGATATCCAGGAAACCATATAAAAAAAACCTCCTAATCACTTAATTTAGCAGTTTTGTCAAAATAATTTGTTCAATATTTGTTTTCACGCCCATCCAAAATACCTTCCAGCACAGGTCACTATGGGGCAGAATTATGAGCCTTTCTTCTGTCTTACACTTTGGGGCAACCAATCAAATTGTTGCAGTCATTGTTCAACTTGCATCTGAAAAAAGGCAATCACTTATCGGTTGCTATGGGTTACTGCCCACGGGCAAATTTGCCCTGTGTTGATGAATGGGCCCCATTCTTTCACAATCTCAACATATTGGCCTGTACCTACCCAAAAAAAAAGGCGTGTAAAATGACAATGGCCATGGACTTGTGCTGTGGAAGAAAAAGGGCTTATGTAATACAAGGCACTAGGTTTGCCCAGGAGCAGTAATCTATAGCAACCAATCAGCAGATAGCATTTACTGGTCACCTGTTTAAAAGCAAACATCTTATTGGTTGCTATGGGTTACTGCTCCTGGGCAAACGTGACTTTTATTACATATGGCGGTTTGGTTTTAAGCCGATAGCTTTCTATACATAAACTTTAATAGCACCTTCTCCTGACACATCTACTAAGTGACTTAAAGGAAAACTATACCCCCCAAAAATGTAGGTCTCTCTAAAAAGATATTGCATAAAACAGATGTAAAACCCTGCTTCATGTAAATAAACCATTTTCATAATAATATACTTTTCTAGTAGTATGCGCCATTGGGTAATCATAAATAGAAAATTGCCATTTTAAAAAAAAAAATAAGGGCCGCCCCCCTGGGATCATATGATACACGGTGCACACAAACAAACCATACATGTTAGGTCACATGAGCCAATTAACAGATGGAGTTCCGCCTTTTCCTTCAACACTTCTTCCTGTTACAGTTAGAGTTGTAGTATTTCTGGTCAGGTGATCTCTGAGACAGCACACAGACCATCACAAAATGGGGGTTCAAGGCAAGAGATGTAAAAGGGTAAGATTTACTTAAATATATATTCCATTCTGGTAAGATTCTTTAATATGCCACTTAATATGATATAAACTATCTGTTGCTTAAGTGTTCATTTTGGGGGTATAGTTTTTCTTTAATACTGGTTTATTTTCCCACTTTGGCTGATTAGCTATTGCATGCCAGAGACTGCAGACAGTTTGCTTTAAAGGGCACACACACACAAAATATATATATATATATATATATATATATATATATATATATATATATATATATATATATATATATATATATATATATATATATATATATATATATATATATATATATAATTGTAGACACATTTTTCTTTTGCACTTTTAATATATGATGCAGTAACAAGCAAAACTAGCAGCAGCTCTTTATTGGTTTCCATGATGTGTGGAGCTCAGTTAAGCAAACTCACACAGGTACCACATGTTGGATATTGCCTCACGCTGGACAGATGAGCATCAAAGTGACTGCTTTCAAATCTGGCCTATGTTGCAAAATGTAGTCAAAAGTATAAATCTAAATGTAATAGGGAACCGTTTACAGTTAAGTTTTGAGGTATGTTTTGTTCTAATGATATTTTTAATATATATGTATTTTCAATTATTTGCACATAAATGCTATTGTCAAGTTCCATGTACATACCGGAGCATTTTTTGAAGAAATGAACAGAAGAGCATGCGAGACTGTATTTATATATGCACTGATAATCTGGTGACTCTTGATTGGCTGCCTGATCTCACGCAGTGACTACACTAGTAACTACACTAACACATAAAGCTGGAGCTGAAAATGAGGAAATGCTAGATTTGGGAAACATATGTAGAATTTAGAGATCTCTATTGTAAAGTCTAGCATACAGGTAGATCATCTGTGTTTTTTTGTTTTTACCCTAAATGCCTTGTTTGCTCCCTTTCACGGTCTTTCAGCTGTGAGCCAACCACGAGACTTTTGTCATTTTACTTTAAGCTATAGAATACGTGTACATTTTTCTTTTTGTATTTATTTAACTGTGCCAAGCATTATTTTACTACTGTCTGATTCTTGATGTGCTTCATTGTGAGCAACAGAAATTGTACATTTCATTATTTAGCTCTCCTTACATAAATTAACGACATCCGATTTTTGTAAGTTATTAATCAAATAAATATTGACAATTCCATTTAGTGTTTGTCTTACTTGATAAGTTTTTCTCAATACCGGTGTATTGGGCAGCCAATTGTACAGGATTCTGCACATACATTCCATTTGAGATGAAATAAACAATGTTGAATATTTTTACATTGGAATCTCCTCCTGTCACCAGACACTTACAGTTAGGCCCATAAATCTTTGGACAGAGACAACTTTTTTTCTAATTTTGGTTCTGTACATTACCACAGTGAATTTTAAATGAAACAACTCTGGTTCTGTACATTACCACAGTGAATTTTAAATGAAACAACTCCGATGCAGTTGAACTGCAGACGTTCAGCTTTAATTCAGTGGGTGCAGTTCAACTGCATCTGAGTTGTTTCATTTAAAATTCACTGTGGTAGTGTACAGAACCAAAATTAGAAAAAAGTTGTCTCTGTCCAAAGATTTATGGGCCTATCTAAGCAACTTTTCAGTTGGTCTTCAGTTTTTTTTTATATTTTTAAATGATTTGTTCTGTTTCCAACTTTTAAATGGGGGTCACTGACTCCATATAAAAACAAATGCTGTGTAAGGCTACAAATATATTGCTAGTGCTACTTTTTATTACTCATCTTTCTAATCAGGCCCTCGCCTATTCATATTCCATTGAAATTACTGCATAGTTTCTAGGGTAATTTGAGCCCCAGCAACAAGATTGCTGAAACTGCAAACTGGAGAGTTGCTGAATAAAAAGTTAAATAACTCAAAAACCACAAATAATAAAAAATGAAAACCAATTGCAAATTATCTCAATCATCATGAATGACTCCACGTGAGCTTCAATATGTAGGGTCCATTGGAAACTTGGAGAATGAGGGACAAGAAGTAGAATATGGAAGGTTTCAGCCAATAAGATCAATGCCCAGCACAGGGATTTAAAGGAAGAAGCAAGTTGAATAAACTTGACTGTTGCCTGTGTGTCATATCAGATTACTTAGGGGCATGTTTATTATGATGTGTAAAAAACAGTGGGTTAATACACCACACATCGCCAGGTTTCACCAAATGTTCACACTTCTGCCGGAAGCAATGGAAAATAACGGCTGCAAATCTGGAGTTCGCTTGGCGTAAAATTACACACACCTTGATAAATTCCTTACTTATTTTACACAGCTTTTTATAGTTTTTTCTGCAAAATTTGTTTTACACAGCATAATAAATATGCCCCTTAGTGTGGTGGGAGGTCTGTCCGCTGGCTGCCAGACGGAGAAGATCTGAAGATGCATAAAACGCTGCATTTTTGGCTACTAAAACCTAAATGTAAATCTTATTTAAAGGTGCAAATCTACTTATTTTTTTAAAACTTTTACAAAGGTGGAATTCACTTTTAAACATACAGGGAAACACACAGAACCTAGATCAGACTGGGCCGGCGGCCGCAAGAGGGTGATGGTACGTGCTGGGGGGGGGGTTTGGAAGGGGGTTTGCAGTTCGGGCAAGGGGGCTGGAGGGAGATTTGTAACCCTGAGGCAGCAGCCCCGGTCCGATACCACCAATGAGCAATACAACAGGTACATGGCTGTCTTTTTCAGGGTGTCCTCTCCAAATGACAGGAGGTGTGCCAAAACCTCTATTGTGCAATTGTTTCTTTTGCTCACAATTATATATTTAAAAAAAAAAAAACAATTTGCAACAATCACTGAACATGGAATAATGGCTTTATTACCCTTAAGATTGTTTTCTTGGGCTTAAAATTAGTTCTAATGGCTTCAAGATACTTCCAAACTCATGGATAATTTAGAGAGTACCCAACTCTAGAAAAATGATGTACAAAGCATGTAGTTGGCTGTCGGTATAGAGAAACACTGCCAACACAACTGATTTATGTGTTTCACTACAGATTGCCAAACTGACCTCATAAGTGAGACATGTTAAATATAATTGTTAGTGATATTTGAAATTTTACCAACTTCATAGAGTTCAGCCAAAAAAGCATCTGCACCCTTAATAAAAAAAACTTTCACTTTGCACTAGAAAATGTAATTGTAGTTTGTATTGTGGGAATTTATACAGGTAGTGGTACTGGTGAGGCAGACAGGAGACAGGGATACCATAGTTCATTATAAAGTTGTGTTACTGCACTTTATTAACATCAATGTTGGTTTCACTCACAGTGTAGCAAATACAGTCACTTTTAAAGAAAATAAAATCAAGTTGGCCTCTTCTTCTTCAGTGGTCTGATTGATTAGGATTATCCTCCCAAAACACTACAAGGTACACAATACCTTCACGGCTCCCTATTCGCTGCACTTCTCTGCAGCTCTCCTGAGAGATTCTCCCCCCCTTCCTAGTGCCCACAATGGAACAGCCAGTCCCCCTTAGTCTTGGCACACACCCCTTCACCCACTGGCAGCTTTAACCTCAGCTGTCACTTAATTACTTTGCTACAAGGGAAGATTAACCCTATCTCATCCAAATCTTTGCAGGTCATAAAATGCACTGAAAATACCTAGGGCGTTATTTATCAAAGTCCAAATTTCTCTATTTTCTGAAAAAAAACTCCAACCAAATTTTTTCACCTTATTTATTAATAAACTTTTGAGAAAATGTAGTTTGCAGGAAAAAATCATGAAAAATATGAATTTTTCAGATTTTCCACCCAAAAAGCCATTCTGGTTATTTCCTTTAGTCTCATGAATTGCACTTTAATAACCTTTATTTTCTCTGTAATAATAAAACAGTAGCTTGCACTTGATCCAAATTAAGATATAATTAATCCTTATTGGAAGCAAAACCAGCCTAATGGGTTTATTTAATGTTTACATGATTTTCTAGTAGACTTACGGTATGAAGATCCAAATTACAGAAAGATCCCTTATCCAGAAAACCCCCAAGTCCTGAGCATTCTGGATAACAGGTCTCATACCTGTAATGGTACAGTGACTTCCAAGAACAATATCCCCACATCCTAAATACATTATAGGGTAGAGACACCCCCAAATATATTAAACACAGTGTTAGGCAGTGGAAACCTAAGCCCGATTATATACCATAAGAATCAATTCCCCATATGTAATAAAAGGCACTAGAGTCATTTACTGATCCTATTGGACAGTTTAAAACCAATTCGGACTTTGAGGTTTTCAGATTTTTTTTTTTGCTAGGAATTGTCCGTAAAACTTGAATTTTTAGAGTTTTTTTGAGGTATTAGGATTTGAGTGCATCGTTCAGTGTCATTTTCCGTTCTTACTTTTTCTTTTCAAAATTTTTAATAATAAATCTCACGTTCATAGTTTGAGTTTAGTCGTGATTTCAAAAACCACTAAAATCCAACCTTTGATAAATAGGAAACTCACAGCAACCAATAAGCTGTTTGCTTTTAAACAGGTGACCAATAAAGGCTACCTGCTAATTGCTGCTGGTTGCTGTGGGTTACTGCTATTGGGCAAACTAAGTGCACTTTATTGCATAACACCAAATGAGCCCCGACACCCAAATCACTTTCGAAGTCTTCCAAAAAGCAGGCTTCCTGGATGTATGAAACACATTCGTTTTAATACTTCAAAGGATATTTTTCTGCTTTAGGGATGATTAGAAAACCTAATTCAAGGGTATTCCATTCAGTTGCTAAAACTTTATTCGGGATATCCTAATGCATTCCCTGAATTTCAAATTTTAGCACATTTACTAAATACTTTTCTGCAATAGAAAAAGACTAAAGCAATACAATTCAGATTGCAAGAATTCAATAAAATCACTATAACCTGATAAGGCACAGAGGCTGCTTGTCAATAGGGATGTAGCGAACGGCGGAAAAAATGTTCGCGAACATATTCGCGAACTTGCGTCAAAAATGCGAACGGTTTGCGAACGTCGCGAACCCCATAGACTTCAATGGGAAGGCGAATTTTAAAAGCTAGAAAAGACATTTCTGGCCAGAAAAATGATTTTAAAGTTGTTTAAAGGGTGCAACGACCTGGACAGTGGCATGCCAGAGGGGGATCAAGGGCAAAAATGTATCTGAAAAATACATTGTTGACACAGCGCTGCGTTTTGTGCTGTAAAGGGCAGAAATCAGACTACGTCACTCAGGGGATGTTTCTGGACACGGAATGTGAAAAAGCTCACACAGCTAGGTGGCACTTGGTTAAAGACTGGGCAAACAATGCCTGCAAGGGCAAAGTATACAGTAGTGGATACGGAATATATTATTGCTGCTGTAAAAACATCACTCAGGTGATGTTTACGGACACGGAATTATTATTGTTATTTAGACAGAATGTGAAAAAGCTCACACAGCTAGGTGGCACTTGCATACCTCCCAACTGTCCCTCTTTTGACCACTCAACCCCCTGTCCCTCTTTTGTACTGGAAAGTCCCTCTTTTCTCTGAACTGAACAGCCAGAAAAAAAAACAGTTTCTAACTTAATTAGCTTTTGGCAGAGAGCTCAGAACAGCTAACAGGTGCAAATAAGATACTTTGTAACAATTTTGACTCTGGTTGGTGCTGGTAGTGGTGAACTACTAGGAGGAGCAGCACACCAGTCCCACTCCCCAACACAGCTAGACTAATAGCACTGGGCTCTTACAGTAGCAAAGTAAAAAAACAAAAAAGAAAATAAAAGCAGTCCTTACAAGGACTATTGGGTTACAGGCAGCAGTCAGCAGATGAGAGATCAGCAGCAGGACAGCTGCCCACAGCAGCTACATACAGAGCACTGCAGTAGAAGGTAGATTACTAGCCAGCAAAGCTACCTAACCTAAAATGTCCCTCAAATCCCTGCAGAGTTCTGTCCCTACAATACAGAGCAGTATCAAGTAGATTACTAGCCAGCAAAGTTACTATCAACTGTCCCTCAAATCACTAACAGCTCTCTCCCTACACTAGCTCTTCCAAGCACACACAGGCAGAATGAAAAAACGCTGCAGGGCTTCAGTTTATATATGGAAGGGGAGTGGTCCAGGGGGTGGTCCAGGAGGGAGAGCTTCCTGATTGGCTGCCATGTATCTGCTGCTCTGGGGTGAGAGGGCAAAAATAAGCGCCAGCTAAGGCGAACCCAAATTGGCGAACGTCGCGCGACGTTCGCGAACATTCGGCGGACGCGAACGGTCGATGTTCGCGCGAATTAGTTCGCGGGCGAACAGTCCGCGACATCCCTACTTGTCAACTCACAGCTTTACTAGTGTCACTGTGCAATGAATGTTTTATGTTGATGTTTTATTATTAATGGAAGGAGAACTCTCAGTGTAGGCAGACTCCATGTCATGTCTTGTCTGTCCATACAGTTGCCTTATTTCTAACAAATCATTTACATGCATATTGCCCTAGGAGTGTTCAATAAAATATCTTTCAGACATTATGAATAAGGAATAGTGTGGCCATTTACCCTTGCCTTGCCCAAGGAGACACATAACACAGCTCTGCTAAAGGAATGACAATATACTGTACTGTTGCCCTGCACTGGTAAAACTGGTGTTTGTTTATCTAAACTATATTAATCTTTCTGAAGCAAACTGCTGTGTAGCCATAGGGGCAGCCATTTAAGCACAGGATACACAGTAGATAACAGATACGTTCAGAAGAAACTCATTGTATACAACAGAGCTCATCTGTTATCTGCTGTGTATCCTGTGGCTTTTTCAGCTTTGAATGGCAGGCTTCATGGCTACACAGCAGCTTGTTTATATAACGTATAGTTGTTTTTCTGAAGCAAACACACCAGTTTTACAGTGAAGCACAACAGTACATTATATTTTCATTACTTTAAGGCACTTTCACCCACTGAGCTATTTAGTTTCCATTATTTTAATGTAAACCCCATTGGAATATATATACCGGTAGTAATGCAATATCTGATACCTGCATTGAACAAGATTATTCCTAGGCAGACTCGTTCAATGCCTCGTTTTATACACCAATCTACACTCTAAAATGGAAGCAATGGGATTCTGTGTGTTACCAATGACAGGGTAGTCTATACTGGCTTGGTAAACAATAACCTGCTCCATTTAATGGCACCAAAACAACGCACAATGCAACTTTGTGGCAACAGGGAACAAAACCAAATACTTTATTGAAACATCAGATTATTTCTATTAAATGTAGTGTTACAGAGAAAGCATCAACAAGCTTTATGAAAGTACATCATTATAACAAAGACATGTAAAGTGTCACAGTGATTAGTACAGGTTGGAATTCTTGGCTGCTTAGTTTCAAGGAAATGCCAGGTTTCATGGAATGTTGTGTTGTCTCCAGAACAAGCTGCATCCTTCTTCACTGGGCATGGACTAGAGCACCAGCTCCCTGCCCATAACCAAATCCTTTGGGCCCAAAATTCTTTGCATAGCAAGCTGGGATAGATCACAAAGGTTCCATTAGAGAGACAGACATTTTTATTCAGTGTAAGGTTATTCCTTTCACTTTATAAACAATATAGCCCTAGTCTTCGTGGCCACAATACATTAGCATTTGGTACATTAGGTATTTAGCCCAGTGGAATACCTATGCCGACACGGTCTTTATCTCTACAGGCTCTGGCTTTATTATTTTCCACTGATGTCTGCATTTTTCCATTTCTAGATATTTCTGATAGCCGTGCCTCCCAAGCTCACATGGCTCTGCTTGATGGTCACATGTACCATGTTGAACAATGGCAATAAAGAAAGGGAGATCCATTTTACAATTAACTTTCAGTATGTTATATAATGGACTGATTTTAAGAAACTTTTCAACTGGTCTTTATTTATTTATTTATTTATTTATTGGACTTTCTGTTCTGCCTCAATCCAACCTTCAGCTGGAAATGGCCCCTGCAGCTACAGTTTTATTGTTAGCCTTCTTTTCCTTTATTATTTATAGCTTTTTATTCAGGCCTTCTCATATTGATCTAATAATCAGACTTGCAGCCTATATTTTTCAGTTATAGGTTTAGGCAGTGATCCCCAACCAGTGGCTCATTAGCAACATGTTAAACTGGCCATAGACTCAAAGATTCGCTCGTTTGGCGACATCGCCAAACGAGTGGATCTTTCCCCGATATGCCACGAACGACATGGCTATATTGGGGGTAATTCGAACGTTCGGCCGTATGGCCGAACAATCAAATTACGATACCCCAAGGGGCTCTGACGGGTCAGTCGGTTAAAAATCAAACCTTCCTGATCGATATCGTGGCCAGATATCGATCGGAAAGACCCGTTGGAAACCCACATACACGAGCAGATAAGCTGTCAAATTGGTCCAAACGACCGATATCGGCAGCTTTATCTGCCCGTGTATGGCCACCTTTATTCACCAACCCCTTAGATGTCACTGCCAGTGGCCTCAAAGCAGGTTCTTACCTGTATTTCTGAATTCCTGAAGGCAAGCTTTAGTTGCCTAAACACCATGTTTACTGTAAAACATAACCGCCTGTAGGCTTCCAGACCACATAGGGGCTACCAATAGCAAGTTAGAACCCATACTTTGCACCCTCAGGAACGTTTTGCTTGCTTGTGTTGCTCTCCAACTTTTTTTTTTTATTATTATTTATTTTTTTTAAATTTGAATATGGCTCGCGAGTAACAAAAAAGTTTGGGGACTACTGTGTTTAGATATAGAAACAAACTGCCAATGTTCTGTTTCTCTCTATTTAAAATGCTAGATAGACCAGCACCTAATTTATGGGCATTACCCCAAGTCATATTTTCAGTCTCTACTGCGATCCTGACGAAGGGAGGGTTAATCCCCCCCCCCCGAAACGTTGATGCACAGGTGGTCACAATAAAGAATAGGGGAAGTTCCCCACCTGCAACATATTTGGTGTCTGTGCGATTCTCTTTCTATTCTCGCTAGTGTTAGGACGTGTGCCGACCGTCTTGAGAACTCTGCACCACCTAAGCAGGAATATCTAAGCAAAGGTGAGAGGTGCGGCTATTTGTACATACAGAACCTCTCTACTGTAACAGATAACACATGGTGTCAGAAAACCACAGTAAGAACCTCACCTTTGCAATAGATCTCTCCTTCTTTTTCAGTCAGGGTTGTAGATTCTAGACTCTTTCCACACTTTGCACACCTAAAGCAGTTCTTATGCCAAGGCTGGAGGGAAGATGTTACATTGTATTACACACAACAAAGGGTGTGACTTGATCAAAGGATGGGGCAGAATTAAGAAATTTAAGACAGGTGACGTTTATTTAAACTGCAGTGATTATGGCTTATGTCTGACACATACAAGTTGTGTCAAGTTATGGTTCCCTGCCTAGGGTGGTGACGGAGTAAGTAATTATAGGCTAATAAAAATGGGCTAAACACCTCTCTAGGAAAAAGAGCATATGGATCATTAAATAAAATGAATGCAAGTGTTGATCTAGATGAAAATGTCCTGTTTCACAGACTGCGGTGTGAATATAAACATGGGTTACAAGCTATCCAGTGCCAAATACAGTAGAACCTCCATTTTACATTTATCAGGGAACCAGAAAATAATGGTGTAAAATTCAGGAAAATGTAAAAGCAGGGAAATGTATTATGTGTAATATATAGGTGGGACCACAAAACAACAATGTAAAATGAGGGAAAACTTAAAATCAGGGGATGTAAAATTGAGGTTCTACTATATATCAGAATATAGTTACATAGCCAAAATGTAATGTATAAAGGCTGGAGTGACTGGATGTCAACATAATAGCCAGAACACTACTTCCTGCTTTGCATCGCTCTAACTCTTGAGTTAGTCAGCCACATGGGACAAAACTGTTCAATGAGTTTGCAATTGATCCTCAGCATTCAGCTCAGATTCAAAAGCAACAGTTATGACCCATGTGCCCCCCTCAAGTCACTAATTGTTTACTGTCTGGTAACCAATCAGTGGAAACCAAGAGAGCAAAACAGGAAGTAAGGTTCTGGCTATTATGTTGGTCATCCAGTCACTCCAGCCTTTATACGTTACATTTCTGACTAAGTAATTATATTGGAAACATATATTATTTTAGGAAACATTTATTATTTTACACAGCCTATTTTCCCAGTTTTTATTTTTACACTGAACAATTCCTTTAAGAACAGGCATTGCTGAAATCAAAGCTTCCAATTCATTCCCCTAAATTAGTGGCTTATTCATGCAGAGTTGCTGTACCTGCAAGTGAATGGTGAATGATAACCAATTATTTCATCTCTACTTTTTAAGAGTAAGAGTAGGAGACAAGAATATATTTTTGTGTGGCTATTTTGTGCATATTAAAACCAAAGTATGTCAGTATCTTTAATGAAATCGTAGTCCAGAAGAACCTCCCTGTAAAAGCCATGCAGGGATGATTTTTTCCATCAGGAATGTAAATAGTTGCATCATGGCACCCCACTGTATAGAACAGGACATACGGATACATAGAACATAGCTCTGTTCACTCTACCTTTCCAGCTCCCATTATTTTCTCAGCGGCATATACAGATTCATTGCATCTAGGACACTTCTCAGCACCTCCAAACTTTTGAGCATACTTAGAAGGATTTGAACTGGTATTCTGCCGTGCCAGATTTCTGTAAATAAAGAATATTTAGAAATACTAGAAATATCACCACTATATACAAGGTATCTAGCCTGGCCCCCAAAAAGAATTTTTCATAATAGCATGTGTAATCTATGAATGCACTATTGTCTAATCACTGAAAATCTTTTGGTGCTGATGCTGTTCTTGTGGATATTAGCTAAATATTCAGTGTGGTGATTTACTGGCATTACATGGCGCTTTACACACAGGCCAAGAAATAGCCCCATGTAGCAGTACCCTTAAAGGGGAACTGAAGTCTAAAGTAGAATATTGCTAAAAATGCTGTATTTTGTATATTAAATAAACATGAACTTACTGCACCAGAAGCCTAACTAAACAAATGATTTATGCTTTCAAAGTTGGCAGCAGGGGGTCACCATCTTGTAACTTTGTTAAACATCTTTGCAAGACCAAGACTACGCATATGCTCAGTGTGGTCTGGGCTTCAGTTGAGAGGTTAAGATTAGGGATTGTCATAAATTATCAAAACAGCACAAGTCAAATAATATCCGCCATAGAAACCAATACAGCAAGACTGATTAATAATCAGAATATGCAAACTGCACTGGGAAACAAACAAAGCTGCTCGAGGTCAGGTAAGTAAGGTGGCGGGGTTCCTCCCTGCGGTTTGAAAGTATGATCAGTTTTCCTGCAGAGCAGTTAGGGATGTGTCTGAAGTATCAACTACTTACTCCTCCGGCTTTATGCCAAGCCTTTCCCCTCTGTCCATATTCAAAGTGCCAGCTCCTTGGCCATATCCATATCCTTTCGGGCCATACTTTTTCCCATAACATGATCGACAATAAATCTCATCATCGTGAATGGCTACAGTTGTGCTGTCCAGGTTTTTTCGGCATACCACTAGGGTAAATAAGCAAAAATTACAAAGAGAATTCATTTTTCCTACAATACTTTTTGACAAAGTACAAGCTGTAGAATGAAAGTGCAGTCATTGCAAACAAAGCCATCTGAAGCTTTCTGTGAAGCATATTGTTATAGTGACATTTAATAAATGGAAAATATGTGTTGGTTCTGATTCAGGCTGCACAGATATATTTGACCATTCAACTGAAAAAGTCTCAATTGTGATATTTCAGATTAAAATCCCCAAGGCAGAAACTACACAGAAATATATTTGCTACATAAGCCAAACAGGGGTCATTCAATTTCAACGCTTCACTGTGCCACAGGCTGACTTGGGCTATTAGCACACACAGAGGGTTTCACAGCAGCAAGAATGGATTCAGTCATCAATGCAGTGATTCCAAACTAGTGGCTCATGAGCAACATGTTGCTCGCCAACTCCTTGGATGTTGCTTCTAGTGGCCTCAAAGCAGGTGCTTATTTTTCAATCCCTGGCTTGAAGTTTTGGTTGCATAAAAACCAGATGTACTTCCAAACACTTTATGGTCACTATTGCCCAGGGGTTCAATTACTTACACGTTGGCAGTGGCAGAACTACCAGGGGTGCAACTGCACAAGGGTCCGCACCCCCTTGGGGCCTGCTGGCGGTTTGCGCTCTAGTGAATACGCCACAAAAAATACCCAAACTTTTGGAGGGTGTGTGTGTGGGGGGGCGGCTGTAGGGGTAGCTATGTTACTGACATTTGCTATACATTCTGGGTCATTAGAGATCACTAGATCCAATATACAATTTTTCTGGTTGGCTCCTCAACTTTTGCCATAAAATTGTCCTCATTACCGGCAGTACTGTTGCTCCAGTCAATATCTTGGTAATTAAACCCCCCCACATTATCATTTCTTTCCCCAAACTAGTAGCCTTTTCTATTTGCATCAGGACCTCAGCCTACTCCTCTTCACTTATATTAGGGGATCTATAGCATACTCGCATACTCCTATACTCCCCCCCCCCTTTGTTTTTGTTACCGATGTGTACCAAAACTGCCGGGTCTTCCCCAGCCCCTCCCAATAATCCGTCCACTCATTCCACCACATGCCGAACCCTAGCACCAGGCAAGCAGCGGATTGTCCGGCATGAAGGTTGCTTACATCAGATTACCCTATCCACCTTTCTAATAATTGGAACACCTATAACTAAACCCTGCCTTTCCCTTGTTGCGCTCCACCTACCGCTCTTCAGTCTGCACAATATAATCCAGTTCAGAGCGGTCCTCTCTAGTATCTTCACCCAAAATGGGAAATCTGTTGCTTTGGATGAGCTTATTTGCTTTGGATGAGCTGTGGACCAGCACCCCTACCCATCCTTCCCCTTGTAACAAACCTCCACTGCCCCTTTTCCACCCCCACTACACTGGCCCCTGCCAGTGGTTGCTCTGTGAGTCTCCTTTCCTCCCTCAGATTTGCCGCTGCCCTCAGTGCTCCAAGTTCCCCCCCCCCTTAGAGTCTGCAGTTCAGATTCCAAGATGAAAACCCACCAACATCTCTCACGTGTAAATACTGCATGGAACTGCTGCTCCAACACTACATACATGCAACACCCCCAGGAATTTTTTCATGCTTACATTGCCCCAGACTCTTTTTACAGTTGATTGATGCTCACATATAAAAAAAAAAAAAGGTTGGGGACCTCCACATTAATGCAAATTAGGTGAATTAAAATACACCAGTGTTTAAGAAAGAAACCATTGTTGTATGCAGCAACACCGTGCAATCTGCCCCATTTTAGGAATTCATACCAATGTATTCACACGGATCATTAACCAGTCTGGAATAATGTAAGCAAATTGGCTGCTATGGCTAACTGAACTAGGGAAAATGTGCATGCAGCCAGTTAAAATCCCTCATAATATACCCCATGATATTTATGAAGTCAAGCCAAGGACATGCCTTAAAATGGATGTTCAGTCAAGCAGTATGTAGAGCAGTGGTCCCCAACCAGTAGCTCGTGAGCAACATGTTGCTCTCCAACCCCTTGGATGTTGCTCTCCGTGGCCTCAAAGCAGGTGCTTATTTTTGAATTCAAGACTTGGAGGCAAGTTTTGGTTGTATAAAAAACAGGTGCACTGCCAAACAGAACCTCAATGTAGGTTGACAATCCACATAGGGGCTACTAAATGGCCAATCAGAGCCCTTATTTGGCACCCCAAGAACATTTTTCATGCTAGTGTTGCTCCCCAACTCCTTTTACTTCTGAATGTTGCTCACGGGTTCAAAAGGTTGGGGATCCCTGATGTAGAGTATATTGGTCCCCATATACTGTAAAAGGGATTTACCAAGCCTAACTGCAACAGGGTAAAGAAATTACCAGTAACAACATATGCATTGGTTTTACAAGCATATTATGGTGGAGCCCAGCCATTTGTGAAGGCACCCCGCAAACCAACTTACTACAAAGGAAGCAGCATTTGTGGTAACTCTTCCCATCGCACTGCACTTCTTCAGCATGATAAACATTGCTGCCACAGGCTCCACATTTGTTTCCACCTCCCCAGTTGGGCATTTTGCAGCTGGCTGAAGGAAAAAAAAACCCAGTAAAAATCAGTTTCCACATCACCCATGTGATTTAAACAGTGACAATAACAATTAGTTTTCTGTCCATAACATTTGTGTGGTTTGAAAGAAAAAATCATTTCAAATTTCTGACTGCTACTAGGGGATTGGAAAAACATGATTAAAGTCTGAAAGCAAATCCTAGATTGAGTCATTTTATTAACAGATAATGAACACTTGTACCTAGAGTGCCTGTGCTTTTAGCAGCCATCAGTAGCACTTCACTGGGAAGCCTGCTGTACAAACCTGTATCGGGGCACCACTGCCATTTTGAATGTCTCTTCCAAGGATTTTCAACACTGAGAAAAGGAAATTCCACACAATATCTGGATGCTAAAAGATTTTCCCATGCACGAATATGATTTACACTATAGTCTCTGAACCTACAGAACTGGAGTTCAGACTGGCTGCCAGCTGACTTATCTCATGAAGGATTTCAACACGGGTGTATAGTGCAGAGCAACCAGCTCCAGGGCTTAAAGCAAACTATCTTCACACCCTCAGTGAATTAGACTGGCCGGGCTCTTGCTCAAATACATCATATAACATAGAAATATCAATAGATTCATAACACAAGACGTCACCATGGGAAAGCTTATACCTCACCAATCACTGACCCAGTGCCCCTTGAAGCTTCAGGGATATAAGTGCAGCTCCATCCATCCTCTACACTGTGACAACTGAACAGCACACAGGGGCCTGGTTGGGTTTGCCAAACTACCATAAATGCAGAGTGGCTACCATCCTCACATGCCTCCACCCATCTCATATGGATTAAATTGCATGTAGTTTCTCTAGGGACAATGGCCTTCAATGGCAGCACCTATTCTTGTCATATTTAATTCCTACCCACCCCTCTTGGCTATAACTTAGCCTTACTGCCTAATGTCTTTTTCACTAAAGACAGTTTTTGGCTATGGGTGCTCATTAAATAGAAACTTGCTAAAGTTCCCCTAACAACAATTATTGCCCTCCACATATATCCTATTGGTGTTTTCATCTGGCTTTTCACTAGTTCAGTTGACAAATTCTTTAAGGTTACATGACATCAATGGTTCAGATGCTTTTCCGACAGTCTCTCAGGCTTTGGCCGGGTCAAAATTCTACGAAACCCTGATGTGACTCAGGAAGTTCCTGAATCAAATCCTGGATTTGGTGCATCCCTAATGTACAGCCAACTTATATAATTAACACCTATTATATTTTAGTCTATTCAATAAGTAGGAGAAGCTAAACTGTGTATTTCTTTATGCCTTCACATCCTCTAACCACTTCCTCAATCCCCCCTTCTTCCTGAAGATTTGCTCACTGGCTTTAAAGTTGTACAGAAGTAAGAGATGATTTGTGTTTGGGAACGGAAATGTATACAATTAATACGTGTTATCACTCTGCTGTCCTTCAAGCATTACACGAAGCCCTGCTATAAATCCCCAAGAGAAATTCTGCATTGTTTAAAGCCCTATGGAAATGTGTGACAGCCTTTAACAAAACATCAAGTGTATGGGGGGAAAAACACTCCAATTCATTCCTTTGTGAAGGCTAGGACTGCTTTAATAAATGCCTAAAAAGAAAATTATGTCTGACGTCACATCAGCAATTTTATCTCCAATAATTTTCCAATGTACTAATGTTTATCTTTTTAAATGTACTGATGTTATTGTATGAACTATGGATCTTCAGCTGTCCAGAAAAAAAACAGTTTTCAAGAGCCAAGTGAATTTTTCCCTGGGTACTATTGGGAAACCATGGGAAATAGAGCCAGTCTGCATGTGCAGTCTAAAGGCATGAATATGCATACATATACCAAGAAAAATTGATTTAATGTAATATTTAAAGTATATTTTTTCTAGGAGTGTAATGTGTTCATAAGCATGCAACATGTTCTGAGCTGTCAGTTATATTTTATGACACTCACCAGACTTGTTTTTTTATTACAACACACACTGTGCAAGATCTTTAGCTGGCGTTCTATTGTTTACAGATTAAAGGGAGTTGGAGGATATAGAGTCATATAGAAAAGGATATATTTTGCTATAAAAGTTATTGTAATGTTTAAACATGTTCAGAGAAAGCTGTCTTTTGGCAAGACTTATCCAATAATACCCAGTCATAAACTATGAAGGAGCACAAAAAAACAAATCACATTAGTAGGAACAAAAGAAAAAACCATGGGTGAGCAGACACCCACAACTGGCCACTCCTGTATTTCTTATTCAGACCCACATTTATATTTTAATGTACTTTTTAGAGTATGATAACCAGTAAAGAACTGCTGGCTACAAATGCACTGGCCTGACTGTTCAATAAGGCACAGTTTTAGAAAATGGGCAAAAGACGTTCCGATTGGGGATTGTGTTCTCGGATTTACCCACTTTTTACTATGTATTTACACTACAGCTTAAGCTATTTGCACACTCCCACTCATCCCCTTATTTGAACGAAATCAAATTCTGGCATTCAAGTTATTCGGGCAGATTACTTGCTAAATCTACACACAAAACAAATGTAAGTTTCATAATATTAGGGCTTCCTGGCAGATTATTACAAGAACAACAAATTTCCATAGCTAATTATTTATTTACACAATGGTCGATCACTGACCACTTTCTCTTGTGTTTTCTATTATTTTCTCTCACCCTCTGTCCTTTTCTCTCCACTTCTCATTTTCTCCTCCTTTTTGTGTTGTTGGGAATTACATTTACAAACATTTTCTTGAAACTAACTGGAGAATTCAGGGTGGGGCAACTGCCCCTTCTTGCCCCATTCTGCAGGCACCCATGGGTAAAACGTGTCAGGAAACCACACTGTCTTTAAAAGAGAGCGTTTTTTTTCTAAACATCATTTGTTGTTAAAGCTACTGAGTAACTTTTTTTTTTTACAACTAGAGGGGGAATTACTTGCAGTAATGGCAGGTCAGGCTTGGGCACAGAGATGTAATTGACCCTAGCACAAAATGACTTTCCATTGGAGAAGCTGCCTGCATATTGCATTACCCCCATCCCAGGTATCCGGAACAGATGTCCTGAAGGACAGCTGCTGTGCAGAAGCTGCCAAAAAGCGACAAATCTAAAAACCAGCTTTATAAACTGCCAGTGCTAGAAGTGTACTTTAAGCATATTCCATTTCTCCAGAGGATTTGTGCCCCCTTTTACATTTAGAATGAATACATACTAGGAATGTGCTCTAGCTACTGGGAAAAGCAGGGAGCTGCAGTCTGTAGACAGCTGAAGTGCCTCACTGTGCAGATCCCAGACAGACACTGGATATCAGTGAGTCATTAAAGAAAAAAAATGATACTTGCTTCAAGGTCTGTACATTCAGCACATTGTAGGCCGTCAGAGTTGCTGCCAGGCTAATGGAAAAGTGGTTAGTAAATTATACTTTACAATTTGTGGTGACGTCTTCTCGTTTTTCTAAAAAGTTTGGCTGTCACAGCAGAGCTGAAAGATTAACATTCCTTTTCTTTTAACTCTGTATTTGGCTGAACTACCAAACAGCAGCTGACATAGATCAGAGGGAAACTGATTTGCTAGAACAACCTCTATCTTTCATTGTTTATTAGTCAGTCTGTTTAGTATATAGAGCCATAAACGATACAGAATGTCAGACCTGCTCAAAGCCTTTGTGAAAGTTCCAGGCCAATTTACAACTGCCGGTGAGAAAAATATACAGGTGGAACTGCACAGAGGAGAGCTACTAAAATGGTCTAAATGACAAACCACAAAAATAAAGTAACAATTTCAAGAAGCAGAGCAGTATGTTTAAGAAGGAGAGTATTGTTCTGAGACTGCTAGATACAGCACTTTCTAGCAGGCCTTTCAGCAACTGCCTCTGTACGAGACTTGGTTACAAATGCACCGATGTATGGCACTGCCAAAAAGTATGTACTCTAGAGAAACATCTGCTACTCAGGATTTAACTCAAATACAATGAAGTTTCCATTACATAAACTATGACAAAAGTGATTCAGCTGGATCAGATGTGTGTTAGGACAGAATCAGAGAAATGAGGCTGACGAATGACTGAAGCCTAAAGAAGAAAGCATTCCTAACTCCTGAATCTCTTCTTGATCAAGGGCCGACTCCTTTATCCTTCAGTTCTTCAGTCTGTTTGGATTTGAGCCCCTCTCAGTTAATAACAATGTTACAGGTATATGAAAACATGGTCTATTGCCCTGCTATGGGGGGCGGGCCCTGATGCGTGACACGCAGCCGGGCCCCCGCCACCCTCCGTACGGCCCGCATTTCAGTGGCGCGCGGGCTGCTGGGGGCCCTGAGGGGGTGCGGGCCCTGGCCCTCTCCACCAGTAGTTCCGCCACTGGGCAGGGGCACACAAGCAGAATCGGGATGATTTCATCGCCAGGCGACAAATCTGCTCTTTTGCGGGGCGACAATCTCACCGGACTGCCTTCCCCCTGCCCTCCACCAGCTACAATAAAAATCGCCTGCGGCAATGCAGGCAACTTTGGGCGACTTCAGGAAACGAAGCGCCATGTGTGCCTTCCCCCAGGCGATTTTCATTTTAGCCAGCAGAGGGCACAGGAAAGGCAGTTCGGGGAGATTGTCTCCCCGAATCTGCTTGTGTGGCCAGACCCTAAATAAGCAATCAACCTCAAATTTCTGCCAAACTCTTTGGCCCCCATCCACTGCTCTAAGCCACCCTGGGGGTGGAGGCAGTCTCAATAGTTTATGAACTGCCCTAATACTACCCAAAAAAGGAGCCAACAACATCATAAGTGTGTTTAAATCATACGGCAAAGTTGTTTATCACTTCAGTTTTAATGTATGTAGTATGTTACATACTAACAACTATGCAAAAATTTGCAGGATTAAAAGAGTAGAAAAGGGGAATAAACGCAATCCTCTGAATCATGGGCAAGGACAGTATTTCATTGCAGTGTTTCCACCTTTAACTGTATTCTGTATACATGCATAGGAGACAAATTGGCTTAATTTAGGAAAAATAAACACTACTTTTCCTATCCTGGAAAAATGATTTAACGGCAATGCAAAGAGCATATACCCCTGCAGGGCTAGACTGAGCTATGCTATAGCTTTATTTTCATCGTTCAAACAGCCCATTTCCTGTTTTTGGTCTGGAAGGAGATTCCAGACACCTGTGTTTGTAATCCCCCCTCCTTGTCTTTGGCCCCAGTGTGCTTATCCTGGCTTTTTCACTCTGTAAGAGGAGTTTTACACAGGCCACAGACAGCTGAGGGACCGTACTTGTATTAAGTCAATATCAGAGTAACACAAGTTTGGCAAGTTTTGTTCTGCCACCTGAGGATCTGCAATGTGGGCACCATTTAATAATCTCTGAAGGAACCCTGCTTCAACTGGGACCTTAGGCTCAGGATGCCCAAAAAGTAAATCATTAACTACCAGTAGATCACAGCAGAACAGCACTGTCCACAAGCAACTCCATTACATCACCTTTCTTGGTACTTCCTATTTATCTAAAAGTGAATCCAAATTCACTGGCTTGGGTGCCAATATGTTAGCCCCATTCCCTTTTGATTGAATCACTAAGTTGTTTACCCTGAGTTGGAAGTACTTTTAGAAAAACAATGCCCTGTCCAGGGGAAAAAAAGTAGACTGAGCTGCCATCTTACTTACCTTTCCAGCATGTCTCCTGGAAGACTTATTTATTTTTGCAATTTTGAAAGACTACATTAAGCTCTTTGCTTTAAAGCTTGGTGAAGATTGAGGTTTTTTTTTTATTATGCAGTCAATGTGCAGCAAATGTAGCAATGCCTGGAATACTAAGGACCTGTTTGCATTGTTATTCTAAGCCTGATGCTGCACAGCATTTTGCCTTGGTTACCAAACATTGGTTTCTGGGATGCAGGAGACAATCCATTCATTTACTGATGTATAAAACATAAGGCAACCAAGGGAGTGCACAGCTTCCATTCCTAAACTCTATAACCCACTGTAGCTGTGAATAAGGTCAAAGTAACACAACATCCATCTGGTACCATATGGTGTACCTGAGCTATAGACTGAACCAGCTGGCCACTCTGTACCCCAAAATGCAAATGCTGGTGCTACTGTGATTTCATCTGTACATTTATAAATAATACACATATATAGAAGATAACTTATCTTGACCTTGGAAAGGATGGGATAGCTTTGAAAAAAGTTTCAGTAGGAAAACATCAAACCAGACACATGGCAACATGAGTAATAGACTGGGTTTAGATTAAAGGACAAGGAAAGTCTAAAATAGAATTAGGCTAGAAATGCTATATTTTGTATACTAAACATAAGCATGAACTTACTGCTCCACAAAGACTTATCAAACAAATGATTTATGCTTTCAAAGTTGGCCACAGGGGGCTGTCATCTTGTAACTTTGTTAAACATCTTTGCCTGACCCTGACCATGCTCAGTGTGGTCTGGGCTGCTTAGGGATCGTCATAAACAAAGCTGCTTGAATTCTGCATGGCTGGTAAGTAAGGCGGGGTCTCCCCCTGCTGTTCATAAGTATGATTGTTTCCCTGCTCAGCAGTTAGGGACAATCTGACAATTCCTATCCACAGCAGTAAATGAAGGGAGAATTTCACTGCATACAGTCAGGTTTCTTATAAAAACGGTACACATTTTTTAATTAAGGTATATTAGAGATAGGTTTCTTTTTCATTAAAGAAATTAAAAATGGGATTTTATTTTTTTGCCTTTCCTTGTCCTTTAAGAACATTAGATTTCCTAGTTTGCAGATCTTTACATTAGCCCCCTATTTAATAAACGCACGAGTATATCTGCATTTTAAGCTAAGAAGGTCTGCATCAGACATTGTGTAAATACTTTTTTTATTTCCATGCCAAGGCACCCTGCGGAGAAGCTTAGTACCTTAAACCTAGCCGCCATATAGACATTGTGCTTTAGAATTTTTTTCTCTACATCAGTGACTTCCTTCAACACCACAGGAAAAGCAATTCCATAGCTTTGCAGCTTTTTTGAGTTTAAAATAAACTCAGCATCACAGTAAACAAAGTACCTACCCGTAAATATGATACAGCTCCCTTGTTTTAGATCACGGAGCAGCAGACAAGGACTACACGAACATATTTGCAACAATCATGAGATGAGTGCTACTAACTGCCATCACTAGGTGGCAAACAGAACACTGTGAACCACTGGCAGATAGTTCCCATAATAAACTATTGCAAACATGCGGTCTATAGCACCGAGGAGACAATGTCGCAAGAGAACACAGACATCTTTCAGCAACAGGTGGCTACTGGAAACCACAGGTAGGTAGTTACAGGTAAATCCTCCTGACATGTTTTTCTTAGCGCATTATTCAAAAAACTATAATAGCTCTGCAGCAACAAAGAATCTACAACAACTACTTTACTTGAATATTGAAGGGAATCAAGGGACTGTCTTTTTCTCTACTTTATACTCAAGTACATTAAAGCAGGAGATCCTCACACAGCGTTTCCTTTCAGTGTGTTGTTTTAACACAGCAAGATGTAAAAAAAAAAAAAAAAAAAAAAAAAAAGATGTTTTGTTTAGGCCTGCAACATTGTAAAGGTGCAGTTGAGAGATATGTTCAGAACAGTTTGGGCAGCCAAACAAAATAAATAAAATAGGGGGTTTGGTGCATACATTTCAAAGCAGCAATAAAAATAAAGGCAGTTGTTGGTAACCCTAAGCATAGAGCTTGCCTTTTAGTCTCCAATTTGTTCCACACTGTGAAAAAAGAAAGTCAATCAGGTCTTAAAGGGGTTGTTCACCTTGCAAACACTTTTATTTAGTTCAGTTGTTTTCAGATTATTCACAGAAATAGAGTTTTTTCAATTGCTTTCCATCATTTATTTCTTTACCGGTTTCCAGAATCTAAAGCCCAGATTCTGAAAGGTTACAATTTGCTAACCTTAGTTGACACACTTCTTGGCAGCATCTCAGAATTGATACAATAGTTGCTAATATTCCAAAGAGCTGACATTAATGAAACTCTGGGATTCTGCTCAGCAGGGACAAAGATAAGAAATTTATCAACTACATGTATCAATTTGGAACAGTTACAGAGTCAGTGACCCCTTCCCAGAGCTGCTTTAGAAAGAAATAAGAACAACTAAACTTTACAATATTAGAAAAACAGTCACAAATAGTAATTAAAAGTAAAAAAAAAAAAAATCTATTTCTGGTGAACAAACTAAAACCAAATAAACTGAAAAAAGTGTTGGAAGTTTAATAACCCCTTTAACCCCTGCTTAACCAAATAAACATCCATAAACAGACTGCAACTTTTTAGTCGAAAATTAAAACATATTCTGCTTGCTAGAGCATCGCATATACAAACATCCAAGCAATGGTTTGACTGGCTGACAGAAAGCTAATAAAAAGACGGGGTTATCAAAATATTGACATTAAAAATCTAGCCTTATGATTACTTAGCTCTATATCAGTATCTGGGGCATAGTACTGCCCTTCAGTCTTCTGAACAGCTTCCTGACTGGGAAATGAGGACACAAACAAAATGGCTTCCCAAATAAACAACATACACATTATTCATTAAAAGAACAACAGATTTTTTTTAAACATCAGCATGTTTTACTGAGCAGTAAGCAGTGATACGGTCAGATTTATCAAGCTGCTAAATGGACACACTGATCCGCTTTAATAAATGTATCAATTCGTCAAGTGAAATTCGGATTCCTACTTGCAGGAAAGCCACAAAATTTGGGATAGAAATGCACTGGAAACTTAAAAAAAGGCATTTTTTTCCACACTGTGACCAATGACTGCCACAAAACAATCATGCTCTAAATGTTATACTATTTTACATGTAGGCTTGCCACCTGCCTGATATTTCACCTTCCCACTTAGAAATTAGCGATTAGCTTGATATAGATAAATAGATGATGGATAGGTAGGTAGGTGGGTAGGTAGGTAGGTGGGTAGGTAGGTGGGTAGGTAGGTAGGTGGGTAGGTAGGTGGGTAGGTAGGTGGGTGGGTAGGTAGGTAGGTGGGTAGGTAGGTAGGTGGATAGGGTAGAGGGTAGAGGATAGGGTAGAGGGTAGAGGATAGGGTAGAGGGTAGAGGATAGGGTAGAGGGTAGAGGATAGGGTAGAGGGTAGAGGATAGGGAGAGGGTAGAGGAGGTAGAGGTAGAGATAGGTAGAGGGTAGAGGGATAGGTAGAGGGTAGAGGATAGGTAGAGGGTAGAGGATAGGTAGGAGGGTAGAGGATAGGTAGAGGGTAGAGGATAGGTAGAGGGTAGAGGATAGGTAGGTAGAGGGTAGAGGATAGGTAGAGGTAGAGGATAGGTAGAGGGTAGAGGATAGGTAGAGGGTAGAGGATAGGTAGAGGGTAGAGGATAGGTAGAGGGTAGAGGATAGGTAGAGGGTAGAGGATAGGTAGGAGGGTAGAGGATAGGTAGAGGGTAGAGGATAGGTAGAGGGTAGAGGATAGGTAGAGGGTAGAGGATAGGTAGAGGGTAGAGGTAGGTAGAGGGTAGAGGATAGGTAGAGGGTAGAGGATAGGTAGAGGGTAGAGGATAGTAGAGGGTAGAGGGATAGGTAGAGGGTAGAGGATAGGTAGAGGGTAGAGGAATAGGTAGAGGATAGGTAGAGGGTAGAGGATAGGTAAGAGGGTAGAGGATAGGTAGAGGGTAAGAGGATAGGTAGAGGGTAGAGGAATAGGTAGAGGGTAGAGGATGGGTAGAGGGCTTAGAGGATGGGTAGAGGGTAGAGGATGGGTAGAGGGTAGAGGATGGGTAGAGGGTAGAGGATGGGTAGAGGGTAGAGGATGGGTAGAGGGTAGAGGATGGGTAGAGGGTAGAGGATGGGTAGAGGGTAGAGGATGGGTAGAGGGTAGAGGATGGGTAGAGGATAGGTAGAGGGTAGAGGATAGGTAGAGGGTAGAGGATAGGTAGAGGGTAGAGGATAGGTAGAGGGTAGAGGATAGGTAGAGGGTAGAGGATAGGTAGAGGGTAGAGGATAGGTAGAGGGTAGAGGATAGGTAGAGGGTAGAGGATAGGTAGAGGGTAGAGGATAGGTAGAGGGTAGAGGATAGGTAGAGGGTAGAGGATAGGTAGAGGGTAGAGGATAGGTAGAGGGTAGAGGATAGGTAGAGGGTAGAGGATAGGTAGAGGGTAGAGGATAGGTAGAGGGTAGAGGATAGGTAGAGGGTAGAGGATAGGTAGAGGGTAGAGGTTAGGTAGAGGGTAGAGGTTAGGTAGAGGGTAGAGGTTAGGTAGAGGGTAGAGGTTAGGTAGATAGAAGTTAGGTAGATAGATGAAAAGGAAAGGAACAGAGACTGGTATGTTATTCTTGAAGCTCAGTTTACATGACGTCCAACTATGTTTGTGATACATGCAAAACAGATAGGGAAACTACTCTTGATGTTGGGGGGGGGGGTTGCTATAATACAAGGGCCTTATTTCAACTTAATATATACAGAGCAAATGTGCATTGCTAAGCAGGGGTAGGGGTGGCACAAAGCAATGAATGGGAGGAGTGCACATCACTAGTATCCATTGTACAATAAGTACAAGTTATGACAAGAGCACACAAACCTTTTTTAGAAAGGGTTGGTTTTATCTCACAGAAAGAACACATGCACAGAGGCCTTTAAGGGCTATGGCAGTGTGTTTCCTCAGATGCTGAACAAGTGCTTGAATGCTTACTGACAATTCTCAGAGTGTCTTTCCCAGCCTCTTGGGCAACTAATAAATGCAGCTGCCACAGTGTAAGAAGCTCAGCCATTGACCTAATGAAACTAAATGCAAGGATCTTGCAGGGGTGCCCCATCTTTACTGATGCATATTGCTATATTTAACCCTTCAGCTTCTCTTATCTGGCCAGTTAACACTTAGGGCATATCATGATCCCTGGCAGGTAAGCAGTCATACAAACAACAGGTCATTAAAAAAAATCTGAATAATAAAAAGTAACCAGGTGGATTTTCTTTTTATGACAGCTAATGTATAAAGGGCAACATATTTTGCATTCTAGAGCTTCTTTATTTCTTTTCTACTTTACTTATTTTCCTTCGGATCATAGGCGTATGGGTTTCAAACTGTACTATACATATAGGGTTGCCACCTTGCCAGTATTTTGCCGGCCTGACCAGTAAAAATAGTGCTTGATGCCAATGTCATTAATAGGGAAAAAAAAACAGAAAAGTATATTAAGGTCTGTATTTTTTTTCCAAAAAAGGTGGCAGCCCTGTATATACATAATAATAAAAAGGATATCAAAGGTCTTGATGGTTCACTTCCTCTGCCGGTTTCCAAAAGGTCTGTTCTCCCTCAGACCCGCATACAAATCCAATTCAAAGCTGCAAAGTGAAACCAGCGCTCATCCAGCACGAGGTATAGGCAAAACAAAAGGGAGCAAGAAATTTATTCTCATATAGTGTAGTAATTTTTTATATAGATGGATTACACCCCTTGTGAAATAAAATTATTTCTAAAAAGGTGCCTCCTCCAAATTATGTTATTTGCCGTGCTTAGAATTTACACACTGAGGTGAGACTCATGTGAGTATACTCACGAACGTTTAAACGTAGTTTAGGCGTTTAGAAATATAGTTAGATGTTCATCCCCTCAGTTTTCTCCAGGCTCTGTGGCTTGAAAACAATGCGCTGACATAGTGTAAAAACGTCACTCTTTTAATCTCAATAATATCAGTAAAATCGCACTTACAATATTGCTGTTAAAATATCGCATTTAAAATACAAGTCACCAGTCCGCCATCTGTAGGAGTCACTCAGGCAGCCGGTATAGTTGTTACTTGCCGGCGTCTCGACCGCCTCGTGTGTCCCAGTGCGCGTATGGATGACGTCACTGCCCGACGCGTTTCGTCTACCGACTTCCTCAAGGGAAGCCCTTGAGGAAGTCGGTAGACGAAACGCGTCGGGCAGTGACGTCATCCATACGCGCACTGGGACACACGAGGCGGTCGAGACGCCGGCAAGTAACAACTATACCGGCTGCCTGAGTGACTCCTACAGATGGCGGACTGGTGACTTGTATTTTAAATGCGATATTTTAACAGCAATATTGTAAGTGCGATTTTACTGATATTATTGAGATTAAAAGAGTGACGTTTTTACACTATGTCAGCGCATTGTTTTCAAGCCACAGAGCCTGGAGAAAACTGAGGGGATGAACATCTAACTATATTTCTAAACGCCTAAACTACGTTTAAACGTTCGTGAGTATACTCACATGAGTCTCACCTCAGTGTGTAAATTCTAAGCACGGCAAATAACATAATTTGGAGGAGGCACCTTTTTAGAAATAATTTTATTTCACAAGGGGTGTAATCCATCTATATAAAAAATTACTACACTATATGAGAATAAATTTCTTGCTCCCTTTTGTTTTGCCTATACCTCGTGCTGGATGAGCGCTGGTTTCACTTTGCAGCTTTGAATTAGCCCTGTATATACATACACGGGGCTACCCAATAGGCCAGCAGCTGTCTCCCTTGCACAGAAGGACCAGACCTACGAGGAAACCTTTCACTCACTACTGAGGATCACAGCTGGTCTGCAGTGCCCTAACACTGATAATTATATCTTCTAAGAAAGTCTACTAAGCACAAAGGTGCCACATTGTCTCCAGTGATCCTTCACCGCTAACAAGGATGGGCGGGAAACAACAATAATAAAGAATAAATACATAATCACAACCCTGACAGGCAGAAAAGCCCATGAAAGCTGTAATGCAGGGGTGCCCAAAATGTAGATCAGGATCTACCAGTAGACCTTTAGCTGGTGATCAGTAGATCTCAAGACCCTCTCAAAAAAACAGCTTGTCTATATCACACTCCCGTTTCATGCTTTTCATTCAGATATTGATTATGTTAAAGCCACATGGGAAATAGTTTTTTTTTTTTAAATATAGTAGTATAAATTCTCTTATAAATCAATATAATATTTAAGTAATATTTTCCAGAGAACAGAATGCTAACAGTGATATTATGGATGTAGATAATGTTCCACAATGGGACAACATCACTAAAAGTATTACTAAAGTACAGGCACTCCTGCTGTAGCTGCTGTAGAGCACGAGTTTGCCCCACTCCCCGAGCAGGGGTCTGTCTCCAATACACGTCACGCACATTTCCAGCAGCAGCAGCAGCAGCAAGTCATGCGCAAGTAGCGCGCACACGTTGTGGGAAGAAGCCGCTTAGTAGTTATCAGCAGCCCGGAGAACTAGTTACTCGCCAAGGCTCGGCTTATGGATACAAGGATTGGAGCCTGGAAACAAAGTGCCAGTCAGCGAGTAGAGATGGCCAACCTACCGTCCGCCAATAGGTAATAAAAGGATTCGACAAGGCAATGAGCGACATCAGGTGGAGGGCCGCCGGCTGGCCATGTTTAGGATGCTTCTTGTTATTCAGAGAAGTAATGCAACACAATTCTATCCCAGAACCCGGCTGGCAAGTGAGAAAGCTGTGTGTAGTACTTACATAAGCAGACACGGACTTCTAGTCGCAGTTTAGTTGTGAGTGAGCGGGTAGCTGGGAACTGCTGCAATTTCTAACATTCTTGTGCTGGGAGGAGTTTGCAGCCAGGCAGCAGCTGCAGTTGGTCAGTGCAGAACAGGAGCTGAAAGCTCACACCCCTCTCACATGAACACTAGTCACATCTGTGCAGCCTCACTGGATACAAACTCGATTTGCTCCCTTACTAATGTTCCTTATTACTTCATATTTGGCATACTAACTGCATTCTGATCTGTTCAAAATGGCATATTACCTAATGAAAGCTAGTAAACACACCACAAAAAGTATTACTCATATCACACATCTAAAGAAGTAACTGTTCCTAATAACTGCTTGCACCAACTGCAGCTTCATAAACCAGCCAGTGTGTGACAAATATTCAATAATAGGGGGAATTAAGAATGGGCCAAATACATTTTCATATATTAATAGACAAATCCAGATTTCCAATATGCAACTCAGGGCCAGGCCAAGGTAGTTTGGCACCCTAGGCAAGGGCTTCAATTTGTGCCCCTCCCCATCCTGTATTACCATTTCCCACCTTACTATTAAATTTTTTAATAAACAAACCTTACAACACATTAATGAAACTTTTCATTTATATAAATATAAAAAAAATACCTGTGCCAGCCATAAACGTTGCCCAGAAATCTGTACCCTTGCCAACAGTCAGCCATAAACATTGCCCCCAAATCTGCACCTGTGCCAGCAGGAACCAGGAAGCATCAGAAAATAAGGCCAGTCATCTGATTTTCTCCAGCACCAGTTCTCTTCACTGTTCGCCACACCATCACGCCAGCCTAGCTCTCCTCCTCTCTCTGCTGCTCACTGCCAGTGGTGACATTGACGTCTGGATGCGCCGCTTCTTACATCACATGCACCACTGCTCGTTGAGAAGAAGCACGCCGCTAGATGCCAGCAAGTTAGAGGGATGTTGGGGATCTCTGCAGGAGCCGGACCAAACCGGAACCAATAGTGCGTGGTTCAGCCCCATACAACAGTCACACACTTGGGTCAGTTGGCATAAACCAGCTTTTATATAAAAAAATTAAAAATGCGCCCCCTTATGATTGCGCCCTAGGCAGACCTACCACTAGTTCCAGCCCTGATGCAACTTAAGCCACCCCTATCCAGACATAGACAACCGACATAGCCTGACATGCACCCTCAGCTTTACACATGCTGTACTAGGGTTACCACCTGGCCTGGCCGGTTAATCCCAATGTGGCAACCCTAGCTGTAGCTATAGTCCAAGTCAGCCCCTATCTGCAGCTTGCTTACTTGAGGGGGTTAGCTTCCGTTTACAAGTAAGGGCAATTAACTGCTCCCCCACCCCCCCTTCTTCAGGATTTTCTGTATAGTAGTTACACTACAGCTTATACCGTTTGACATGGGACCCATGGGGTAGAATCTGTTAAATTATTATGTGTTGCCGTGTAATACATACAAAATGTGCACCAAACAGCAAACATACTTATAAATGGCAGTGGGCACAGAGCCTTAAATATGTGTTTGAATTTGAATATTAATATGCACCCCAAAAAAAATTTCTGACATGTTTTAAAATTTCATCTGCTTATACACATTGTCAGTGAGTGTAGGGGCAATTCTGCACTAAGGTGGCTTTTGCATTGCCGCCCCCCCCCCATTCTTATTATTGTCTACGGCAGGGTATTTTTTGGCATTATGTAGCCACTACTAGTAGCAGCTACTTGTTGTGGCTACAAAATACCCTGCCATAGACAATACTGAGAATTGCCTCTGCTAAAACACATGTAAAACACACGAGTCTAAGCAAAGCCAATTATCACTGTTGTCTATTTTGTAGCCGTGACAAGTAGCTGTTACTAGTAGCTCTGTGTGTCTTCAACCTTAAGGGCTATTCCACACGGGGAGATAGCCACGCGTTTGCGGTCGCGGCGACAAAGCGCCGCGCCAGTCGCCGCGACTGGCGCAGGCGACAGTTTTGTATGGGCGCCTATGTAAAAACGCCTGTGCTAACCACACAAGGCGATGCGCTTTTCAACAGTCGCCTGAAAATGCCTGGCATTTTCAGGCGACTGTTGAAAAGCGCATCGCCTCGTGTGGTTAGCACAGGCGTTTTTACATAGGCGCCCATACAAAACTGTCGCCTGCGCCGGTCGCGGCGACTGGCGCGGCGCTTTGTCGCCGCGACCGCAAACGCGTGGCTATCTCCCCGTGTGGACTAGCCCTAAAGGAGAAGTAAACTGTTTTTATTAAAATCCCCTACTAGTTCCCTACCCTACATAGAACACCTTCCCTGCTCCCCTAGCCTAGCTGTTACCCCTGGTAAAATCCTCTAACTCGGTGCAGAATCAGAGCATCAGAGTTCACAGCAGCCATCTTCTTCTCTTCAGTAATCTTCGGGAAGTAAGTGCCGCGACAACTGTGCATGCGCCGAAAATCCCGGAAATTGTCGAATCGCTGGAAGAATACCGAAGATTACCGAATCGGCTAAATATGGCGCCCATGAACTCCGCTGGACAGAATCTGCATCAAGGGGTAAATAAAGAATTAGGGGCATTTAGCAAAGGTACCATCTAGGCTGGGGGGGGAGCAGGGAGGGGGGTCTATGTAGGGTAGGGGGGTAGGGGATTTCTAGTAGCAAGGGTTTGTTTCTCCTTTAAGGGTGGTGGCAGCAGCGGCGATTCTGACTAAGGAGCCGCCTGAGGCGGCTCCTGCAATGCCGCCCCCCTCACCAACTTACGCGTCAGGAGGGGAGGCAGAAACACTATTGCGGAGAGCGCAATTGTGCTCTCTCGCAATAGTTCAGCCGAATTTCCGGTTCAAAAACCGGAAATTCGGCTCTTAAAGGTGCAGGAGCGGCTTTTTGCCGCCCCTGGAATCCTTTCACGCGCTGCTGCCTGAGGTGAGCGGCTCAGCTCGCCTCATTGGCGGCGCGCCCCTGAGTGGCAGATGGGGAGAATAGTTGCCCAGCGACAAATCTTCTCTTTTTCAGTTGACTAATCTTCCCAAAATGCCTTTCTGCCAGCAAGAATTTGAATCGCCGGTGGGAGGACAAACAAATCACTTCGGATTTCCAAAGTCGACTGAACTTTCCTTGTGAGGCAACTTCGGGTGACTTTGCAAAACAAAGTGATCCGAATGCCATCCCGCTGGCGATTCACATCGCCGGCAGGAAGGCATTTCTGGGAGATTAGTCAGATGAAGAAGAGGAGATTATTTGATGGGTGGCTAATCTCCCCCGAATCTTCACGTGTGCCACCACCCTTAGACGATTGGCCAGTTAATACTTAGAGCACTTTATATCACGTCTGAAATGGAATTCCAAATAGGTCTTGTCATTTCCAGTAAACAGTGGCCTAAACTGCACCCCACCAGCCCACAAAATAGTCACTGTCTATGTCTATGGCATCTTACAGCAGCCCTTCTGGCATTTGACAGAATCCACAAATTGCCGGTTATTGAACATCATTCTGTGCATTTTGATGCTGAGTAAGAGTAAAGTGACAAACAAAACAATCTGCAGTCTATAAGCATTACATCCCCAGTCCCCTAAACAGGCACATATATGAAACAGGTCTGAGCTCACAGGTAGCTATATCTTTGTAGTTTCCTGTTTACTGAAGAAAAGTAAATGGAAAATACCTCTACAGACAATGATGTTTATGTCTTACATATTTGCAGATCCATCAACCATCTCTGCGTCATAAGGATCCAGCCTGTGTAGTTTAAAGACCCGGGGGCAGATTTATTAAATATTAACTTGGCAATCCCAAAGAATTACTAGCAGTTTGATATTTTTACCATTTTCAATATTTTCCTGACAGTCTGGAAAGGGATTTATTAAGGATGCATGTGTCAGTTCATAAGAATGTATTTGCTGCTTTGCGCAGCCTAATATAATTTTGCTCTTTTGTGTGTTAAAGACCAGCAGCAGTGCTAAGCTCTAACATCCCTCTTTATTAAAGGAACAGTAACACCAAAGTGTTTTAAAATAATGAAAATATAATGTACTGTTACCCTGCGCTGAAACTGATCTGTTTGCTTCAGAAACACTACTATACTTCATATAAAAAAGCTGCTTGTGTAGCAATGGCAGAAATTGAAAAAATGCTATATGGCACAGGTTAAATAGTGGATTACAGATAACACCATTATGTCCTTCAGAGCTTATCTGCTATCTGCTGTGTAACATTAGCCATTTCTCCTGTCTATGGCTGCCCCCATTGCTACACAGCAGCTTATTTATATAAACAATAGTAGTGTTTCTGAAGCAAGCACACCAGTTTGACCAGTGCAGGGCAATTCTACATTATATTTTTTATTACTTTAAAACTTTACATTTTTGATGTTACTATATTGAAGAATTCCAGCACCAGAATTAAATTATTAAATCTGAAATTCCTGAAGGATACCTCTCATTAATAAATACTGAGGTAACATATATGTACCCCATTATTCAATGTTGCCATATAACATAAAATCGACTGAATCAGACTGTCCTTCTGATTAAATGGAGCAAGCTGACATCTATATATTCTCTAGAATGGACGTTGCACTCTCAGCTGTTACTTATTAGTACATTCTGAGGAAGTGATATATCTGAATGACATATGTGCATTGCTAATTCACCAACCACCAACCAACTTTTGTGAAAATGAACCGAAATGTCAGATACCAAGCCACACTAGCAGGACATACCTTTCACATGACATAACTACTGTGTACATTGCTGGTATTTTTTTATTTTTTTTATTTACAATTTATGGCTTTATTTAAGATGTAAATGTGTATTGTGTCTTTACTCTCAGTGCCACTATAAAAAGGCCAGGGTGAGAATTCACCAGTGTTAGCACCAAACCAACATTTTGCTTTTATGTTGCCTGTAGCTAATCTGAGCTACCCATTGACAGGTTGTTATGAGTTACTACTCTGGCATACTGCTCCTGTTTTGTAATTCTCCCTTCAGACAGGTGTGTAACATTAGAGAAAGCTGGTCTTGCAACTACTGATGAGCACAATGGGCCCTCAATAAAAAGAGTAACATTTTGATTTACTACTCTGGAGCAAAATTCAAACCCGTCTTTCTCCTGATAAATTCCTACTTTTTCCACTACTAGTTTGCAAGGCATAACTCTGGAGATGAATTCACAACACTCCATAGCAGTAACTCATGACAAGCAATTGACTTTAATTGGTCAACTACAATAAGGCGATTGAAAGCAAATTACTACTCCAGCGTAATGGGTTATGAAACTATCAGCTCCCCCATCCCATGCCAAGCTGCAGAGGTCTCAGCACATCCCTTGTTTCTATTTTTTAAAAATATGTGTTCAGCTATAAAAGGACATGAGTGAAGAGTATTCAAGAGCATTATGTATTACATAATGAACATGAATTACAAGCTTGCATGGTTCCAGTTCAGGAATGATAAAAATATGCTGGTGTTTTCCCTCATGGCAAATCTATATTTTAGAAGGTCTAGAGTGCTCACCCACTAAATTTTAAATAATATTAAAATGTATTAAATAATATTGTAACAATACTTTTATAAATGATAGACCTACATTGGTTCCTAACTTGCTAAAGGATCTTCTTGGTGCTGTATTCGCCCTTAAAGAAGAAGACTGCCCCTGGTCTTGGAATGCACACATTTTAACACAGCATGGATACATGTTTTCATGTCTTTTAATTGTCTTTATATTGTTATTTAATGCACCACTTATTGATTCTATTTTGGTTACTAATGTAAAATTCTGAAAATTACAGTAAATTGGCATTGGTTTTTTTTTTTTTTTACTTTTTTAAGTAATAGTATAAAAACAACTGGCATTCAGACTAGGGATGCACCGAATCCAGGATTCGGCCTTTTTCAGCAGGATTCGGGTTCGGCTGAATCCTTCTGCCTGGCCGAACCGAATCCTAATTTGCATATGCAAATTAGGGGCAGGGAGGGAAATCAAGTGACTTTTTGTCATAAAACAAGGAAGTAAAAATGTTTTCCCCCTTCCAACCCCTAATTTGCATATGCAAATTAGAATTCGGTTTAGAATTCGGCTGAATCTTTTGCGAAGGATTCGGGGTTCGGCCGATTCCAAAATAGTGGATTCGGTGCATCCCTAATTCAGACATTAGTCATTATAAGATTTACTTGTACAGGTACACAAACATTTTACTCCACTTTAATTCCAGTTGTGGGATAATGCATTTTTTGTGAATTCCCCCCTCCCCAATAGTGTCTGTAGTGTAAATCAAATGAGAGTCCTCACAGCAGCACTCAATTCCATCAATTCACCAGATCTGACTGTATGATGAACCAGAGCTGAAGTGTACAATAGACAAAATAAATTAATAACCAGTTGTCCCTTGAAGGATCAGTGACATTTGCAGAAAATTACCCAATAAAAAGTTGCTGCAAGTAATGTCCTTTCCATGTCTTGATTACAATGTTAGCAAAGGGCAAGGACTTTTCAGGGAGATTTATTGACGCTGGTAGCGGATTTTTAATGAGTATGACATATCTCCCTGTATATCATTGCCCTAAGTTGAACTGCCCCTTTTATATTGCACAGTAGCCATGAGATCTGTTCTCTGCAGCAGCATTGGATAGCATTCCCTGATTGGAAAAAGTATATGACTGCACATCTAGAGCTGTACATCAGTTCTTGCAGTTCCACATGTATGTAGGCTAAAGACTGCATATTTTTTGTTAGTCTTCAAAGGACAATGTTGTGAGGTATGCATAATCTTCTCACATTCCTATTTAAGCATATTGCGACTGCATAAATAATGCCATTTTTAAACAATCCCTTTTTCTACTGGCTTAAATAGTGTTGATGTCTTCATTTATATGGATTGATGTAACTAAGCCATTTACACAGATATTCTATACACAGATATATCTATCCAATGCTTTATGTAAAATTAATAGGCTTTATCTTTATGTCCTTTATATCCTTATGCATATCACATACTGTACTCTGTAGCAGCTGTAACTGTTAGGATTTTCAAGTCCTTATTTCCACTTCTTTCATATCTTACTAAACAATGCAACTTTGCACATGCTCAGTGGCTCTCTTTTACCATAATTCCTTTCCTCCTCTGGACACTTGCTTGTTTACATTCCCTGCGCTGTTGACTAAGTTACTGACCTTCACCAACCCATCCAGCTGTGTCTTAGGCAACCACCTACTCTGCCTACCTGTAGTTCCGCCCCTAAACATAATTTTTAAGTGTAAAAAACACAATTTAATTACATATATAGCCCAAGGTGTAGACATTCTGCAGCATTCTTTATTATCATAATTTACAAAACATAATAAATACACTTCTAGTATTCCCCTGCTAGCCATGCAGGTGAAACTGATATGGTTATAAGTTGCATGAATAACAAATCTGCCACAAAAGATTTGTCCGAATACCAAAACTGAACATTAATTTGCATAATCAAAAATAAAAAGCTCAATATTGAAAATATACCTACCATTGCTTTTTATAGAAATGCACCAAGTTTTTGTTGACAAGTTTTTTTTTATTCAACGTTTAAGACTGAGAGTGAGATGTTTTTTAAACTTTTGAGTTTTCTTGAATCTCAGAAAAAAGTGATCTTGAAATTTTATTAGATTTAACCCATTGGTGCATTGTTGCTAACGAGAGACTTTATATGTAGGTGTTTTCAAGGGTTAAGTGCCTGGTTATGAAGACTATTTGCCTGTAAACCTGATTGGTAGAGGCCCATCTACCTGTCCGACAATGACATTTCAGCATTTCAAAGTAATTGATATAGATGAAAGTCAGTTTGGTGCAAGTTTTGATACGGTAACATACAAAGCCAAAAAGGTTTTGCCCAAATAAATCTAGGTGTTTATGGAAAACAATGGTTGTGCGGTTCCACAAAAGTAAACTGCAAGAAAACCAAAAGCTTAGCTGGCTGATGATCTACTTATTATATACTTATTATATACAGGTATAGCACATGGGGTTGTTGGTCATTCTGAAACAGGATGGGGCTAAGTTTCATTGTAATTCATAGCATTTGACAGTCAGCAGCACACAGCAATACTACAAAATGTACACAAAATGATTTGTACAGCTAAATACCATATCAACATGGTGCCTGTTTACGTAGTAAGTTAATGTTTAATACTGGGTAAACTTTATTTTTGCCCTCAGCTTTTAAAAAAGGCAAATATATGAAACTGTGGCCAAATATTTTTACAATGGTGTTGATTGTGGTGACTTGTAATTGAATCTGTGTACAGTAAAAAGAAAATCACAAGCACTCGGGAAGGGGATAAGTTCTTTCTAAAGTTCAGCTTCATTTGCTGGCATCTTGTAACAAACATGTATTGTTTTCTGGGAAGCATGCATGATAATAATGTTAAGGCGAGGAGTATGAGAATAGAGGGCATAATACACAGTTCACCAGAATCAAATTTTCCTTTCTAAAGAGAACTCTCAAACAGTAAACAATAGGGTCAATTCATGGGTGGTACAATGGCTTAGTGTGACTACCCTGTACTTTTCCAGTTTATGTTTGTTGGTTTATTGCAGAAATATTAATAAAAGTGATGTTGTTGCTTTATACACACACAGATCACTGGATATGCTTATTTATCATTCAAATGTTTATAGTCATTCCCTATTTCATCCCTCTCTTTCTATTCACCTAATGTATCAAGCATCTAACAGGTAATACTTGCCTGTGACAAATATTTAATGAATAATGTATTGCAATATATGGACAAACAATCTCTGTGTTGTTTAAAGGAAGCGCATTTTAGTAGCATTATGCACAAAATGACTCCATTTCATAAATAAATTGATAATGGGTGAGTGCAGAGGAGCTCTTGTCTATGTATGAATTGTGTGTTCATACCCTCACTGCAACCCTGTCTAAAGGTTAAAATAGTTTAATGATGAGCATAACTTTCCATTTTTCTCTCTTCTGACATAAATTTGCGGAATCTCTTTTTAGAGGCAGAATGAGAGTTGGTCCTACTATAGGGAGTGTTATGGCTTTGTTGGACTGGTGATGGTACCAGTAATATATAATGCTACTCCCCTTTGATTGCCAGCCCTTCTCCAATCAGAATAAATTATTAATGTTTGTAGGTTTTTACTTTCAGGGGCCTATTGGCTCCAAGGAGGAAGCTTAGGGGTTAAAGTCCATGTTCGTGGTATCCAAAGCGGTCAGGCGTAAGCGTGGTCAAGTTCAGGCAAGAGTTCAGTAAGGCATGCAGCAAGAATCAGGGTCTAGCAGAGGGTCAGGAATCCAGGAAACCGCAATTTAGGAAACCCAGGAACACAAATCAGCAATTAATATAATCGGGCATTGAACCCATGACCGGGAAGTCCTTACATTTGAGATTCTCACGCCGGCCGTGTGACGTCATCGAGCCGGCCCACATGGGTCCTGGGCAATAGGGATGTAGCGAACGTCGGAAAAAATGTTCGCGGACATGTTCGCGAACGTCCGGACAAAAATGCGAACGGTTCGCGAACGTTGCGAACCCCATAGACTTCAATGGGAAGGCGAATTTTAAAAGCTAGAAAAGACATTTCTGGCCAGAAAAATGATTTTAAAGTTGTTTAAAGGGTGCAACGACCTGGACAGTGGCATGCCAGAGGGGGATCAAGGGCAAATATGTTTCTAAAAAATCCATTGTTGACACAGCGCTGCGTTTTGTGCTGTAAAGGGCAGAAATCACACTACGTCACTCAGGTGGTGTTTCTGGAGACGGTATTATTATTGATATTTAGACAGAATGTGAAAAAGCTCACACAGCTAGGTGGCAGTGGTTTGAAGAACAGATGCAGATGAGAGATCAGCAGCAGGACAGACAGCTGCCCACAGCAGCTACATACAGAGCACTGCAGTAGAAGGTAGATTACTAGCCAGCAAAGCTACCTAACCTAAAATGTCCCTCAAATCCCTGCAGAGTTCTGTCCCTACAATACAGAGCAATATCAAGTAGATTACTAGCCAGCAAAGTTACTATCAACTGTCCCTCAAATCACTAACAGCTCTCTCCCTACACTAGCTCTTCCAAGCACACACAGGCAGAATGAAAAAACGCTGCAGGGCTTCAGTTTATATATGGAAGGGGAGTGGTCCAGGGGGTGTGGGGGTGGTCCAGGAGGGAGAGCTTCCTGATTGGCTGCCATGTATCTGCTGGTTTGGGGGAGAAATGGCAAAAAAAAGCGCCAGCTAAGGCGAACCCAAATTGGCGAACGTTGCGTTACGTTCGCGAACATTCGGTGGACGCGAACGGTCGATGTTCGCGCGAACAAGTTCGCCGGCGAACAGTCCGCGACATCCCTACTGGGCAACAGCATCTTGAATGCGACACTGCAGGAGATGGGAGCTCCATCGGGCGCTCCTGACATTTACTGAGTGCTAATTACAGTTACCACTGAATACTGAATGTTTCATTTTAAATAAATGTTTGTAACTGCATGTAAAATACTAATACAAGTAATTAATCACTTAATTGCAATTTGCATTAGGCTTTAATAATTAGAAGGGGTGTTAGAGTTCAGGTCTGCTGCTGAGTTAAGAACAGATTAGTGTTTGATTGTTAAGAGCGTCGCTGGCACAAATCCCGTTTTGCTGAGCACTTCAAAAACAAAATTGACACTATCAGAAGGGACATTACACTACTCAACTCCCCTAGATTTCCACCACCCTCTCTCCACACTCCCCAGTCTCTCCTGTGCTCCTTTACCCCTGTCACTGATGAGGAAGTCTCAAAGCTTTTGGCCTCTTCTCACCTTACAACCTGCCCGCTTGATCCAATTTCCTCAAAACTTCACAATACCAATCTTTGTCTAATCAAAGCCTTAACTCACCTATTTAATCTTTTCCTTCTCAACTAAAACACGTTCTTGTCACCCCCATTCTGAAAAAACCCTCTCTTGATCCCTCCAATCTTGACAACCTCCGACCTATCTCTCTGCTACCTTTCATCTCTAAACAACTTGAGCGCCTAGTCTATAACCGACTAACTTCATTCCTCTCTGACAATAACCTTGTGGACCCCTACAATTTGGTTTTAAGCCACAACACTCCACTGAAACTGCCCTGACTCGACTAACTAATGACCTTTTAACTGCTAAAGCCAACAATCATTTCTCACTACTAACACTGCCTGATCTCTCAGCCGCATTTGACACTGTAGATCACCTTCTCCTCCTCCAGTCCCTCCATTCGCTTGGCCTTCGTGACACTGCCCTGTCCTGGTTCTCTTCTTACATCACCAATCGTTCCTTCAGTGTCTCCTACAATGGAGTAGCATCTTCTCCCCTACCTCTTTCTGTTGGAGTTCCTCAAGGCTCTGTCCTGGGACCATTACTATTCTCCCTCTATGCTTCCTCAGCAAATTAATCAACTCGTATGGTTTCCACTACCACCTCTACGCTGACGATACTCAGATCTATCTCTCAAATCCCGATCTCAACCCAGAACTCCCAACTCGCGTCTCCTCCTGCCTGTCCGCTATCTCTACCTAGATGTTGCAACGCTACCTTAAATTAAGCCTCTCTAAAATTGAAATGGTTCTCTTTCCTCCAACTAACACCAGTAACATCCCGGAAGTATCCATCATAGTTAACAATTCCACTATCACTCCCTCTCCCCAGGCCCAGTGCCTTGGGGTTATCCTAGATTCTGCCCTGTCATTCACTCCTCATATCCAGTCACTTATTAAATCATGTCACTTCCACCTAAGGAACATATCCAAAATACAATCATTTATCACCCAAGATGCTGCGAAAATTCTTATTCACTCTCTCGTCATATCACGTCTAGACTACTGTAACTCTTAATTGGCCTTCCCCTCCAGAGACTGTCACCTCTCCAGTCCATAATGAACACTGCTGCGAGGCTCATACACCTCAGCAACCCCTCCTCCTCTGCCTCGCCATTCTGTCAATCCCTGCACTGGCTTCCGTTACCTTTCAGAATCAAATTCAAATTAATGACCCTGACATTCAAAGCACTTCATAACTCTGCCCCACCCTACATCTCTGAACTCATCTCTATATACTCAACCGCTTACTATGCTCCTCTACTGACCTGCTACTCAACTCTTCTCTCATTACCTCCTCACATGCTCGCATTCAAAACTTTGCAAGGGCTGCACTCCTCCTCTGGAACTCTCCCACGGTCTCTCCGACTTTCTCCCAACCTTTCTGCTTTCAAGAAATCTCTTAAAACGCACTTCTTTTGAGAAGCCTACCCTCACGCTGCTTAACTACCAAACGCAACACCACATACAGTACCACATTTCTCACCCACTTAATTCGATCTTGCCCACTCCCACACCTTGTGTATTACCCCCTTCCCTTTAGAGTGTATGCTCTTTTCTTCATAAGGCCTTCCTCACCTTTTGTACCGGTATTGATTGTGATGTATGTAACTCCATATGTTCTATGTATATAATTCATGTCATTTAGTTGTATAATCACATTTACTTTACAGTGCTACGCAATATGTTGGCACTATATAAATACAGTTAATAATAAATAATAAAAAAAGCAGTTAAAGGCATTCTGCAAAAATGACACCTTTGATTAATGTCAGTTCTTTAAAACACTGACAGTCAGATACATGTTAATCACTGGGGAAAATATCATATGTGTATAGCATTCAGGGAGAAAGGGTTCAGTCAATTTAAACTTGAATTTGAAAGCCTTGGCAAAATTATAGCAACCCTTGATCAATCACCCCTAGGTATGGAGTGCTTTCTAAACCATTTTAAAAACTTAAGATACAATTGGAATAAAGAAGCAGGTTACAAAAAGCTTTTAGAAAAATGAGTGGCAAATACGAACTGAGGTTAGCTGAAAAACTTGATGCTCCCAGGCTCATGCCCTGAACTGAAGGAACTATTAGTCAAGTAATGATGCATACCATGTGCAGTTCTCTATACTGTGTCCAGTAAAGCAAGCAAATGTTTTGAGGTTAGAGTACATTTAAGTGAAATTTGTTAAATATGGGCACTAGTTTTTCAGTTCAAGCCTCACTTGAAGGACTCCCATTGAAAAAGCCATCCTTTGTGCAATTTATCTAATGAAAATGAGTACAGCTATAAGAAATTGTGAATGTATCAGTCATTCAGTAGCAGTTTAACTAAAATCTAGGACACAGCAAATATATATTTACATCAAATATCACCCTAATAGCCAAGCAGGGCTTTCAGGTATATTTAGGAAAGCAAAAGAACATTTTCCCCAGTTCTCACCCTAACTAGCCTTTAGGCTTAGCCTCCACTGCTACTGCTACTGCTTTAAAGCAGCCCAAGAGGACCAGCCCCAGTTTGGGAACCACTGCAATAGGCAAATAAAACCCCAAACTTTCTATCACATCGACAAACAGAGCATTGATTCACATTATAGTCAGCTATTTGACAGCTCATACCATGGGTTTGCTGTAAAATGTGCTATATATTTGGGTTATATATTCTTTATATGCCATGTGTATGGTACTTCACCTTAACTATAATGAAACCGATAACTGGAATTCCTTGTTTTCTGTTGCCATAGTGTTCTACCTGACGAGTTGTGGCATCTTGTGGCATGTTTTTTTATGATTGGATTCAGATGGATAAATATGAAGCAAAGGGAAAACCTATATGCTAGATGTATAGTTTACTCTGACAGCATTATAAACATATCAAGGTGTGGCAGCATAAATGTTGTTCTTATTAAGAAAGTATGTTGAGTAACTGGGAGTGTTTAGGTTGTGTCTGCAGAACAATAAACTATTTTGTTTAAATATCAGGTTTCTTGTACTTTCATTATTTCCTAAGTAGAATCAAAACATATCAATGGAAACAAGGAACAATTGTTAAACAGGCATTATAGGCAGGTACCCAACTAGAAGCTGACGGGCCCCACAAGAGACTTCTGCCTGGGGACGTCTCATCCGCAAATCCTTTGGGAAGATGATCTGTTTTGCATAGGTGTTTAAAATATCACAACCCTCTGTTTTCTGGACCCCCCAGCTGGATTTGCTTGTCACACCCTCCCCACCCACCTAGGACAGTATGTTGTGTAACTGGTGTAGTTTGTGTCTGCAGACCAAGGGGCCGATTCACTAAGCTCGAGTGAAGGATTCGAATGAAAAATACTTCGAATTTCGAAGTATTTTTTTGGTACTTCGACCATCGAATTGGTTAAATTCGTTCGAATTCGAACGAAATCGAACGAATCGAACGAAAAATCGTTCGACTATTCGACCATTCGATAGTCGAAGTACTTGCCCTTTAAAAAAAACTTCGACCCCCTACTTCGGCAGGTAAAACCTACCGAAGTCAATGTTAGCCTATGGGGAAGGTCCCCATAGGTTTGCTAATCTTTTTTTTGATCGAAGGATTTTCCTTCGATCGTTGAATTAAAATCGTTCGAATCGTTTGATTCGAACGATTTAATCGTTCGATCGAACGAAAAATCCTTCGATCGATCGTTCGAAGGATTAGCGCTAAATCCTTCGACTTCGATATTCGAAGTCGAAGGATTTCAATTCGAGGGTCGAATTTCGAAGTATTTTCAACTTCGAAATTCGACCCTTAGTGAATCTGCCCCCAAGTGTGTCACTGATCTTTCCATCAGATAAACATAAGTGGGCAAAGTTATGAAGGAACCACAATGAGCTCCATTTATTAGTCTTCCCACTGAGTGCATAATTGCTCCTCACAGATGTGATCCAAAGGCACTCGGGAATCCGTAATGAACCACACAGAGCAACAGAAATGCTAGTGCCTCGCTAACAATCACATATGAAGCTAAACTTTCTTTCTGGATTGTGTTAGTACAGTGCCTAAATGAGAATTGGTTTTACAGTTTTATACAGGATAATAGTTTGTGCAAAGATTTATGTTCTTTCCTGATGGGCTGTATTTTTCCTGGTCATGTTATTACTAAGGAAGGCTGTGTAAGTACATAAGCATGTTGCAGGAAATGTAGAAAAATAATTTTTAAGCAGAGACAATAATAGATTTCTACTGGGGTCAAGCAGGTGGCTTTTGTAAATGACAACAGCATATTGCCCAGTGCTCATGTTTCCTCAGCAAAACTTACCCTTTATTACAAATTACATGTGGCAAAACTACCTGGAGTGCCATCCACCTTACATTCCCTCATCTCCCAAAACTGGTACACATCCACTCTTTAAAAAATATATATATATACTGTATATATAAAGCTAAACAGCAGAGACATTTTTGAAATACATTTAAATTAAAGTACAGGTATGAGGCCTGTTATCCAGAATGCTCGGAACCTGGGTGTTTCCATATAATGGATCTTTCTGTAATTTGGATCTTCATTCCTTAAAGGGGTTGTTCACCTTCCAAACACTTTTTTCAGTTCAGCTGTTTTCAGATTGTTCCCCAGAAATAAAGATTTTTTTCAATTACTTTACATTATTTATTTTTTACTGTTTTTCCAAAACCTAAGTTTAAAGTTGAATGTTCGTGTCTCTGATGTTTCAATCTGGCAGCTCAGTAATTCAGGTGCAGACTCTAAATTGTTACAATTGTAATAACAAATGTATCAACTAAATGAATCAATTTAGAACAGTTTACAGGGTTGGCGACCCCTCTTCCAGAGCTGCTTTAGAAGGTGAAAAATTTACACTTCAATAGTAGAAAAACGTTGACACAGAAAATAGAAAGTAGTTGGAAAAAAGTCGTTATTTCTGGTGATCTATCTGAAAACAACTAGTTGTTTGAAGGTGAACTACCCCTTTAAATCTACTGGAAAATCATGTAAACATGAAATAAACCCAACAGACGGTTTTGCTTCCAATATTATATAATATATAAATCTATAATATATAAAGATTAATAATAGATTTGTTGGGATCAAGTACAGGTATGGGATCCGTTATCCGGAAACTTGTTATACAGAAAGCTCCGAATTACTGAAAGGCCATCTTCCATAGACTCCATTTTATCTAAATAATCCAAATTTTTTAAAATGATTTCCATTTTTCTCTGTAATAATAAAACAGCACTTTGTACTTGATCCAAACTAAGATACAATTAATCCTTATTGGAAGCAAAACCAGCCTATTGGGTTTATTAAATGTTTAAATGATTTTCTAGTAGACTTAAGGGATGAAGATCCAAAATACAGAAAGATCCATTATCTGGAAAACCCCAGGTCCCGTGCACTCTGGATAACAGGTCCCCATACCTTTACAAGGTGCTGTTTTATCATTACTGAGAAATAAGAAAAAGTTTGGATTATTTGGCTAAAATTGAGTCTATGGGAGACTTTTTTTGTCTCTTTGATTGTAATAAGATGAAAGTTTGCCACAGGGCATTGCTATTGTAATTTTGTAACCGGTTTTAATTTTTGTAGGCAGAAGCCAGGTCTTTTATATATAAGTAATTATCTAACCAAGCTGAGAAAACTTTATACTGCATACTTCTACTACTTCATAATGGCCAAAGTGACTGTCTGCAAAACAACTGACACCTTTTGTTTGAGACATATAAGGGAAAGTTAACTTAAAGGGGATCTATACGCTCCATAAAACCGTCTCTCAGGAAGTTGACCAAAAAATGTGTTATTATACAATTGTTTGTATTCTTTCCATTATATTACACATTATTTTGTGCTATGTAAATATAACCAGCATGATGCAACAAGCCTGTGTGAACTTCTAGTTATATTTAGATATTTACTGCCCTCATGTGGAGAAAAAACACTAAGCAATTACCTATTTTCTGTTCTTTTCCCCTTGGCATTTAGGTTAACTTGAATTTTAATTAGCACCACTTTGCAGCCACTTGGGCATCTTTATAAAATAAACAAATAACCAACTATACTCAACAAAATAAAACACTTGTATACAATATTATTACATTGTATATTTGTATAAACATCTTTCCCCACACCCTGTGAGACTGAAGTAAGAGATCCATTCTGTTTGAGTAAAAACACAGCAGAGTCACCAGAAGACAAAATGGCACAGAATGTGATACTGTATCGGGAATATTGCCAGTATTAAAAGGGTTGTTCATCTTTAAATGAACGTTATCCTGTAGAGTGATATTCTGACACAATTTGAATTGGTTTACATTTTTTGTGTTGTGTTTTTTTAATTTAGTTATTTAATCAGCAGCTGTACAGTTTGCAATTTCAGCAATCTGGTAGTTAGGGACATAATTACCTAGCAACCATGCATTGATTTGTACAGTATATAAATAGGAGAGGGCCTGAACAGAAAGAGTAATGAAATATAGCAATAACAATACAACTATTCAACAAAAAAGTTGGGTTTTTCCTGAAAAATTTGTTTTTTCGAGGGCAGTTTCAGTAAAAACTTAGGATAAAAAAACCCCACATTATTTATTATGCCCCGAAGCTGCAAAAAGCTTGAATCTGAAAATACTCCAGCTGAAACCTGTCGAGGTTATGCAGAAGTCAATGGCAGAGGTCCCTTGAACCATTTGAATATGTTTTTGGCCTTCATGATTTTTGGGTATTTTTCAGTGGTTTGCTCTCAAAAACTCAATTAATTTGAGCTTTTTTTGGCAGATAACATGATCAATTTGAGTATTCGAGCTTTTCCTCTCATAGTAAGTAACATAGTAAGTTATGTTGAAAAAAGACACATGTCCATCAAGTTCAACCTTTTAACTTTTTTCAACCTGCCTGCCAGTTGATCCAGAGGAAGGCAAAAAAACCCATCTGAAGCCTCTCCAATTTGCCTCAGAGGGGGAAAAAATTCCTTCTTGACTTCAAAATGGCAATCGGACTAGTCCCTGGATCAACTTGTACTATGAGCTATCTTCCATAACCCTGTATTCCCTCACTTGCTAAATAGCCATCCAACCCCTACTTAAAGCTATCTAATGTATCAGCCTGTACAACTGATTCAGGGAGAGAATTCCACATCTTCACAGCTCTCACTGTAAAAAACCCCTTCCGAATATTTAGGCGGAACCTCTTTTCTTCTAATCGGAATGGGTGACCTTGTGTCAGCTGGAAAGACCTACTGGTAAATAAAGCATTAGAGAGATTATTATATGATCCCCTTATATATTTATACATAGTTATCATATCTCCCCTAAAGCGCCTCTTCTACAGTGTGAACATCGCCAATTTGGCCAGTCTTTCTTCATAGCTAAGATTTTCTATACCTTTTACCAGCTTAGTTGCCATTCTCTGTACCCTCTCTAATACTGTTTGAGTGATGGAGACCAAAACAGCATATTCTATATGGGGCCTTACCAGTGCTCTATAAAGTGGAAGAATGGCCGCTTTCTGCTGTGAATCAATGCCCCTTTTAATAAGAGTCTAGAGTCAAGTCAAGAGTGAGTTTATTGTCATTTCATCCATATACGTTTGTACAGTACACAGTGAAACAAAACAACGTTCCTCTAGGACCATGGTGCTACACAACACAACATAGATGTACTGGACAACAGACAAAAAGTGCAAGTGCAAAAATATGCAACTCCTGCAAGACAGGTCAGCATAGTGCAGGGACAGGACAAGACAGTGCACACTCAGCAGATGTACTATGTTAAGTAAATAATGCTAAACGTCAGACATGATGGGTGTGTCATTGTGATATGATAGTAGTAAGAACATGATAAAGAACATGATAAAGTGCAGATGTGCTCATAGAGAACAATTGTATCCAATGGCTATTTATTTATACAATGGCGTACAGTGGCTGTGTAACGTTGTGGTATATAGTAAGGTCAGAGTGTGTGTGAGAGAGATCAGTCTGGTCCCTGAGTATTCAGGAGCCTTATGGCTTGGGGGAAGAGGGCCCTAATGCTTTGGTACCTTTTTCCAGATGGCAGGAGTGTGAACAGTGATTGTGAGTGGTGTGTTGGTTCAGCCACATTGCTGGTGGCTTTACGGATGCAGCGAGTGGTGTGAATGTCCGTGATGGAAGGTAGAGAGACACCTATGATCTTCTCTGCTGTCTTCACTGGTCACTAGGCAGAGTGATGGTCTTCCTCATTCTTGTGTTGTTCTGTGCTTCAAACCGTGCATAGAAGTCGTTCAGTGCATCTGCAATGGCGGCGTTACTGTCACAGGCAGATGGTGTTGACCTGTACTTTGTGATAGTCTGGATGCCCTGCCACATGCGCCGTGTGGAAGAAGCTGTGCATTCTCTGAGTGCACGCGTGCTTAGCTACTCTGACGGCATGGGAAAGTTTGGCTCTCGCTGTTCTGAGGGCAATTTCGTCACCTTCCCTGAAAGCAGAGTTTTGGGCCCTCAGTAACACACTTACTTCTCCAGTGAACCACAGCTTTTGGTTGAAGCATGTAGTGATGCACTTGGAGACAGTGACATCATCAATGCACTTTGTGATGTAGCTGATTACAGTTGACGTATACTCATCCAAGTTGATGTAGTGGCTGTAGGTTTCAGCTTCCCTAAACATGTTCCAGTCAGTGCACTCAAAACAGTCCTGAAGAGCAGTCATGGCTCCTGCTGGCCATGTTTTCACCTGCTTCAGAACCGGTTTAGAGTTCCTGATGAGTGGTCTGTATGCTGGAATTAGCATAACAGAGATGTGGTCTGAGTATCAGAAGTGTGGGAGGGGGCTCTGCTCGGAACGCACTGGAAATGTTTGTGTAAACCTGATCCAGCGTGTTTTGCCCTCTCGTAGTAAATTCCACATGCTGATGGAATTTAGGGAGCACTGACCTGAGATTCGCATGGTTAAAAACTCCAGCGATAATAATCAGTGCATTTGGGTGAGTCTTTTGTATGTCCGTGATATCGCTGTACAGCTCCCAGAGCACATCTTTGGTGTTTGCGCTGGGAGGAATGTAAACTCCAATAATATGAATGGAGGCAATTTCACGGGGTAAATAAAAGGGTCTGCACTTCACAACAACAAACTCCACCAGCGGTGAGCAGTGGCTGGACACAAGCACAGAGTTCCTGCACCATTTTGTGTTGATGTAAACACACAGACCACCAACGCGATTCTAACCGCTCAGAGCAGTGACTCTATCAGCTCGAACCATGACTAGCCCATCCAGCTGAATGGCGGAATCTGGGACTCTTTCGCTGAGCCACGTCTCCGTGAATACGAACATGCAGCAGTCTCTGAATTCACACTTGGTAGTTTGCTGGAGTCGAATGCAGTCCATTTTATTTCCTATGGAGCAGACATTAAGATAGTAGTATGGATGGGAGAGCTGGTCGGCTGGGATTAGTTCTTAGCCTAGCACGGATTCCTGCTCGCTTCCGCGTCCTCATACACCGTTTCCAAGTGCTTCTCCTCCCGCCACTGGCCCCAGGCGAGACCGCGGTCAGAAGATCAGGTTCCTGAAGTAGGCAGAGATCCCGTAGTGTGTGCAATAAGCCATCATTTATCGTAAGATATGCATGATTGCTCTACCGAAGGAGTGTCTGGCGATTATAGACCTGGACCTTAGTTGTTCTGATGTCCATAGCTTCACAAAAAAACAAAGTAAAAAAGCAAAAAAAAAAGAAAGCACCTTGTGATCCGGAGAGGCCGCTGCAATCTACTGTTGCGCCGCCACTAGGCCCACAGTCTCCCCTGAGGTGCCCCACGTCACCAGGCCAGCAGTCTCCCTGCAGTTCAGGCCCCAGCGCGGTCCCTGGTACCTCTACTACTCAAGTCCCCTTGCTTCTGTCGAGGAGGTAGGCCCCGTTTTGTTCTCCGGCTCTGTTTGTGCTAGAGAGACAGTTTTTCCTCCTTTAGGCAGCAGATGTCCCTTTTAGGCTGCTGGTGTAGGAGATGTTGGCAGAACGGGACTTGTAAAGCACAGATGGGTGCAGATTTTAACAGTGCCCTGGGAGCCCTTGCAGATGTGTCTTCCCTTGGGGAGGGTGCTCAAGACCTTATTTGCCCTTGATGCTGCTGACTGGCATTGCTTGCTACAGCCAAGTTTATCATCTACAAGGACTCCAATGTCCTTTTCCATAATGTATTTGCCTAGTGCAGTGCCATTAAGGGTATAAGTGGCTTGGATATTTTTACATTTATCAACATTGAATCTCATTTGCCACTTAGCTGCCCAGATTGCCATTTTGTCAAGATCATGTTGCAAGGATGCCACATCTTGGATGGAATTAATTGGGCTGGATAATTTTGTGTCATCTGCAAACACTGATACATTACTTACAACACCCTCCCCTAAGTCATTAATGAACAAGTTAAATAAAAGTGGACCCAATACTGAGCCCTGGGGGACCCCACTAAGAACCTTACTCCAAGTAGAGAATGTCCCATTAACAACCACCCTCTGTACCCGATCTGGTAGCCAGTTTCCTCTCAATTGCATTGATTTGAGTTTTTTAAGGGTAGAACTACATGGTCAGCTTCGGTGCGTTTCCAGCGGATCCGACACAATGCGCCAAAACGCAGACATCAAATCAGATGAGACGGAAAATAAGGTAAGCAATAGCGTTGGATGGTCGCAGCATTCATCCAACACAACTGTCAGATGCAGGCGATGCATGTTGCGTCTGCAGCCAACAGTCGTGTCAGATGATCGCTGTGAGAAGATCCGATATTTGTATTTCGCACCTTATTTTCCGCCGGAAATGTACCGAAGTCGCACCAAGTAGTTCTACCCTAACATTCTGTTTTTTTCACAATTAAGCAAACATTCAAGTTGTGAGTTTATTGAAGGTAGAAAAAAAAAACCCAACAAAAACACAAATTTGACCTTTAACAAGTAACCCCCACTTTAGAAGGCCCTCTGCATCTGCTAGGACCTGAGAGGAGTGCAAACTGATGGATATGTGCAAAGAGCCCTGGATTATCATGAGATGACTAACACGTTTTTAAATAGGTAGTGAACCAATTTCCAAAAAAAAACGAAAAAAAATAAACATGGATCGCTATAACAGGAACCCCCCCGCCAAAAAAACTATAAAACTGGTCTTCCTCATCAGAAGAAACTTGGAATAAGTCATAAATTGTTTTTAAAGACACACTTCTAGCATTTTGTGACCCTGGCGATTAATAGCATCAAGCATGGATGACAGAAGTGCAAGATAGCTTCTTATTTTTTTTGAATAGCTCTTGCTGTCAGCTGTTTGGACCTGTGTTCAATATGGAGTGTTTCTGGAGCAGTGTATCTATCTGGCCTCAACCCTTCTTATTTACTAAGAATACACAGAAAACCAGAAGTGGACATGGCCTAGATCATCATAGAGAGTGGTCAGCCCAAAACATTTTGAATGGAATACTTCACTAGAAACACTAACAGCTTATACGGAGATCAACAAAATGATGCATGCAGGTATATTAGGTTATGGTAGCCATTTAATGAATCTAACCATAAAGTCACAAACCTCTTGTTGCAATGAAACAAATTCCCTTTTTTTTATGGTTGTCTTTATTGAGCCAGAGGTACTTCGGAAATGTGGCAATAATTTGCACATAAGAAAAACGCTCAAGTAGCAGTACAAAACCAAAACATATAGACTTAACAGTGCATTATCATACTAAACAGCTTTGGATAAAAATACGGAAAATAGCACCATTTCCTTTAGAGGAGACTGTTGAGAATGTAAACATGGTAGATACAAGTATTTAAAGAAAGCCCTGTTAATACTTGTTGCTGAGGTTTAGCAGTTTAAGCTCATAGAATCCTAGTGCATAATTATTACAGCATTATCAGTGCAAACACATTGCCTACTAGTGACAGTATCTGGTAAAAACCAAAGGCATATTTAAGATTAACTTAAATATTACAAGGAATGTAATTCTGAAAAGTGTGTTCATTGGTAAAGACAACCAGAAAAATGAAAGACCAGAACGTGAACAAGAGTGCTATTGTAGTGTCTTTTTTTTAAAAGTATGATCAAGTGGTTCATAATTTTCCAAAAGGACTTTTGTCCCATAGGATTCCAGGGGTCAGCAACACCGCTTTACAGTTTAAAATCATCTTTGTTTTATGTAAATTTCATACACAAGTTGAAACCACCCAAATAGGTTGCCTATTTTAGTTCTGACATACATACAAATACTTTAAATGGCTGTTTAAATACAATAATTAATAACCAATTATATATTTGAGGACACAATGAACCGCAGAATTTTAGGATAGCACTCAATTAAAAAAAAAAATGACAATAAGCCATGAAAATATGGCAACACTAAAATTATTAGAAATATTATCACAGCTAAATTATATACCATGTAAACACCTTATTCTATAAAAATATAGAATATGATTCACAGTTAATTTGGTCTTAATGTTCAAAGGAAGTTACATTCTTTACCACTAAAATACCCTTAAATTCAGGAGGGCTGGTACTAAAATAAGGGTTACAAAAATGAGAATACATTTATATTCAAGTACAATGTCTATGTTACCACAGCTTGGCGATAGCATGAGTCTTTGGAGTTGGTTTTCAGGCATCCAGATTCAAGGCATTGTAGGATGGAGTGCGTACCAGCCATAAGTCCAAACTCATTTCACATCAAGCAATCAGGCTTGTAAACACAGACTAACTAGGAACGCACTGAATCCAGGATTCAGCCGAATCAAAGTGCCTGGCCGAACTGAATCCAAAAAAAAATAATCACATGACTTTTCATTGCATAAACAAAGTCAAAATTTTTTAACTGCATACTTTGCGTGTGGTTCTATTTCCACTAATTTACACATGCAAATTAGGATTTCTTTCGGTATTCGGCTGAATCTTTCACAAAAGGATTCGGCCAAATCCTAAAATAGTGTATTTGGTGCATCCCTAACTGTAACAGCCACAAGCTACCATGAAAGCAAAAAAAGTTATTTAAGTGCTCGTAATATTTTGTGCTTTTGCCAAATCACAACAGTCACTTTTAACCAGTGATTGCAGGCTCATCTCTTTATTTTAAAGCAGCAAATAAAAGTATTTCTAGCTATGGATGGGTCTTTGTGTAAGCCTACACAAAACTGTGGTTTGCTGGTGATTTCTTCTCAAGTGGTGGAGTAGTGCAGTTGTGTCCCCTTAGTTGACTACACTGCTGTCTATATCCAGTTTCCTTTGTGCAGAGCTGGAAGTTCTGGTTTGGGTCCTTTGTCGTTTCCTGGAAGAGGACACATCTAGACTACCTGGAGTTTTGAAGAAGGCATCTTTGTGAATTGGACGAATGCTTTTTGGAGTTGAGGGTGTTGGCGACTTTAAAAGAAAGCAGAAGTAAAATAGTGATTATACTGTAGTCTACCTTAAAAGGAGAGTTTGATGCATTTTTTTTTCTTTTTTACAAGTTAGTACCCCTGCAGAGACCTTGCTCCCAAAATGCAAATCTGTACCCCCCCCAATATTGGCCCATTTGCTGTACCCATTCTGGAAAAGCAGAGTACAGCAACCGGGTTAGTGGGCGCAATCTTGTTCTGCCTGATCTTCTATTCCCATGAATTTCATGCTAGGCACATTCGCTGTTGAAGCAAACCTGGCATCAAATGTTCATTCTCCATGTTAGAAATCACAAAAAAAGAAAGATCATGTGGTGCCTCACTGTATATGAACACAAAATACATGTGCACGATGATGGGCCAATTTGTTTAACAATATAGTAAATTACTGCAAGATGACATGAGACGAAGTTGCATTTGCTTGGTGCAGTATATGTAACAAGAAAAGGGAACATTTAACAAAACTGCGTATTGCTTTAAAAGATCTGAATGCAGCTAATTTTGAGATTTCACAGGGAACTTTGATTATGATCAGTTGTCATTAGTTAGAGATGTTCATCACATTGCATGCTCATTAACACAATGGGACTTGCATGTCATGATCTGATGAAATTGTTCGAGATTTAAGGTAATATTCTGCCATATTTATAGCTAACCAAAGGCACTGCCACTTCACTGAAGTGAGAACAATGTAAATAAATAAAAACGGTATCCTTACCTTATGCAATTTTGCATTGTGCACTGACTGACTCAAACAGTCATGGGAGTCTGCTTTAGAACCACCACACATTCCCGATCCAGTGCTCGTACTCAGTGGGGAAGAATTCTTTGCCTGATCTACAGCAGCCTCAAACAGCCGGGGGGCAGCCATCTGTGAGGCACCAATCGTAAGATGAGTGGGTGATGATGTGCCAGCTTGGCTGAAATTCATGCCTCCATTTGAAGAGGAGCAATTGGCACCAGAAGGCACAGCAGGAGAGCAAATAAAAGGGAATGCGGTCAACGCTGAAGATGGTACCATCACATAGGGAACGTTAAGGGACGCTAGCTGACTTGGAGAAAGACCAACAGAATGATTTGCATGAACTAGAAAATTGAAGCCATTGAGACCTAGAAAAAAGTAAACATCATATAATGTAATGAAAACAAATTGCAGACTTGTACTTTAGTAACACTTAAAATGCCAACAAACCTGCTGTTGTGGGAACGTAGAGGAACTGTGGTGGCACAGCAGGCTGTACATGAACATGGTCAGAAGGCAGTAGTGTGCTACCAACTTGTTCAGTGTGCTCTCCCAAATTATTGGGCTTTGTGCCTGGTTCTGTGTTATACTCTTTCCCACTGGAAACATGGTGCAACTGCTCTGGCGTTGTGGGTTTACAGACTGTTTTCCATAGCGACTGGGTATCATGCAATCTGGATTTCTGTAATAGAAATTAAAACTGTAGCTGCTTTCCATTATACAGAGGCCACCTGTAATTCTAGGGTGAAGAAAGAAATCCTTCTGCCCACAGACAATGTTTCTCAACCATTTCTTGAGATTGAAATTACATGGGATATTTCCAAGCCGTAAATATTCTCACAAATATTAATTCGGAACTAATCAAATCTCTATTTAGAAAGGCTATACTTTCTCCACACTTCCTTTGGGCCTGTTACGTCAATGCCTTTGTTGTTATGAGAATTTAGAAGTCATCTAAGATGCTATATAGCAATACACATGACCACATACACCTGCTGATGATTGCAGCCATGAGCTACTTTGGCTGATTAACTAAAATATAGTCAAACTAAAGTGACAATGCCAAAAATTATTGTTCTATGGGCTTTGGTTCGAAATAGGACCTGGTTGCACAATGTTATAATAGATATCTTAAAGGGAAGCTATTGTGAAAATGAAAATTTATTATAAACTGAATCTCATGGAAAGAAAAAACTAAATAGAAAAAACTAAGAATTCTGTAGTATTTCTGAAATAATGTTTTCATTAACCATCCTCTCATAAATCTGTATCTCTCCATGCAGGATTTGCTTCATTATTTGTAAAGCCAGTTAGCTCCAATACATCATGTAAGCTAAGACCAATGATATACATGACTTAAGTGTCAAGAAAGAAAAACTATAAAAAAAAAAAAGAAAAAGCCTCAATGCTAAATAATAGCTGCTTTTTTACTACAACATGTTGTGTGCAAATGTACCTTTGGTAAGACTAGAGACAGAGGTGCATCATCTTTGCCAGTATGTTGCCGTTTTGTTGGCCTTTCTTGTTTAGATGTATTGCTTTCTTCGGATGTAGGAAAGTCACTGCCTGGGACTAGATGTAAACTCTTAGCCAGCTGTTCACTGGCTTTTCCTTCTGATAGGTTTCCACAAAGCATAATGACTGAATTTGAGGGAAGATACATGTATGGCTGGTTAGGGACAAAACCATGGTTTGTGCACTCTTCATGGGACTGGGAAGGTGGCACTATGCTTAATGGCTCATGAATTGTTTTGTGAGGTACTTCATGAACTACAGGTTGTACACAATAATCAGATTTCACTGGAACAGGGACAACAACAGAGAAAGGCAGTGCAGCATTTCCTGTACTTCCATTCCTTGAAGTAGAACTTATATGCCTATAAAAACAAATAAGATAAAAAAACAGAATGAAACGATTGTCGATAAAATTAAAATCATGGCTTTGCGCGGTCATAATGGATACACACAGACCTGAAAGTCACAGTATTTTGTGGGCCACTAAGAACCCCAGCATGCGAGTATAACCTCACTACTCACCACGAAAATACAAAAACAATACTCACTTTGAATCTTCTTCAGTCTTCTGTTTATATATAGTTGCTAGATGGGCCATCTTTGAGGCATAACTGTCACTGCTTTCAACACCTTAAGATAAAAAGTAACAATGAGTTTAGTACAAGATTAGTTTAGCCAAATCATATACCTTTAGAAATACTGCCAGCTCCTACCTTGAGGTTTCTGGGGACTGCATGGCTGAGAGCAAACTTTCCTCTTTACATCGGTGAAGGACTGAACTACGTTGAAAGACGAGTGTCGAAAAAGTCTCTGTTTGACTCGATCTGATGCTGGAGACAGGCTACATGCTTCTTTTTTTGAATCTGGTGATGGGGTCGTTGTTGTAACTTCCATTTTCTGGTCTTCTAAAAACACAAAAAGATTGTTTAGTTTAGGCACACAAAGGAAACCTAATGTACATTGTTATGCTACTGACATTAGCCCAGAATGCCTCTCCATGAATACATTTTGGTTTGTGGGGACATGTATTTCTAGGTATATATGGTGTTCTTGTTTGTAGGCTAAAGCTCAAATAAAAATCACACTGGAACCCAAATAAAATTCACACTGGAACCCACGATTTCCACAAAGTTGCTCCACAACAATACGAGTCAGCAGGGTGAAAGCACAAAGGTTGACCTGAAACTATAATTGCTGATGTCATTTACTTTAAAGATGCAAATGAAATGTATTTTCTTATAACCCTACTTACCAACACCCGCACTGAAATCAGCAGGACCAATCCACTTAAAAGCAGGTTTTCGTCCTCTCTCATCTGTAACGTGCACTTTCTTTATAAGTCCCAGACTAGTCAGAACATTGGCAATGTCATACAGCCTTCGGACTTTTGCTGGGTAAAACAGAAAAATAACCACTCACTAAACTGTGCAGTTGTTTTCACGCATAGTTAATGGTTTTGATTGGACAAAAACTCTCCAATCCAGGAAATATTTGCTACTTTAAAACAGGAATAGTAGCCACAAACAAACAGTAGTAATGCCTCAAAGTAAAGCAATACTTACTTTTAAATTTGCTGTGATCAGCAGCATCCTGGCTCTCTTCAATCAAGATCTTGGCAGCAATCTCCAGAGAGATTATCTTTGTTGTAGATACAAGAAATAGCATGACAAACTTCTGACTCATGATACGCAAAGACTTGTCCTTGCGGCTGCTTGAGGATACTGAGAGAAACAAAAATCTTTTATTAAACCAGTCACTGGCATGACACGTATAAAACATTCACAGTTGATCATATAGTATATGTGAAAAACTGACTTGCTTCAATGATAAATAATTAGGGATGCACCGAATCCACTATTTTGGATTCGGCGAACCCCTGAATCCTTTGCGAAAGATTCGGCCGAATACCGAACCCTAATTTGCATATGCTAATTAGGGGTAGGAAGGGGAAAACATTTTTTACTTCCTTGTTTTGTGACAAAAAGTCATGCAATTTTCCTCCCCGTTCCTAATTTGCATATGCAAATTCAGATTTGGTTCGGCTGGGCAGAAAGATACGGCCGAATCCTGCTGAAAAAGGCAGAATCCTGTCCGAATCCTGGATTCGGTGCATCCCTATAAATAATTTAAAGGAACTACTACAAAAATTAAAATTTAATGTAAGCTTCATCAAACTGAAAGAAACTTTAAATATTCTGCATAGTTTCTGAAATAATCAAGTTTATCTTCACTATCACTAGATTACCAAACCCCCATACCTGAAGGACAGTCTGCTTCAGACAGTTCTATGAAAGGGGTATTCTGCTGATCCATGTTACAGCCTTTTTTCTGTTCATCGCACTTGTATTCCATTCCCATGTCTTTGAAGTGAAAGCAAGCTATTTGCGCTCTGTAATTTTGTTTTTCTCCAACCCGTTGTAAGTCACTTAGTGTCTCATTCAAGTTATGTTGTCCGTGCCAACAGTATTGGTTTTTGGCCACACGGCCGACAAGATGCAGAGATTCCAGTACATTGACAATATCATAAATACGCCTTCGTTCCACCCCTGTTAAACAGAAAGTAGATTAAATTAAACTCTCTTATTTAGGACAGAAATCTAATTGCAGATAAAAAGGTGTAGGCAAGCTTAAAAACATTAAGGGGCAGATTCACTAAGGGTCGAATTTCGAAGTAAAAAATACTTCGAAATTCGACCCTCGAATTGAAATCCTTCGACTTCGAATATCGAAGGATTTAGCGCTAAACGTTCGTTCGATCGATCGAAGGATTTTTCGTTCGATCGAACGATTAAATCCTTCGAATCGAACGATTCGAAGGATTTTAATCCAACGATCGAAGGAAAATCCTTCGATCAAAAAAAGGTTAGCAAACCTATGGGGACCTTCCCCATAGGCTAACATTGACTTCGGTAGGTTTTACCTGCCGAAGTAGGGGGTCGAAGTTTTTTTAAAAGGGAAAGTACTTCGACTATCGAATGGTCGAATAGTCGAACGATTTTTCGTTCGATTCGTTCGAATTCGAACGAATTTAACCAATTCGATGGTCGAAGTACCAAAAAAATACTTCGAAATTCGAATTTTTTTCATTCGAATCCTTCACTCGAGCTTAGTGAATCGGCCCCTAAATGTTTGCATAGATAGTATGTGACAAGCTTTATACAAATTAGACTATGTGAGAGGTTGTACATACCAAGGCTAGAAGCGGCTTCATCCAAGGATATGGTCATTTTTTCAGTTGAAATAGGGTAGCTGGGATAGCGGGCCAAAAACTTTTGGCACAAGAGACCTAAACTTTTTTGCTTTCTACTAGGCCTCTTTTCTAAATCATCGATATCATCAACACAATCCATCTGCCAAAAAAAATAACAAATAGAAGTTTGATATTAGTAAAAGTAGCTGTTTAACCATAAACGTCCATACACTCAGCTTGCAACCAATACTTTGACAGTAGATAGGAAGCAACTTCTGCATTTTTACAAAGCTTAAAGGAACAGTACAGTGTAAAAAGAAAAAGCGGATAATTAGATGTGCAAAATAGAAAACATTTCTAATATAGTTAGTTAGGCAAAAATGTAATGTATAAATACTGGAGTGGCTGGATGTCTAACATAATAGACAGAATCCAACTTCCTGCTTTGCAGCTCTCTAACTCGGGGTTAGTCAACGGACTTTAAGGACGGCCACATGGGACATAACTGTTCAGTGAGTTTGCAATTGATCTTCAGCATTCAGCTCAGATTCAAAAGCAACAGTTATGGCCCATATGCCCCCCCCCCTCAACTCACTGATTGGTTACTGCCTGGTAACCAATCAGTGGAAACCAAGAGAGCTGCAAAGCAGAAAGTAGTGTTATGATCTGTTACACGTCCAGTCACTCCAGCCTTAATATTAGATTACATTTTTGGCTAACTATATTAGAAACATTTTAATTCTGCACAGCCTATTTATAGTTTTTATTTTTATACTGAACAATTCCTTTAATATAGACCATTAAGATCAAGTACCATATGTATTCAAAATATGGTATATATTAAAAACTTTGAAAAAAATTATTTTTTTACACTTTTCCATCTGTGTAAAAGTGCTTTAACACAGGCATGAGCTCACGTTTGAGGGTAGAGGGATATTGCTTGGTAACGCAAAAGTCAACTTTCTCAAGTCATTATTAGCCTCCTGTCACAATCGTGCGCCAAATGGGACACTTTGATTTCAAGTAAATGGGAAGCGACGGTCTGCAGATAAATATACTTTGATTTCCATGGACCGTGGCGATTAAGAAACCCTCTACACCATGAGCCTTTGTTGCTTATGTTGATGTGTCAAGCAACTAAAACATGTTCTGACATGCATACAATAGCAGCTGTGATAAGTAAGCCTTGATCTCTGAAAGGAACAAGTCCATATAGGGCTATTCATTTCCATACAACAGAACTAGGTCAAACATCTTTTCCATTACCCTGACAAATGAACTACGCAACTTATAATATTTTGCCATTGGATCACAACACTTGTAATAAAATCACAATTTAGCAGCTATTCCTGTTTTATAACTTTCTTTCCGTATTCTCTACGATGAACAATATATAATACAGTATATAATGTAGTAGCACATGCCGCAAGTGATGCAGCCTTGTCGTACAAAAATAAAACAACAAATCAACCTATTAATAAAACCTACCAGTTGTAAATCAGTGTCCGTTTTCTCGATCCCATTATTTTCAATGGGGCGGAAGAGTTCTTTTTTCTTTTCTCTGTCCCTGATTTCTGGGCTTGCAGCACTTATTAGCATCTTCAGATTGGCTGTGGGGGTCCAAGGATCAGCTTGAGGCCTCTCAGCCACTTTCACAGGCGTGACTGGAATTCTTTCTGGGGTAAAACTCTTATGCTTCGATAAATCAATTGGCTCACTTCTTAATGGTAACCTTGGGCTGATCTTGAACCGATCAAACATATTCTCCTTGAAAATAAATAAAATACATGAAAGAAAAATTCCTTAACCAATATTTTTTATTAAATATAAGCAAACTGCTATTTGATTTTTACATTTATGGTGTACCTGAGCTCAGTAAGACTGGCAATTATACAGGCCACATCATGCAGTCTGTGTGATCACACAGTGAAATGCCCAAACAATAACCCCAAAACTAAAGTGATGACAAATTATCCACTGGATCTGACTCAAGATGGCCACTAACAGGATAGATGCCAGACACAGTACAATTTTGCCTGCTTGTGGACGGTCAAATTGCACAAACAATCTATTAGTGTATTCTGAATGCTAAGTGGGAGTATAGGTCCTGCAGTGGTAGGTCACCCAATTCTCCCCATAAATGTGCAAAAGTGTTTAAAGGGTTGGCATTTTCTCAGATGATGAATTAGCAACTTATTTAGAAAGGATTATAATGTTTAAAACAAATGAACCTGTGCTATAGTGCATTAAATATGTCATATATTTCGCGGGGTTGTTCACCTTCCAGACTCTTTTTCAGTTCAATTGTTTTCAGATTGATCCCCAGAAATAAATATTTTTTTTCAATTACATGATTTATTTTTTGCAGTTTTTCCAAATTCAAAGTTTAAAGTTGAATGTTCCTGTCTCTGGTGTTTGAGTCTGGCAGCTCAGTAATTCAGGCGCAGATTCTGAACGGTTACATTTTTGCAACATTGAGTTGATACATTTCTCAGCAGTATCTCTGGAGTATTAGCAACTATTGTATCAAGTCTAACAGCTGCCTGTAATGAAACACAGAGATTCTACTCAGCAGGGACAAAGATAAAAAAATGTATCAACTAAATGTATCAATTTAGAACAGTTTACAGGTCCGACAACCCCTCCCGCAGAGCTGCTTTAGAGGGTGAAAAATTACATTTTACACTTCAATATTAGAAAAACAGTGACACAGAAAATAGAAAGTAATTGGAAAAAGTCTTTATTTCTGGTGATCTATCTGAAAACAACAATGAGTTTGAAGGTGAACCACCCATATGAGATGGTCTAATGATAATGAAATCAAATTGTATCAGTGGGTCTAACTAGCGGGATCAACTTTGCACCCAACAGAACTAACAGATGCCCAACTTTAGCGCAGAGCAAAATGGCAGCTGAAATGGGGAGCCACGGCTCTGTCACTTCTCATATGATACGATCCTTAGAACGTTGGCAGCGGTATTTGTTTATTGGCTCGCCTTTCAGCTTGTTATTAGAATGGCTAATATGAAGCAAATTTTCCAATTGTTCGTCATTTTTTGTATGCTTTATAAATGATTTGCCTTCTTCTCCTGACGTTTTTTTCCAGCATCCAAATGGGGGTCACTGACCCCATCTAGAAACAAAATGCTTTGTAAGGCTACAGATCTGTTGTTATTGCTACTTTTCATTCATCACATTGCTATGCATGCTCTCTCCTGTACACAGGCCAGCCTCTTATTCAAACCAGTGCATGATTGCTAGGGTAATTTGGACCCTAGCAACCAGACTGCTGAAACTGCCAACTGGTGAGCTACTGAATCAAAAGCTAAATAATTCAAAACCCATTTAAAGCCTACGTACATCTGGCCACATAGTACAATATGGGGCAGATTTATCAAGGGTCGAATTTTGAAGTGTAAATTACTTTGAAATTCGACCATCGAATCCATAGGCTAACATAGCACTTCGGCAGGATTAATTTGGCGAAGTATTGAAGTCAAAGTTTTTTTAAAGAGACAGTACTTCGATTATCGAATGGTCGAATATTAGAACCATTTTTACTTGGAATCGAATATGAAGTCGTAGTATCCTATTCGATGGTCGAAGTATCCAAAAAAAAAATGACTTCGAATTTTTTTACTTAGAAAATTCCCTCGAATTCAGTTCGACCCTTGATAAATCTGCCCCCAAATGTCACTGGGACAGAGAGTTTACACGGTACAAATAGAAGTTAAAAAGGAGTCAGATTAATGGACTTACTTTATAGGCGCTTCTTCCGTCTGTCACTGGGTCTGATTTGGGTTTTTTCGTGCTGATCAGATCTTTTAGCGTCAAACAGGTCGTTACCTCCATCTTTAAACAGAAGTAGGAGAAATCGTTTCTATAGGGGAGACATTAACCAACTGACAGTATGCTGGGCATAATAATAAATATCAGAAACAACTCGGGGTGAATAAATGCGAGGCGAGCAGTGCAGATGAGAAGGGAGGGGTAAATGATTTAGGCGCACGGGACAGTTGGTTTTGGCGCAAAGGAAATGGCCAGAGCCCGGGAATGGGTGGGAATGTGTAGGAATGAGAGTCGTGTGTAACATGAAACCAAAGACACGGGACAGCTCCGATCCGCCGCCTTAACCCCCTCACTGCTGACACGCAACAAGTGTCCAGAGTTGATCTCCCTCCATTCCAACACGGGGAAGAGGGGCAGTGTGATCAACGGGAGATAAGAGTGCAAGCCTTGTAGCCAAAAGTAACACACGGCCTAAAATTGCAACAGACGTCCCAACAAATGTTATCCAACTGCAGCTTTTCACAGCCGCCAACTGAACAGGGAAACGCTAGTTAAAGTTTACCAAAGGAACAGAAGTTGCGCGTTTTTTCCCCGTGTTGTACTTACCTCTCCCATGGAAGTAAAATTCCCAATGAAGTTGCAAGCAATTGGTCCAACCAAGCACCCGTTTGTAGAATCCTTTCCTACCCAGCGCGCGTAAAAATATCAAACTTTCCTATCGACAGCTCCCCAGATCTCATCGTAAACTTTGCTGAATTCCACAACCCACTGCAGCTTCTATTCTGGCGCCCTGTGATGTCCCATAGTCGTTCCGCCAATCACACGCAACTTGGGTTACAAAAACCAATCAGTAAGCGCGCCGCAGCTCCGCCTTCTTTTAGCCGCTTGTTCCAGGCGGTTGAAGGTAGAGTTGGCGCGCTCTCTCCCGCTCCCGCCTTCACCTGAGACGCCGCTTTAGCATCACCGAGCTCTGGGGAGCTTTTGTTTTCCGCAAATTGTGTTTCGCTTATTAACCGGGTACAAAAAAAAAAAAAGGGGAGGACGGGGGCAGGGTGAAAACAACAACGCGTAGTATTAATGTAACGGATATGCCCGCCTGTGGGAGAGACCACTTGTACCTGAGAGGGGGGTTACACGCGCGCCTAATTCCTATGACTTTCCTACGTACGAGGGTGCCTGTGGTATTTCAGGGCGTCGCGTCTCCCAACCGGTGGTCGTTCCCGCTAAAAAGCGGTGTTTCGCGATGGAAATTGACTTTGCCTCTTCAGGCTTTTTTTTTTTTTAAATTGTAATTGTAGGGTATAGGCATGTGGGAAGGGCACAAATAATGGGATTTGGGGGTTCGAAATCTTCAGTCATAATCACTCCCTGGATATGTGTAGGGAAACCACCGCTTTGTCTTATCAGATGGACCAATATGAAGTGATCCACGTGATCATAGAATTAAAAGCAATTTAATGCTTGAAGATACTGTTGGGTAGTATAAGAAAAATCAATTTTGTAGTGTTGCACAAGATTATAAATAAACCTGCAGATCTGCTATTTCTTATTAATGTAAAATCAAGGGCGTATAAAGAGGAAGCAGACCCTGTGACTGCAGGGGGAGATAAAGGGGTCTCACATGACCCTAATTCATGTACAGTTAAAACAAGGCAAACTTCTAAACATTTTGGGGGCCTGGAAAATAATTTGCTAAGGGACCCAGTAATATCTATTTATGCCACTGGGTAAAAGTCACCGTTAAAAGAGGTACAACTATGGAGTCTTGTTCCCAAAGTAGGGGATACCCGTTGATGTTACGAGTGAAAAAGCTGGTTAATAAGCATTTTAATACATCTTGGCAGACGTATAAATGTTTTGGGGCCCTAAACTGAATTTGTTTGTAGTCCCAATAACCTCTATTTATGCTACTGAATGAACCAGGAACTCTAATTATATCCTAGACCATTTAATAGAAAAAAAGTGATTACTACAGGCTTGGCTTCATATTGCCAGTTTATTACTTACTAGGGACGTACCGTATCCAGGATTCGGTTCTGCCTGGCCAAACCGAATCATAATTTGCATATGCAAATTAGGGACAGGGAGGGAAATTGTGTGACTTTTTGTCGCAAAACAAGGAAGTAAAAATGTTTGCATTTGCAAATTAGGATTCTGTGCATCCCTATTACTTACCCAATGATTGATGAATGAAATGGGGTGCAGGCAAACATTCTAGAGTCAAACTGTTCTCATAGGTGATTGCACTCCTTGCAAAGCTAGATATACATATAAAATAAATGTAGATGATTCACAAAAATCTTTTAAGGCTCTTATTGTATTAGGTATGTTCCCCTAATATTAGACATGTTCACTGCAAAATTGCTATTAAAAGTGTGTCCCTAATGAAAAAAAGTTGTGGAGGATTCAGTTCTTTACTCTTATTGCACAGCGCTGCCATAAATCTGTAGTGCATGCATCATTTGAGTCTCCTATGTAAGCTGTTATTGGCTGGGTCCTCTGACATGTTTATGCTTGTTTTATAGTTCTTTAATTGGTCTATTGTGTTTTTTTTCCTTTTCCACAGTGATATACATGTGTTAGAGCTTTATAAAATAAACTATAGTAAAAGCATAGTATAGGATAGCAGTATAGTCTGAGGGTGTGTACAGAATGGACTGCATTATAGCCCCATTATATGTGCTTGCATCAGATTCAGCCAAATCATTCAAGATGATATTTGAGAGACACTTGTAGCATTGCACTGCAGCTATATTTTGACGAGAGTCTAATGTTCTACTGAGTAGTCCATTTGTTTATTGCTTTGCATCTTGAATGCTGGTATAACACCACTTGGTAAGTGCCTTTAGTATAAACTGAATTCATTGCTGAATGAAAATGCAGACGAATTTCAATTAATGGCGAATGGCAGGCAATTGACACTTATTTCTTCAGATTTCCCGGGGCAAACGCATGCGCAGTTGAATGAAATAGCCGACTTTTAGTTAAAGTACGGCTTTTCATTCTACTGTGCATGCACAGCCGCACAAAAGAAAGAGGAAGATGATTGCTCCGTGGTGCTCACTGGAAGAACCCTGGGCCTGTGCAGTTTTCTGTCGATAGGAGCACTGGCCCAGGGTTTCAGGTAAGTCAATACAATCACTTGGGGGTGCCTAACATTTAGTACCCCCAAGTGCACGAAGCCTTTCCTTCTTTAATGCTTTAATCATTATGATATCGCTACAGTTATATTTAGCTAAGCTAACACAAATTAATTATTGGTGTCCTTACAGAGTAACCATTCAATGCTGTTTTCTGACCCCGTTTGTGGCCCTTTTCTGTTCATAATTGGGCATGGACATTTTTAAAACATGCATGGAAGTGTGAGTAACACTTCCATACACTTTTTTTAGCTTTTACAGATTTGATATGAGGCAAGAGCTACCAATCTTTTCTTTATTTCAGTTTTAATACCTAGAAAGGGAAGGAAGTGTGTTTTGTACTGTTTTATTCTATTTCTGGCATTGTTCTGCAAATGTCTCCCCTGGGTGGGCAGAAAGTCATAAAGGTAATGGACTAATGATCCAACTCCAGATTTAATTTTCATGCACCATGGCAACTGCTATATAAGATATATTGCACAGTCTTTATTTAGTCTGTAATTGTGTTTTGCCTTAAATTAGAAACCTATGAATCTGAACATTTTTGGTTGAGTGTTTCTTCCATCATCTTAATGACCCTTACCCTTCATGACTATCAATATCCATGGCTTGATATAAAATCAGTTAATTCAAATGCTGCTCAGGGTAAAAACTGTACACCAGAAAGCCTTCCAGACTGTGATCAAATGATCGAATTACCCCTGCTTTGTCTGATTTGCTTCTTTTTATGTTGAAAGGTAAATCAACCTGGAAATATGGATAGAGCAGGCATATATGTCTCCCTCTCTCTTCTTAGGAATCCTTTTGGCTACACTTTACTTTTTATCCATCTTGGGGGTGGCTGGCACATCTCTAAAATATTCAGAAATGTTTATTTCAGCAGGCCAATTTTCAGGCCCATCTGCCATTATTCTTAAAAGTATGTGTCTGAAAGGGACCCTTACCAATCCTTTCCTGCCTGCTACTCCTGCAGCAGCAAGAATTACAACTGCTAGAGGGTTGCCTATTTTAACAACCTTGTGACCATGCAATATACATCAATGCATACACCTTAGTTCCTGATAGCTTTGCATGTTCTATAGCAGACATGAAAAGAATACAGACTGCATAAATCTTACACAGCTAAATTGTCAGATAAGCAGTTAAAGGGGTTGTTCACCTTCCAAAACGTTTCTTCAGTAAGGTTGTTTTATTTTTGACCGTTTTCCCAAAATTGAAATCTAAAGTTTTTTTCTTTCTCTGGTGTTTCAGTCTGGCAGCTCAGTTATCCAGGTGCAGATTCTGAACATATGTATCTGTTTTGAAAAGAGCTGCTTCAGAAAGATATAAGATGGTCAAAAATGCAACTCCACACAAACATAACTTAAGCTTATTGAAAAGCAAACATAATTTCAAGCAACTTTGCAATTTACATCAATTAAAAAAATATGCAGCCTTTTCATGATTTTTGAGGGGTTGAAACAGTTCCCTAAGCCTAGTCCCCTGCTCTCCTGCTGATCTCTCTGACTACTTTGCTGAGCTGGCTGACTACTGTTACTTTGTATCAACAACCAGCTGTCCTTAGTCTACATTCTCCAAACCCCACAATTCCCTGCACACATTATTTCAATAAGGAACAGAACATCATGGGTTATGTAGTTCCTGCATGCTGTCTGTAAGCTGTGGAGAAGTTGTTACAATTTGTAACATCAGTGTTTAGTCCCTCCTTCCCTGCCAGGATTTCAAATGACGCAGAAAGTGAAGAACTGTTAAAACAGCTGGATTTCAGCATAGAGAATTGCCTTTATTTATACTTTTTGAAGAAACAGGCAACTGTGATTGGTATATTAGGGGGCACATTTACTAAGGGTCGAATTTCGAAGTGCTAAAACTTTGAAATTCGACCATTAAATTGAAAAAATTCGATAGTCAAAGTTTTTTTTGTTTGATTTTAGCTGTTTTCGATCGAATTAAAATCGATCGTAGAAATCGTTCGAATCGAATGATTTAGTCGATCGATTGAACGATTTAAAAAAAAAAAAATACTTTGACTTCTAAAAACTTAGCCAAATATTGGCTGTAGGTTCTAAGAGTTCCCATAGGCAAACATAGCTATTCGGCAGGTTTAAGGTGGCGAAGTGCCGAATTCAACGTTTTTTAAAGAGACAGTACTTCGATTTTTGAATGGTTGAATATTCAAAGTTTTCTCAAATCTAATCTTTGCCTATTTGATGGTCGAAGTACCCAAGTTTTTGAGTTCGAAAATTCACTTTGAATTCACTTTGACCTTTAGTTAATGTGCCCCATGGTGTTTCTGTGTTATTTGGGCCTCTTTATCAAATTTTGGTTTGAAAGCCGGAGTTCTCTTTTAAATAAAAGGTTACAAATCGAAAGCAACTAAAAAAAAAAAGGTTGCAAGGTGCTATTTAATTGAATAGCAAAGCACTGAGATATACTGTTTCCAACAGTAATTCAATTTACAAATAAATGTTAACATTACAAATGCCAATAAATGTATGAATATGAAGATTTTCATTCATTCAGGTCATGGTATATCTACAATAGGTAAATCTAAAACAACTGGACTTGTTGAGTAATCATTGAAGACATTTCACTCCGTTGAACTGAAGAAGCTGCTCGGATGAGTAGTGAAACATCTTCAATGATTACTCAGCAAGTGTTTTAGATTTACCTATACTAGGTAACATCCAAGTGCACATGTGTCCATGATCTTACAGCATTGATACATGAAACACAGATCATTTTGTGTATTTCTGCTTACAGTCTTAAGGAACCGGTAAACCACCAGTTCACCACCCCTCGTTACCATGTGGCACACTTAAGTGAAAATTCAATGCTCTTGAGGAGGGGGTTGCCATTAAATGTTTGACTCAATAAAATGGATTGTTTGCAAAGTGCAAAATGGTATTAATGCAGTTTAATTTATATTGTGGATCTGAACAAAAGTAGTTTGTTTTTAACCTCTTGTTGCATGAGAGGAGTGCCCTTCAGAAGAACAAAGCCACATATAAACTTATTGTTTATGTATTAAAGAAGATGCACCCATCCAAAGGGGGTGGGGTTAATAAAATCCTGGGCAGGTTTTTTGTTAAAGAAGACTACTAATGCCTATTGAGATGCTGGCTGTGGTGTTTTCTGATCACTGTTGGTTTCCCTGAGGAGTCTCTCAGACTCCTCAGAGTGGTAAGGGCTTATGGCGCTTAAATGTGCCCTTGGGGAGGAGTGGGTAAAACAGTCTATAGGGATTTTTTTTCAGGCACGAGAATTTTTAGTAGATGCCAGCAGCAATAAGGCAGGGTGGTGGGAGATGTTTAAAAGCACATTCTAGCAAATAATATCCAGATTGATAAATACCGTGCATATCATGCCCACCAGAGGAAGCTTGACAGACGTGTCTAATGGCTGCGAATGTGGGATGACCACCAGATTTAAGGCTGTGAGATGCTGTTGAACTACTTAAAGGGATCCTGTCATCGGAAAACATGTTTTTTCAAAACACATCAGTTAATAGTGCTGCTCCAGCAGAATTCTGCACTGAAATCCATTTCTCAAAAGAGCAAACAGATCTTTTTATATTCAATTTTGAAATCTGACATGGGGCTAGACATTTTGTCAATTTCCCAGCTGCCCCTGGTCATGTGACTTGTGCCTGCACTTTAGGAGAGAAATGCTTTCTGGCAGGCTGCTGTTTTTCCTTCTCAATGTAACTGAATGTGTCTCAGTGGGACATGGGTTTTTACTATTGAGTGCTGTTCTAAGATCTACCAGACAACTGTTATCTTGTGTTAGGGAGCTGCTATCTGGTTACCTTCCCATTGTTCTTTTGTTTGGCTGCTGGGGGGGAAAGGGAGGGGGGTGACATCACTCTAACTTGCAGTACAGCAGTAAAGAGTGATTGAAGTTTATCAGAGCACAAGTCACATGAGTTTGGGTAGCTGGGAAATTGACAATATGTCTAGCCCCATGTCAGATTTCAAAATTGAATATAAAAAAAAGTGTTTGCTCTTTTGAGAAATGGATTTCAGTGCAGAATTCTGCTGGAGCAGCACTATTAATTTTTTACCACAAATTCCTCAGGTTGCACTATCACAGATATGGCCTGATGGGGGGCTTGTTAATTGGCTTAAAGTTTTGTATCGCAGGGTCGAAGGCTTCCCTCTTGTGAATGGCTGGTCTGGTGGGCCCTTTTGCATTTCTTCTGGAGTCAGGCAAGGTTGCTGGGATCTCACTAAAATAAAGAAGCATTTTTCAATTTTTGCAGAAGCATTGAGTGGAGTGTGCCTATGTTTCATTTGAATTTGAGTACAAGAAGGTTTGCCTTTGAGCTCCCTGCTGTATGTCTTCACTATAGATCTGCTAATTAGGCAGCTTGATGGTGAGTCTTTGGCAGAGGTTCCCCTGGGAAAGCTTGAGGGTCACTGCCTAAGCCGACAATGTCATGGTCATTTTGTCCAGTGGTCAGATGCTATGGCATTGAGTGTGCAGAACTATTCAAAGGCCTCAGGGTCACTGATTAATAGGAACAAGTGTGAATATTTCTGGATGGGGAAGGGAGATCCTGCCTTTGATCTCCTGATTGTCTTCCCTGTGGTAAAATCTTAGAAATGTGGCTCAAAATTAGAATGCTTGGAATTGAATATGGCCAGTGCCAAAGTTGGAGTCTGTATCTGTGTTGGCCAACCAATGGAAAGGGTTAATGTATACCCTAAAGATGGCCATACATGAGGTTAACAAATGAGTGGATCTTAACCCGATAAACCACTATCAGGGCAATAATGGGTTAATCCAATTTGATTACAATGATGCGAATGGGCACCAACGGGTCGCAGGACTGAATCAACTAGCAATTGCGGTCCTGGATCAAAGAAAAAGAATAAAACTTGCTCGATCGATCAATTTTTGGCCTGATATCGATCGAGGGGGGGAGGTGTCGGAAGCACCCACACACGGGCGGATAAGACACCGAATCTAAAGGACCGTGTATGACCACCTTAAGGCAGAGGGCTGATTTGATCAAGACATATCTGTTTCAAATCTTTCTTTACATCAGCTAAGTTTGCCTTTTGCCACACTCTTTATATACCAGGATTTGGGGTCTTTTTCCTGCTCCTGTGTGGAAACACAGAATGAACCTCATCAAGAGAAATGTCACCTACCTGCAAAGGATGCAGGCAGGTCTTAACATGCTATAGCCCATTGTGTTCTTCGTGAACAACTTTATTAAATACAACTTCAGCAACCTACTTGTGGGCATATATCTATGGATCTCTCCGTTTCTTGGGACTGAGTGAATGGCAACTTGGTATGCACATCCGTGCAAATTCATCACTGCCCTCTCCGGCCATATGTTGCAGGGGGGCGATGGTGCGACTGTGGGTGTGGGTGAAAGTACTTTCCTATGATGGAGATCGTCGATTTTGGGATCTTACTTTCATGCACCATTGGCCTAATATTTAATTTATGAGCTTATTACACTGGTTGAAGTAGGATTAAAAAAAAAGTTTACATTTATTGATGCACATTTTGATTTTTATTATGGATATATGTGTTTGAGACAGAATATTTGCTTTTCTTTGTAATTGTTTTATATCTGTGGCATTAAAAATAAACACACCTTTCTTCATAAAGTGAGTAATCCTGTTTAATTATTTATTTTATTTGATTGTGGTGTGGCGTAAAATTATGTAGGAGAAAATACATTGGATATTTTAAATACATCATTTATTTTTTTAAATTTGTTTTTCCATCATAAAATGATATACATAGTTTTATACATAGACCACTTTGTGTTCCTGTACATTACTGAATTTGTTGGCTAGTGTTGGTAATTAAAGATATTAAAGGGCCACTGATTTTGATGGTGTGGTATTTAATACTATATTATACTATGCCTCTTACAAATAAATCAACAATTTTATTTCCAAACGAATGAATGTTTTCCTTTAATTTTAATAACCGTTTGTGTGGGCAGCTGCATGATTCTGTGCTTGCATCCAGCAAAACATCATTCAAATTCTTTCAGGCAGCTACTGCCCCAGCTTTTTAATTCTTCTCTTGCTGCTTGTCAAGAACAGACTGGTTGTAGATGGGCTGGAGTCTACATGCTGGATAACGCCAGTAAATGTGGCCATAAGCAGTTTTCTGAAGGAGCAAGGTGTAATAAAAAGTATTCAAATGGAAAGGGGCACTCAGGGTCAGTATACTTATCAGGGTCCCACACATAGGTTATTTATCAAATTGACATTTTTTTGCCATTGGAGTTTATGGGGCGTCATTTTCAAAGCGAAACTTGGCATAAATTTGGCTCATCACTACTATAAACATCTTCAAATGCCATTGACTTCTACATGAACTCAGCAGGTTTTAGGTGGAGAATAATCAAATTAAAACTGTTTGCAGGGTTGAGGTGTGATAAATCTCATTCAAATTCGATTTGGTGGTTTTAAATTCAAATTTGTTTTTTTTACCAAAAAAAATAAATAAATTTGAATTTACCATTTGAACCTTTGTAAATCTGCCCCATAATCAAAAGGTAAGTATGGTATAATGATGAGAGTCCATCCATTGAAATCAGAAAATATCCTGATAGCAGAGTGCAGCCTCCTCACAAAGTTGGTCAAACTTGCAGAGCACTGCACATGAACATAAAGATAGGGATGTACTTATATGTAGCAAAACTTAATCAGGGGTATTATATGATATTTAAACCCCTCTGATGGATGCCAAGGGAAATGATGTGTGCAACCAATAGGCTTTCTGTGCATGTGCGCATGATGTGGGATGGAGAGACTTCCCCTCAAGGTTGTGAATGTGCATGTGTGCATAACAGTTCCAGGAGGACAAATGGGCACACTTTGTAAAATACTAAGCAGCACAGAGGCGCCCACCTGGTTCCAAAACTACAAAAAGGCAAAAGGACTGCGAATGTGTACTATCAAAAAAGCTGCTTTATCTGGCGTTTGTGCTTATATGCTGGAAGTTTTGAGACTTACTGAAAGTGCATTACTTTTATAAAAAGAAAATATCTTTCTAATTTTATGCTATGGGAGCGAGCACCACTCTATATGTTCTTTTGTACTGCACAGTGTAATAACCACTTATGGTTATTGGATGCAAGAAGAGTCTGGTATACAGGATAGAGGTCAGGGCAAACAGAGTTCTATATACAGTCCAAATCTAGTATACAGGCCAGAAGTGAGCACCAGGAAATCCACAACAATCAGGCAAGAAATATTGACTGGGACACAGAAACAACGCAGGGACTCAAACTTAATAAATCAAAGGGGGCTAGATTTAAGCTACGAAGCTTAATGACCAAGCAGCTGGTAATAGCATGGGGCAGGCTTATAAAAGCCCTTAATAAAGCAGTACTCAGCAGTTGTTCTATACAATGAGTTTGCAGTTACACAGTCAACATAGACAGGGAAATCAGAGCAGTTCACAAGGGCAAATTTACAAAGCTTCAAATGAGGCAGAAGATAAACACACTGCTTATTCAATTACATAATCCAAAACTTGTACCTGGATGAGTCCTGGCATTACCTCCACCTTGAAGGAACAGTCAGTGTTTAAAATAAAACTGGGTAAATAGATAGGCTGTGTGAAATAAAACATGTTTCTAATATAGCCAAATGTATAAAGACTGGAGTGAACGGATGTCTAACATAAATGCCAGAAAACTACTTGTGTAACCTCTTAATTAGCTAGTGACTTGAATGGGGGGCACATACAGTAGGACATAAGTTTTCAGTTAGTTTGCATTTGAATCTGAACTGTATGCTAAGGATCACATGCAAATTAAACTAACAGTTATGTCTTATGTGCCCCCCGTTCAAGAGGATGCACAAGTAGTGTTCTGTCTACTATGTTAGACATCCATTCACTCTAGTCTTTATACATTTGCCTATATTAGAAACATTTTTTTTATCACAAACAGCCTATCTATTTACCCAGTCACTGATTGGTTACTGACTGGTAACAGGCTAAAGAACTGCAAATCAGGAAATAGTGTTCTGGCTATTATGTTAGACATCTGGTCACTCCAGCCTTTAACTGTATTGAAAACATTTTTTATTTTATTTAATTTATTTATATTTCTATCTATTTGCCAAGTTTCATTTTTACAGTAAATAATTCCTTTAAAAATATGTCACCAGAAATTACCGTAAGCATTTTTTTACATTTATCATAACATTGTCTTTGCAAGTTATTTATCATTTGCCATAAAAGTATTTGGGCCATGCTTTAACACTACCTATCTGATCCCCCACGTTCCTCTATGAAGGGACTACCATAAGTGTGCAGCAGTAGTCCATTGGCAATAGAAACCCCAACTGACTGGTTGAGAAGGGACAGTCAGATTGTCAAAACAGGCAGGTTTAGGAACTTTAAGTAAAAATGACTTACAAAAGCAGACCTATGGGTGAAAAAGAATCCTGACCTAAAGGTAACTTTTAGGGGGGTATTTACTAAAACTCCAGTTTATCTCAGTTTTTTAATTAAGACAAAGTCGACCCAACTCCCATCCACGAATGTAACTCATTTATCAATAATTATTCTCAAAAATTCTGCGCAAAAAAATGTGAATTGTTCATTTGACGCTCTGAAAACTCCACTTTATAAAAGTGTCGGTGACATTATTGGATAAAAACCAGTGCTGATCACAGTGTCAAGAAACATCTTCAGGTAACTCTGTCATTGATTTCTACATGACCTTGACAGTTTTGAGAGTATTTTCTGATTTTTAGCAGCTTTGGGGTATAATAAATCTGTAAAAATTCGGGGGGGGGGGGTTTCCCTCTAAAAATTTGAGTTTTCTCCATTACAAATTCAACCAGAAAAAATTGAGGTTTAATAAATCAGCCACTTAATGTACAAAATGAATGTCTTTTTTGGTGGAGTCAAAAGCCTTCTTCACCAGAAATATCTTCCCAACAGTGTTAGGCAGTTTCCATTAGATTATGGCATTCAGTTGCAGGACAGCATTAAAGAAAGACTCCAGCCAGGGGCGATCCTGGCCCCTCCGCCGCCTGAGGCAGCAGCAGTTGCTGCCGCCCCCCTCCCATGTGCGCTTACCTTTTTGTTCCTGAGGGGGTCCAGGAGGGCATCAGAGAGGGCCTGTACGTAGCGCAGAGAGCCTAACTGCGCTCTCTGTGCTAGAAGAGCCAAATTTCCGGTTTGAGAACTGAAAATTCGGCTCTTAAAGTACCAGGAGTGGCATTTTTACTGCCCCTGGTACCTAGTGGGGCACTGCCGCCTGAGATGACAGCCTCAACTTGCCTCATTGGCGAAGCACCCCTGACTCCAGCTATAGTGATGTGCGGGCTGGTCTGAAACCCCTGGGACCTGCACATCACTATCCAGCTGATCAAGTTTAATTTAGGAGGGAGGGAATTCTAACTAAGAAATGTACAGATGTAATTTGTTCTGCCATTTTGCAATGTTATCACATGATTTATTAATATCTTTTGGCATATGGCAAAAGCTCTATAGATATAGTGCAGAATAGACATCAATAGTTCAATTCACATGAAGAAATGAGAGAAAAGGCCTTATTTTTCATTGCTACATCCTTACAGGGAGAACCATACAATCAGCAAGCCCATCCTGACAGCAGTATATAAGTTCCAAAGCTTTCCAGAGGGGTCAAAATGAGGCGCCTTTGGTTTGTTGATTCGTTGGATCCAATCGTGTTTATCTAATATAAATACAAATTTCCTAGTTTTGTCAAAGAGGTAGTCACTCTGCTAAGTTATATATTTTATATCCTTATAATAGACTGCAACAATTATGCTATTTGACCATGCTTAACTTTTCTTATCGCATCCTTCCTGTAGTTTTTATTAATATTCTACATGAGCCCAGAAGTGGCATGGCCTTACGCCTAGCAGCCAAGAGAGTTTTGCCTGACTAATTGTCACTAATGGAGTTGATAGAAGCATAACTGCACCAGGAACAACCGTCATGGTTTATTCATAGACAGTAAAAGAGACACGCTGTATTGGGATAAGCATTACTGTATAGCATAAGTACTGTATAGCAAAGGGAACATCCTGAAACAAAAACAGGTTGAAAATTATGTACAGCTTTGATCATATTCACAGTTTTATAGCTTTATAGGGATTTTTTTTTCCATTGCCTATTCTTTGTAATAACAGTTCCTTTGTAGACAAAAACTAAATGTGAGCAAATAATAGATTTAGGCACTTTATGATTATTATAAATGTTGCTGAGATGTTTGCGTTATGTTTTCTGGTGACAAAACATACCTTACATCTTCCAGATAAAGGTAAACCAAGTAAGCTTTCAACTATGAGTTCTCTGTAAAAAGCTATAACAACAGCCCCATGGATATTTTGTTTTTCTAATATATTAAAGTGAGACATATGCAGGCTGCTGTTTCTCTCACTTCTTATCAGGCGCTGTGGTAGGTCTGACGAATTAATAGCCTCCCCTATGCCTCTTACTGGAACTTAGAGCCCGAATGGAGACAGGAATAAGTCCAGGTAGAGAGTAACAGAGGTGCCGGTAGTAGGTGTTCAGCAGCACTTGTGAAGAAACCGAGTCGAAGTAGCCGAATAGGGTAAAACGAGGACGTAGTCAAGCCAGGCAAGGTCAGGAAACAGGATCTGCGGTACCGAGGGAGAATCCGAAAGAAGAGTCGATAAACAGGCCAAAATATTCAGGAAACCAATGGATCAGACAGTCAAAAGTTCAGGAACGCTTAGTGTCAAGGCAAGATCACTTCGCAGTGATTTGCAGGCCTCGGCGTCCTTTTACGCGCTGTGCGCATGCGTCAAAAACGGGCGCGCGCGCCCGCGAACCTTCGTCCGCGCGCGCGCGCGACCAACTCGACGCGGACGCGCCGATGCGCGAAAATGACGCGACCTCTCGCGAGGGCAGACATCAGCACCAAAGGACTGACATTGCCCCCCCTCAAGGCGCGGCCTCAGGACGGGCCCAGGCTTAGCAGGATAGCGTTTGTGAAACAGCTTAATAAGCTGAGGAGCATGAACATTGTTTGTTGGTTCCCAAGACCTCTCTTCAGGAGAATACCCCTTCCAATGTATAAGATATTGTAACTGACCTCTGTGGTACCTGGAATCCAGAATTGCACCTACTTCGAATTCCTCGACCCCTTGGATAGACACTGGCACTGGAGGAGAAGAAGAACGACCAGGAAACGTGTTCTTGACAACTGGCTTGAAAAGAGACACATGAAATACTGGATGGATCTTGAAGGATGCCGGTAACTTCAGCTTGAAAGCCACTTTATTTATTTGTTGAGTGATGATAAATGGGCCAAGAAATTTCTGTCCTAACTTCTTGGAAGGGCAGTCTAATTTAACATGCTGAGTGGACAACCATACTTGATCCCCTACCTTAAATTCTGGACCTCCTCTTCTCTTTCTGTCAGCAAAAAACTTGTACGATCTCTGTGACAAAGTCATAGCTTGCTGGATCTTTTGAAGATTACTTGACAAAAAGGCAAGTCGGTCTTGTAGTAAGGGTACTGTTACTTCTCTGGGTAGGTTGGGTAATACCTGAGGATGAAAGCCGTAATTGGCAAAGAAAGGAGTCTCCTTGGTAGAAGAGTGCACAGAGTTATTGTATGAAAATTCAGCAAATGGAAGAAGTTGATACCAATCATCTTGTAGGAAGGAAGTAAAGCAACGAAGATACTGCTCAAGGGTTTGATTTGTTCTTTCTGTTTGCCCGTTAGTTTCAGGGTGAAAAGCTGTGGAAAAAGAAGTTTAATCTTCAGGGACTGGCAAAGTGCTCTCCAGAATTTGGATGTGAATTGAACTCCCCTGTCGGACACGATCTCATCAGGAACTCCATGTAGTCTGATGATTTCTTTAATGAAGACCTCAGCCGTAGAGGCAGCAGAAGGAATACCCGTGAGGGGAATAAAGTGCGCCATCTTGGATAAACGGTCAACCACAACAAAAATTGTATTAAAACCCTGTGAGGGAGGTAATTCCACAATAAAGTCCACTGAAATAGATCCCCAAAACCTGTCAGGGACTGGTAAAGGATGAAGAAGTCCCATGGGTCGTGAACGAGAGAATTTAAAACGAGCACAGGTCTCACAAGAACGGACAAACAACCTACAATCCTTATTTATCCCTGGCCAAAAAAAAAGTCTTTTAGCTAAGTCAATGGTTTTCTTTGTTCCCAAATGCCCAGACAAAGGATGATTATGAACAAATTGAAGAACCTCCACACGAAGTTTCTCAGGAACAAAAATTCTATTCTTGAAGAAGAGAAAACCATCCTTTGGTTCTAGATCCGGGGCGGTATCAGAGGCAGAAGAAGCTTCTTTGACTCTAGACATAAGTTCAGACTGTAACAAAAGGAAGTTTTGTGGTAAGAGGATGGTATGGGTCTGTTCAGGGCATTCACCTTCTTCGGAAAACATACGGGAAAGGGCATCAGCCTTGCCATTCTTGGCTCCTGGTCTGTAAGTAATGTGAAAATTGAAACGAGAAAAGAATAAGGCCCACCTCGCCTGTCGAGGCTTGAGACGTTTGGCTGTACGCAAATATTCCAAATTCTTGTGATCCGAGAAAATTAAAACAGGATGTGCAGCTCCTTCCAACAAATGTCTCCACTCTTCAAAGGCAGCCTTAATTGCGAGGAGTTCCCTATCGGAAACATCATAATTCTTCTCAGAGGATGAAAGTTTCTTGGAAAAAAAAGCTACAGGAAAAAGAGAACCTTGGGATCCAAACCTTTGAGAAAGAATAGCCCCTACCGCGACTTCAGAAGCATCTACTTCAAGGACAAAAGGCAAAGCAGGATCTGCATGTTTAAGAATCTGGGCCGAGACAAATAATTCTTTCAATCTTTGAAAGGCAGACTGAGCTTGAGGAGTCCAGAAAAAATGTCTAGAAGAGCTGGTTAAATCTGTAATGGGGGCAATGATTCTAGAAAAGTCTTTAATAAACTTTCTGTAAAAATTGGCGAAACCCACAAATCTTTGAACTGCTTTGCGACTGTCAGGCGTTGGCCACTCAAGAATCGTCGCAACCTTCTTCTTGTCCATACATATTCCTTGGTCAGAGATGATGAAGCCTAAGAATTCGATGGAAGTTTTATTAAATTCACACTTTTCCAATTTAGCAAAAAGACCATGGGTCCGGAGTCTGTTGAAAACCCTATTCATATGTTGAATATGCTCTTCTAACGATGCAGAAAAAATAAGTATGTCATCCAAATAGACAATAACAAATTGATCGAGGATGTCTCTAAAAATATCATTGACGAAGTGCTGAAACGTCGCGGGGGCATTGCAGAGACCAAACGGCATGACAAGGTATTCAAAATGCCCATAGCGAGATCTAAAGGCTGTCTTCCACTCATCGCCCTCCCGAATTCTCACCAAATTGTAGGCCCCTCGTAGGTCGAGCTTTGAGAATATCTTTGCACCTCGAAGATTTTGAAATAGTTCATGAACAAGAGGAAGAGGATAACGATTCTTGACAGTTATATGGTTTAACTGCCTATAGTCAATGCATGGACGTAAAGAGTGATCCTTCTTCTCTACGAAAAATATGCCAGCCCCAGCTGGCGAAGTTGACGGACGGATGAATCCTTTCTTTAAATTCTCGTCAATATAATTCTTTAATACCAGTAGTTCAGGTTCTGAAAGAGGGTAGATACGTCCGAAGGGAATAGCCGCTCCGGGAAGAAGATCAATCGGGCAATCATAAACCCGATGAGGGGGAAGCTTGTCAGCCCCCTTCTCATCAAAAACGTCTAGGAATTCATGCAAAAAGGAAGGTATTGTCGTTAGACGAGCATCACCGGGTGTATATAGGGCTAGGGAAGTATTTTCACAACTCTTAGTGGCTAAATGAGTGACACCAAACTTTGAGTTGAATTGCAGAACACCAGTGCACCAATTTATTGAAGGATTGTGACGTCTCAACCAGGGTAATCCAAAAATAACGGGGAACAAAGGAGAAAAAATGACATTGAATACAATAGACTCTGAATAGTAGGGAGTAATCAAAACATTCAGGGGAATCGTCTCATGTGTCACAGGCCCGGAAGAAAGTGGTGACCCATCGGCTGTTCTTACAGAAAAGGGATCTTGTTTAAGACGAATGGGAATGTTGTGATTCTTAACAAACTCAGAGTCAAGGAAACAGTCACAAGCCCCAGAGTCAATGATGGCAGAAGCTTTAATTCTTCCTTGGAGCCACTGTAGAGAAATGGGAAGAATTAATGGAGAAACTCCCCTAGATGAGGTGTTAACGGACAAAAAAGACAGTCTTGTTTTACCTGAAGGACGAGTGGGACAATCCTTCAAGAAATGGCCAGACAAACCGCAGTATAGACAGAGATTTAATTGGCGTCTACGAAGTCTTTCTTCAGGTGAAATGGCCGATCTTAAAAGACCAATTTGCATGGGCTCACCCGATTCCACAGCAGATGAAGAAGAAGAAAAACGAGGGAGCAAAGGAGCCTTGGGAAGGAGCCAGGAAGAAGATCTTTCAGCACGTCTTTCTCTTAGGCGTTGATCCATCTGAATCACCAGATCAATAAGGCCTTCCAGATCAGTAGGCATTGCTACACGAGACAATTCGTCTCTTAAGGCATCAGAGAGACCAATACGGAATTGATGTCTTAAAGCTTTATCATTCCATTCCGTGTCTGCAGCGTACCTCCGGAAGTCTGAGATGTACTCTTCCACGGGTCGTCTTTCTTGACGAAGACAACGAATAGCTGCTTCAGCAGACACGTCACGTCTAGGGTCATCATAGATTTGACCCAATGCCTGGAAAAAAGTACTAGAGTCATTCAGGAGTGGACTTTGACTCTCCATGAGACGATGTGCCCAAGCTTGCGGTTCCCCAGACAGTAGAGAAATAATCACTCCCACCTTGACTTGTTCGGAGGCATAGGTCTGTGGCTTTAAGGAGAAGACCAGGCGGCAGCCATGGAAAAAAGCCCGGAAAAGTTTTCTATCTCCAGCGAATTTTTCAGGTAGCGCCACCTTGGGTTCAGAAAATGCAGGAGCAGAAGCGGTAGGTAGAGCTTGAGATGCGGGAGCTGGAGGAGGGTTGTCAGGAGAAGCAAGATCTTGTAGCTGCAGCTGGATCTGTTGATAACCCCCTTGGAGGTCTCGCACCGCCTTGGTGAGAGAAGTGATTTGCTGCACGAGGGCATCAAATGGCTTAGAGGCTTGATCACCGTCAGACTCCATACTTGGCGAAGTGATACTATCAGGCGCTGTGGTAGGTCTGACGAATTAATAGCCTCCCCTATGCCTCTTACTGGAACTTAGAGCCCGAATGGAGACAGGAATAAGTCCAGGTAGAGAGTAACAGAGGTGCCGGTAGTAGGTGTTCAGCAGCACTTGTGAAGAAACCGAGTCGAAGTAGCCGAATAGGGTAAAACGAGGACGTAGTCAAGCCAGGCAAGGTCAGGAAACAGGATCTGCGGTACCGAGGGAGAATCCGAAAGAAGAGTCGATAAACAGGCCAAAATATTCAGGAAACCAATGGATCAGACAGTCAAAAGTTCAGGAACGCTTAGTGTCAAGGCAAGATCACTTCGCAGTGATTTGCAGGCCTCGGCGTCCTTTTACGCGCTGTGCGCATGCGTCAAAAACGGGCGCGCGCCCGCGAACCTTCGTCCGCGCGCGCGCGCGACCAACTCGACGCGGACGCGCCGATGCGCGAAAATGACGCGACCTCTCGCGAGGGCAGACATCAGCACCAAAGGACTGACACTTCTACTGCCTCAGTATTTACCATGTGATGTATTCACCACTAGCTTCAAAAGTACACATCTTTTCTACCAATGTGTAGTCTTTTTATTTCAGTTCTGTTATTTACTTTTTAACAGCCTGCAGTTCAGAATTCTAATATGTATCAGAGTACAATGTAGCAGAAAATCTGTTTGTTGAGCATTTTCTGTTCTCACACAGAAAATGTTTGGTTGTTAATAATAATAATAATATTAATAATAATAATAATAATAATAATAATAATAATAACAAAATACTGACCCACACCAGTTAAACACGCTACACTTTATACCCTTTGCTGGTCCCTTGATTATCAACATGTACTACAAGCTATCTTCCATAACCCTGTATTCCCTCATTTGCTAAAAAGCCATCCAACCACTTAAAGCTATCTAATGTATCAGCCTGTACCACTGATTCAGGGAGAGAATTCCACATCTTCACGGCTCTCACTAAAAAAAAATCCCTTCTGAATATTTAGGCGGAACCTCTTTTCTTCTAATCAGAATGGGTGACCTTGCGTCACCTCGAAAGACCTACTGGTAAATAATGCATTAGAGAGATTATTATATGATCCCCTTATATATTTATACATAGTTATCATATCACCCCTTAAGCGCCTCTTCTCCAGCGTGAACATCCCCAATTTGGCCAGTCTTTCCTCATAGCTGAGATTTTCCATACCTTTTACCAGCTTAGTTGCCCTTCTCTGTACCCTCTCTAATACAATAATGTCCTGTTTGAGTGATGGAGACCAAAACTGTATGGAATATTCTAGATGGAGCCTTACAAGTGCTCTATACAGGGGAAGAATGACCCCCTCCTCCCGTGACTCTATGCCCCATTTAATACAGCTCAAGACCTTATTTGCACTTGATGCTGCCGACTGGCATTGCTTGCTACAGCCAAGTTTATCATCTACAAGGACTCCAAGGTCCTTTTCCATGCTTGCGCTTCCTCACTGTGAATTCTGTCTAAAACCCTCTCATTAACTCTAGTACTTGTATCCAGACACAGCGGAGTTGCGGTCAAGTCAACACCCCATTGCGCCAGCATTGACGCTAGAGTTTTGGGGAAAATTCTGCATTGTGGGAAGAAACAGGGTGATTTTTCTTGAAATTTAACTTTGCACACTGCGTAAAGGTAAGTTAATGCACCATACTATGTTTGCCCAGGTGTAGTAAGTCATAGCAATCAAGATGTATTTTTAAGGGGAAAGGCAAATAGACACCCTCCCACCCCCTAACTTTTGCCTCTTTCAGATATACAGGGTGCACAAATCCACAAATTTTTATAAAAGGATGAATCATAATGTAGAGAAAAAATTAGTAATATGTTAAATGGGTGCCATAGTTTTATACTATGCTTATATTATATAAACAAAGAGAATTTAGGTTAGTGATGCATGAGAGATCTTAACTAAAATTTACTTTCTTGTCTGCAACTTGTCTCAGACAATGTTTAGATTTTGTATTGATATGTTAATGTACATCAAGCTTTTCTCCAGAAAGTCTGAAAAGAACAAAGACCATTGGGAGGATTAGTACTAAAGGTGGAAGCAACAGTGAAAAGTCTAAACAATGTTTTCTGAGTATATGAATGTGCTCCTTCAACATTACACAAAGTATTATAATGCTGTTAAAACAAATGAGCCACTTTCTAAAGCAGTTTGTACACAAAACCTGTTTTGTAAAACTGTTGATTTTTTTTGTATGTCTAGGTATCTGTTCAGTCGAATGTAGGCCTTGATAGGTTGGCATGAATATAAGTCCAAAGTATAAAAGGATCGAATGGAATGCTTGTTCTTTGGAGCTGCACTGGGCCTTTGTAATATGCAATGTTGGGGACTGGGTGCAGTGCACTACACCTACCACATATGACAAAATAGTTGGATATAACTACTCATTTTATAAGTTATCCTAACGCATTTCTGATCATAAAGGTGGCCAGGTACAGTTTGAGATATGCCATTAATAGCTCAGAAATGAAGGCTCTTTAGAACTGGTAGATGGCAACAAAGTCAGGCCTGGAGTTATAAATAAAATAGACAAACTGATACAGGACAGCACACCAGCAGAAGCAAGCATAGTAGAAAGAATCAAAACCAAAATAACAAAGCACAGGATAACTCCCAGAATACAAGTGGAGGTTACCTTTTAATCTGCTGTAGCAGTGCTTATTGTGGAAGAGGTATTGCTGCTAAGCACTTTGGAAAAAAACAGTATTCAACTATGCAATTTAGCATTTAATGAGCTGTATTTGGATTGTTTAAGCATCCAGGATAGAGAAAGACAAAGTAAAACAAGGTATCACTGTCTGCCTCTCTAGACCATTTTTTAGAGAGCAGTGTTCATAGCTGCGGGTTCAAAGCCAATCTAGTCCAAAGCATAGGCACAAATGTGATTATCCCATTCCAAGGCAGGCTGTGTTGGTCACTTGATAAATGGCTTCAGGTGCTCTTATAAGTTACCATTGTAGGCTTGCAGTATTATGTTAAATACAATTTATTGATGTACAGTGCTATGGTTGCTATGTAGTGGTATTTTATTTCCCAGTCTCCCCTCTCAGATGTATGATTTACCCCCTTTTAGGGGGACGCACTTTCAAAGGCTTGTTGTACTACAAGACACTAAGCGACACATTTACTAAAACTCAAATAATACAGTGGAGTTAACAGTGGATGGAGGGCACACCAAATTAGTGAAAACATTCTAGATAGTAATATAGGAGGTGCAGAGACCATAGGTTACCCGTACACAAGGTAACACAATACTATACAATTTGTCTATAGGTTCGCAAATACAATTTAAGAGACAAGAGTGGTATATATAAAAGATAATGCTTTACTTTTATGCAAAAAAGTTCTCAAGAACAGTACAATAGTGAATTAGCATATATTATACATTACATCATATAGCAATACATATCAAATATATTCAAACCCATTGGTTAAACATGACAAAAACAAACATCAACAAGGAGTGGATACACTTATCAAAGGAATGAGAATAGCCCCAACGTTTCGGCGCCAAGGCCTTTGTCAAGTGGATTCTGCAAAACTCAAATAATCTTATTTGTTTTTTTGAACAAATCCGACAAAACGCTCTGCCGTTTATAAACAATTGTTCTTGAAAAAATTCAAGCGACAAAGCGTCACAACAAAATCTAGCGTCAATTCATATCGTACGAATGATGCTCCGAACACTCGATTTTATCGAGTTATCGCTGCAAAAACTAAATTTATTCTGATTATCAGCCGAAAACCCTGAATTTTTCAGATTAATCAGCACAGATCACGATGTCAAGAAATAATTTAAGGGACATCTACCATTGACTTCTAACAGGTTTGAGATGGCGTATTTTAGGATTTGGATTTTTTAGCAGCTTTGGGGTATGATAAAGATCTAGAGATTCAAGGTTTTTTGCACACGCAAAATTTGATTTTTCACCATAAAAGCTTCAACCAGAAGATAACCGAGTTTCAATAAATGGGCCCCTAAATGTAGTGAAACAATTAAAAATTAGCTTATTTTATGCACTTATGTTTTCTTTGCATATTTTTTAATTTGTGTGCCATCACCCTTAAAGGGATACTGTCATGGGAAAAAAAAATTTTTCCAAAATGAATCAGTTAATAGTGCTGGTCCAGCAGAATTCTGCACTGAAATCCATTTCTCAAAAGAGCAAACAGATTTTTTTATATTCAATTTTGAAATCTGACATGGGGCTAGACATATTGTCAATTTCCCAGCTGCCCCAAGTCATGTGACTTGTGCTCTGATAAACTTCAATCACTCTTTACTGCTGTACTGCAAGTTGGAGTGATATCACCCCCTCCCTTTTCCCCCCCAGCAGCCAAACAAAAGAACAATGGGAAGGTAACCAGATAACAGCTCACTAACACAAGATAACAGCTGCCTGGTAGATCTAAGAACAACACTCAATAGTAAAAACCCATGTCCCACTGGGACACATTCAGTTACATTGAGAAGGAAAAACAGCAGCCTGCCAGAAAGCATTTCTCTCCTGAAGTGCAGGCACAAGTCACATGACATGGGGCAGCTGGGAAATGGACAAAATGTCTAGCCCCATGTCAGATTTCAAAATTGAATATAAAAAAATCTGTTTGCTCTTTTGAGAAATGGATTTCAATGCAGAATTCTGCTGGAGCAGCACTATTAACTGATTCATTTTGAAATTTTTTTTTTTTCCCATGACAGTATCCCTTTAAACACGGAAATGTTTGAGTCAGTACACACTCCTCAAGTTTCTAGGTGCACGCTCCAGTAGTGGCCACAATCCACTTAGTACAACAAAGTTCAGCAATGGCTTTTTATTCTTGAAAACGGTGAAGTCCATTGCGGAACTTTATCACCCTTAGACACTTCCAACTATCTCCTGTACAGCAGATAATTAATGCACCCCTGTAATTTCAAGTAGCATGATGTGACAGTTGTAAAGCATGGTAAACTATTTCACAGAACTACCACAATACGTAGAAAGATCACCGGCACACAGGAGTTTGGTCAGCAGGGCAAGCCCTTGCAATTTTATTAATGCAGTGCAACGTTTTGGGGCACGCCCCTTTGTCAAGCAAGTGGTTGCCGATTCCCCTACCACCGAGCACCAGGAAGCTCTGCTCAGGTTTGTGAGGTGTGCGGTTTCTCCAAATTGGCTTGGAACAGAACTACCACAAACCAAGCTTTGTGCCATGTCTCCAAACCATTAGATTTGTAAGCTATTGTGCACTGAATCTTCTTACTGCCTTGGTTTGTTACACCTCAAAGTGCAATCTTTGTAGGAAGATTTTCTGCATGCAATTTTAAAAAGTCTGTGGAGAGAAATAGCTTTTTATAAAGAAAGTAGTACAGAAATTGCTTAGCCTTATGCTTATCTAATTAAATAAACAATGTATTGTTATTAATTTATAATGAGTTAATGATATTGCAATCATAAATATGTAGCCTTGGGTTCATTCTTAGAGTATTGTTTAATTGATTGTCAAATAGTATATTACTGCAGCAATTTGTATCTTATCTTTTTATATCCGAAGTATGTGCCATATAATTTTGCAACTCTTATTCAGAGAAAGTAGCTATAATTACTAACTAACTAACTTTCTGAAGCTGAATAAATCGGAAGCTGGTGGTTCATATTGCTAAAATAAGATTGCAACAGTGCATAATTACAGCTTCAGTAAATGCTAAACTCTATGACACAGAGTCATGTAAATAGTGGGGGAGGACCTTGGGCAAAGTTTAGGGATACCACCCACCCATGACCTGATAGAATAAATGTTGGCCCAAGCCGGCCTATGGCTAAAACCACAGCACTTCAATGCACATTCCCTGGTCCATTTTATTTTAGTAATTGATCCTGCTTCCTCTATAGTTATACTTACTATACTTTAATTTATACATTGACGATCCTTGTGTAGCAACATCATTGTGTCTTTTTGGTAATGGTGAAATAAAAGACATAAAATACAGAAAGCATATCAACTGCTTACACATGGATTTTTGAAATGCATTCTTTAATGTTCTTGTGATTATTTGGTGTAACAAAGATAAGAAGCTCTGTGTATATTTTCAAGCTCTAGTATGGTTATTATATAACATTGTTTAGTACTCACATTACTGCTGTAATATCTCCAGATTTTATTGGAGATATATATCCAGTTTTTCAGAAGCACAATAGCTCTGTACTCTACATGTTTTGGTCAGTGGGCAAGCTTAAGAAAATCAAGACATTTGCCAATCATTAAAACATCTGATTTCAGACTGAACTGTACGGTCTTCTATAAATCCAGCTTAGCAATTTGGCTAGCCAACATCTGATCTTGCCATAGCTGATTAAAACAAAACAAGCACAGAAAAAAACACAACCATTGACATCATTTGGCGCATGTATCTGATGAGCCACTGAGAGAGACTGGCAGTGGCAGCTAATGATCTCATACACAGGGCAGCCATCAGGGGGGGGGCAGGGGGAGAGTTGTAGGGGGCCTGAGGGTAAGGGGGGCCACGCCACACTTACTTGATTGGCCACCAATTTTCTTATAATGGGGGGGGGGCCTATCCACCAATTTTGGCCACCAATTTTTTTCCCTCATGTTTTTATATGGGAGGCCCTGACCACCAATATCTTTTTATTTTTTATTAACATGTGGGAACCCTCGCCACCAATATATATTTTTTTTTTTTACTGTGTGGTGGGGGCGGACCTGTAGGTGGGGCTTGCAGTGGGCGCAGCTGAGGGGGCCCAGGAAATATTGTCGTATTGGGCCCTGTGATTTCTGATGGTGATCCTACTCATACAGACTGCATTATATCAGAAACCATATCAGAAACCGGTTGAAATGTAAATGTGGGGTCATTTACATTGTTGTTAAAGACCTACTGTAAAAACACAGTTACATCAAGGTAAGCATTGCTAAAGTAATCCAGGTATTGGACCTGTTGTCCAGAATCCAGGATTGTTTTGCCTCTGATAAAGATTAATTATAGCAAGTACAAAATACTGCATTATTATTAAAGAGAAAATTTTAATATATTTTTACAGTTTTATTTAATTAATTAAAATGGAGTTAATAGAAGGCAGCCTTCCTGTAATTTGGAGCTTTCTGGTTAACTGGTTTCATATAATGGATCCCATACCTGTACTTGTGGCAGAAAATACAGATTATGAACCAACCACTGAGCCTCTGTATATAAAGATAAAGCAAGAATATGCGATCACATCTACTGCTCCCCCACTGTCCAGCATCTTACTTACCTCATCATAAAAATCAGATTTGTCTGGCAGAAACCGTTTGCACATGGATAGGATAGGATAGGCAACTGGCTACAGGATCTGGTACAGAGGGTGGTTGTTAATGGTACATTCTCTATTTCAAGTAAGTTTCTTAGTGTGGTCCCTCAGGGCTCTATATTGGGCCCATGTTTATTTAACTTGTTCACAGGGGAGTGTATTGTAAGTGATGTATCAGTGTTTGCAGATGACACAAAACTATCCAGCCCAATTAATTCCATCCAGGATAAGGCAGGACAGGACAAATTGGCAATCTGGGCAGTTTAGTGGCAAATGAGGTCTTGAGCTGTATTAAAAGGGGCATTGATTCATGGGAGGAGGGGGTCATTCTTCCACTGTATAGAGCACTTGTAAGGCCCCAGCTAGAATATGCCGTACAGTTTTGGTCTCCATCACTCAAACAGGACACTATTGAATTAGAGAGGGTACAGAGAAGGGCAACTAAGCTGGTAAAAGGTATGGAAAATCTTGGCTATGAGGAAAGACTGGCCAAGTTGGGGTTGTTCACGCTGGAGAAGAGGTGCTTAAGCGGTGATATGATAACTATGTATAAATATATAAGGGGGTCATATAATAACCTCTCTAATACTTTATTTACCAGTAGGCCTTTCCAGCTGATGCAAGGTCATCCATTCCTATTAGAATTAAGGAGGTTCGGCCTAAATATTCAGAAGGGGTTTTTACAATGAGAGCTGTGAAGATGTGGAATTCTCTCCCTGAATCAGTACAGGCTGATACATTAGATAGCTTTAAGAAGGGGTTGGATGGCTTTTTAGCAAGGAAGGTAATACAGGGTTATGGGAGATAGCTCATAGTACAAGTTGATCCAGGGACTAGTCCGATTATCATTTTGGAGTCAGGAAGGAATTTTTCCCCCTCTGAGTAAAATTTGAGAGGCTTCAAATGTTTTTTTTTTTTTTGCCTTCCTCTGGATCAACTAGCAGTTAGGCAGATTGAAAGAATTAAAAGGTTGGACTTGTGTCTTTTTTCAACCTAACTTACTATGTTACTATTGCCAGGGACATAATGCCTAGTATATATGAGATTTCCTTCAGGTGTCTTAACTTTTGGGAAAAAATAGAAGGGCCCCGTTAAAGTATCGTTCTTTAGTTTGACAATATGTTTTATTTATATAATTATTTAAAACTGGGACTTTTTTCTGTCATATACTAAGGGATTTACCCAGCATGTCAAGCAGTAGTGCTAGAGTCTCTTCTTGGGACGATAAACTTGCACATCCATCTTAAGTTTTATGCTGTTGTGCTAGTCCAAGTCTGCACACCTCACTCAACAGGTTTCAAAAATTAAAAATACAATGTGTTTTTTTTACGCATCCTTGCTAATTTCTTTTTGGAAAATGCAGTTCATCTTACCCCTTTCTAATAGAATTGTTTAATTCTAGAATGGCTAGATTCAATATTGAAATGTAAAACAGTTGGTAACAAAGGAATAGGCAGGAAGATAATGGATTCATTGCAATTGCAATAAGTGAAAAGCTCAAAATACGCCGAAACCTATCCACATTTAATTAGCAAGTACCCACCAAGGTAATGGAACCCCATCTAAAAAGATCATTCTATCTCAAAGAGATGATATGATTAACAAATATTTAAGAAAAATACAAACTCTTTTTGTATTTATCCATCTGTGCCACTTTAATTAAGTGAAATGGATGCTGCATGACAGCAGGCAGTGCCCTGATAATCTTCTAACATCCAGCAGAGAAAGCTCAGAAGTTTGAATGATGTAGTGCGTGTTACTATGGAAACTGAGAGCAGAACATTATCCAGCATCCAGAAGTGTTTCTAATAGTAGTGAGTAGTGAGACAGGTGAAAACAGGAAGGTTAAGAGCAAAATGTAAGCAGGTAAATATACCAAAAAATGGTTTATTGATATTGCAGGGTTATCAGTACACAATGATAACTTGCATGGCTGTAAAGAGATCTGCAATTGTTCTATACTTGTTACTTTGTTTTACCTTCAGTCTATCAATATTTTTCCATTCACCATTGTTTGTGCCATCCGTATCAATAATTGAAAGGGATTGTGGAATTGGTTGTAGTCAGATGTAGCTTATAAAATACAATTATTGGTTAGTCTATAAGTAAAATATTGTTAGAGACCAGGGTGCTTTAAGGTTTCACCAATGGCCGGCTAATTGTTCAAATGTTTGTATTTGTAATATCAAATCTGATCCAAGGAAAGCAAATACCCAAATAACATTGTCACAGTTGGCACTTACGTATCAAAGCTATGCTAGGGAAATATATATGATAATAATAATGCTCATTAGTATTGTCTGCTACATCCTTTTTCACAATCATATTTTTTTTTTATGAATACCTGTTTAATACCTGCTTATTTTGCCATCATCTTTAGCGGCCACTGGGGGTAGGCGATCAAAGGGCTCATGGAGAGAACCTAGATGAAATGGGTTGTTCACCATAAAATTTTCTTTGTCCAAAACTGGAAACAGTGGCAGAAAAACATTCTCCTCTCTGCTTGTCATTGCTTCTAAGACTAATGAATAAAACGTGCCATATTTGGGCGCCAAGGTCTGATTGTTATCATTATGTGTGCATTAAAATTGGTGCATCACATTCACTAGTATTAAGAGCAGTGACAGGCAGAGAGGTGTCTCTTATCCGCCATTGTTTTTTTCACCAGATGGCAGAGGCAGACAAAATGCCCCATGTGCCATAGCCCTGAGAATATGTATAAGAGATCCAGAATCTCCAACGCTTTAGTTCAGGGAAATGACTAAAAAGCATCTCCTTACATTTCAAATGGAAAAGGCCTAAACATGCAAAGCTGCCCTTCCGTCTCAGGAGAGCAAGGAGCGAGCATGCAAGACTTAGGGGCACATTTACAAAGCTCGAGTGAAGGATTCGAATTAAAAAAACTTTGAATTTCGAAGTGTTTTTTGGGCTACTTCGACCATCGAATGGGCTACTTCGACCTTCGACTACGACTTCGACTACGAATCGAAGGATTCGAACTAAAAATTGTTCGACTATTCGACCATTCAATAGTCGAAGTACTGTCTCTTTAAGAAAAACTTTGACCCCCTACTTCGGCAGCTAAAAGCTACCGAAGTCAATGTTAGCCTATGGGGAAGGTCCCCATAGGCTTGCCTGAGATTTTTTGATCGAAGGATATTCCTTCGATCGTTGTATTAAAATCCTTCGAATCGTTCAATTCGAAGGATTTAATCGTTCGATCGAACGAATAATCCTTTGATCGTTCGATCGCAGGATTTGCGCTAAATCGTTCGACTTCGATATTCGAAGTCGAACGATTTTAGTTCCTAGTCGAATATCGAGGGTTAATTAACCCGCGATATTCGACCCTTCATACATCTGCCCCTTAGTGTAGAGTCCAGCCCTGCAGAACTGTGCATAGCACTAGAGAAATATATTGAGTTAAATAAAATGCCCTGTTGGTTTTTCATTGTGGAGAATAGCATTAATGTTTTTTCTTACCTTTACAATTATAAGAAAGTTATAATTTTACAGTGCTTTATCAGTAAAAAGTGTCTTATTATTAATACCGATACTGTAACTTCTCTGTATTAGATGTTCCTTTTATTTATATTGGTGGGTCATGCAAGCTATAGTAACCATGAAAACACTGTCTCAAGCATTACGAATAAAAACAGAGGCTATAAAAAGTCCATGGCCTGTTCAGCAGAACTGTCTAAATACAAGCCACAATACAGTTTCATCAGATCTTTTATTTCCTAAATACAGTTTAATGAGGGCATTTTAAAATGTAAACTGAGTCTTACACCTTTCTTGAGAATTAATCTCAAGAAAATGCATTTTAGCACCTCTGATTTTCAGAGTTTGAAGCATTGGAAAATAGATTGTAAGGAGGAATACACAGCAAACACTTAAGGGCTTATTTACCAACATACAGTGTCTGACATTTTCCGTATTTTTTTTTTTATACATTTAAAATGTATTTAATAGGATTACATGTCACTAAAAAAATAATGCATAATACTGAAGTGTTAAAAACATATCATTTTCAAAATGTTTTACAAGTAATGAAATGCCTAGATTGCACAAGTATTCACCCCTTTTGCTGTGAACCCCTTAAATAAGGTCTGGTGCAAGCAGTTGCCTACAAATGTCAAATAATTAAATAACATATTTGAAAAAATAGCTACTCAGGCTCCCTGATGCCATCAAAATAACTACAGGATAAAGTTCTGGAGAAGCACCAATTATGCTTGAGGTTTATAGATATATAGGTAATTTGGAGTCTAGCAATCAATTGCTGAATTGGGATACTGTAAAGCTGCCAAATAAAAAGCTAAATACATCAAAAACTGGTGGCAGTGGTGTATGTGGCCCCTACACCCCATTTTTTATGGATGGGCGAGGGAGGCGGCAGTTAGTTTAGGCATAATTAGTTAGGGGCCTGAACCTTACTGCTTCCTGTTACTTTTGTTTTCTTTTAAGTTTTAATGGGGGCAGGTTTATGGCCAGCTGCCTCCCTCAACAGTCTTTCCTAAGGTGGAGGTAGTCAAAATAGCAGCAAACTTGGGCCACTGCAGGAGGCACCAAGACTCATTATCCAATTTGCCTCTGTATAACCTCAGCAGTTGCTTTTGGTTACCTGTTTATGCAGACAAATCAGATTATTCCTCTGTCTGTGCTGACACCAGCTACGTATAATCAAGTGATTCCTGTGCAACTGCCAGCTATAGCAAGTGGAGATGGCCCCCCCACTCTCTAAACTCAGCAGACTAGAACTTCAGAAGCCTCAGGTAAGTACTGCTGTTGTCAGTAAACTTGTGAGGCCTGTCTTCCTGTTAACAATGAACCTCCTAATGGATGTAGAGAGTGTCCTGAAATATGTGGCATTAAGGGGTCTGCTTACAGCTTTGCATAATAAGCAGCAGGTAAGGAGCGTGTCCATATGCTGCTCTGCAGTGTACTAAATTCTTACTAACTGCTTGCATGCAATGTAATTATATGCTTACCTGCACTGTGCTTCTGGTTGTTTGCCCACCTGAAACCAGTATCCATAATACAAACAGATAAATGGGCTAGCATGCTCTTATGCTGACATGTATTGTATACTGACATGCAGGGTGCTGAGTTTAGGCCATTTGCATACATGACATCTGTAGCCTTATTGAATATGGATCACTGGGCTGGGTGGCTGCTAGGCCCTGATATATGCTTGCACTAAGCAGAAGCTTATCTAAAATTTGTATTCCATGTTGCTGTGATTGTATGTGTGCTCTTGTTCTGCAGTATATGTTCTGGCTATTGCTCACCTGGAACAAGTAGCCCAACAGGAGTTTTTTTAAGCCTGTCTGTCATAAGGATTGCTGGGTTAACAATAACCACAGGTATGTAGTACATTTGGGGCCGTTGATTGTAAATTTTCCCATATTCAGCAGCCTTGTATTACAGATCACTGCCTGCATGAATGGAGGGCGAGGTAATAATTGCTTATTTCAGTCAAATGTGCAGTATAATTACTATCCACTGCTGGGGCTCTGGGGTTGGGCATGGTGCTCTGCCAGAACCAGTATCTTAGGGCCCTGACCGAGGCATATGTAATAATCACACAGTTTAATACATGCTAGCACCATGGCCCACACCCTGCAGGGGGATAATGCCTTCAGAATGAATGCTCAATTAATGGTTAAGCTCCATAATACAACGGAGTCTACCAAGCAACATATATGTGTGCACTACTGATAAGCTTAATGTCACGATAGATGGGTACACACAGACATCAGGCCACTGGGAAGTTTTAGGTCTTCTCTTAAATGAGGCTGTTTGCATGCCTAAAGTCTATACTTCAGACCAAAAGTTTTTAGGTTATAGGAATCCTCAAAGTGTCCGTTAGACAATAGAGATGGCCTTTGTTCAAGTTATAAATTGGACTGGCCCAGTATAGGAGTAGTTTGCTTAAACAACCAGCAAAACAAAGCATAATTGTGGCTTAAAGGCCAGGTTTCTGCTCTGTGCCAAGAAGGCAGACTTACTTGGGTCTGTTTTTTCTTCAATTTTCCAATCCCATAGTTAGTGTTTTTTTAGAATAAAGGGCTGGCTGTTCTTCCATACCAGATAGGTAACTGATTAGACAGCAGATGGAAGCATCCAATGAGTGCTAATCTTTCCTCTCTAGGTCAGTGCCCTCTTGAACCACAAGCAATATTGGAATCTGCCTCCTCACAATTATATACTGGTGTTTCTACCTGTTCTATTGCCTCAGGCTGTAACGTACTTGATTCTCCTGAGCAGGATCATAGTCTTCCCTTATGTGAGACGTTTGCAGTTATTACAGTAGAGTGCATTCTCCTACATCTGCCAGACTAATTCATTTCTTTCTGAATGAATTGAGGATTTTCTAAGTATCTGTCCTGCAAATCTGTCTAGCTTCAAACAGGATGTTTGAATGTGTTTATGTCTGTTTTGTCCATGTCTATCACATTGTTTCCTATACTATAGGGATTTACATTTACACTGGCTGGGTCTGAATTGGGTCTATTGTACATTCTCACAGAGCTCTCTGTCCAGGTAACTTTCCAGATGTGACACTTCTATTAGCCTTGCTTGTTCTCTGATACACATTGCTGTGCCACTTCTGATACGTATGACCCAGCATGGCTCTAGTGGATTAGAAGCCCTTCTGACACTTACTGGAACATCCATAGGGCCGCTCCAGTCTTAAGGTCAGCTTCACTTAGGGAGTTTATATATGTAGTGAAGTGGACTCCACATATAAATATGTCCCTTACAGGTGGGATGAAAACACCGGTTTCGTGGGTGACTCTAACCATCTCTCCAGGGCATCCAACCTGCCTCCACGAGTCATGGGATTTCCCTTTAGCTGCACTGAGGTTATTTTGGATCTGTAACCTTAGTGGTATCCAGTTATAACTTTCATAAGACTAGGTTGGGCCAGCCAACAAGGGCTCTATTCCTTAGGCACCGTAGTTGCTCTGGTTTTCACTGTTAATTGAGTCTACCTCAACACAGTACCTTACACCGTATAAGAAATTCTAACCTAGGAATTCTAAGTTCTGGTTCTGTTAAAACAGTTCTGACTGATAGGCATTCTGATATGTAGATGTTTAAGGTATATGCCTCATGTGCCTCGTGGTACTTTGTATACCCTGCACTTGTTGTTATATTCTAAACAGGTCATACCTACAATGGTTCTGTTCTTGCATTTAGCCTATAATTAAGTGCACCTAATCGGCATGAAATGCATATATATTTTTATTGATTTGTAATGTTGTTTTTCTAAATACAACTTTATTAACTGCACTTTATTGTTGTGTTGTAGTCCAGTCTTCGGTGTCAGTCTTGTTAATTTTTTCCCCTTTTCATAGGCAAATATGAGTAGAATCATTTTTTTTGTAAAACCAGTATTTGCAGTATGAACAAATAGTTGCCCTAGCTAACAGATTCAGGTAATGTCACATTCATTTTGTTAACATCCATAAATGAATGCATTGCATAAATGATATTCTGATTGAAACTCTTTCATCAGTTGTACCAAACATAATCATCTGCTTTATAAACACCAAAAATAGATGTAAATGACCTTGCAATCAAACAAGCTAATTCTTCTGTACACAGAAGATTACTGAGTGATTTTTCCACATCCTTTTATCTTTAAACCAATGCCTATATACATAAAATCTGTGATTATTAATTCTATGCTGTAAATTGATGTTTCTGAATCAGAATTTTTAAATTAATTATCCATGTGATAGTTTTTAGATGAATGACACAGGAGGAGCTCTGTCGTGGCCACTCCATGTCTTTCTGAGAGTTACTCCAGATGCTTCTGATTGTCTCGGACAGTTGTGTCAATAGACCAAAACCACACTCATGGAAACTGATAAGTCTATGGGAGGCCATACAGGTTACTACATTATGGGACACATTTGCTAAGGGTCGACGTGAATTTGCAAATTTAAAAAATTAGAATTTTGAAGTAATTTTTGGGTACTTCAACCATCGAATAGGCCAAATTCGACTTCGACTTGAATTGAAAATACTTCGAATATTCGACCATTCGAAAATCGAAGTACTGTCTCTTTAAAAAACTTTGACACTTTGCCACCTTAAACCTGCCGAATTGCTATGTTGGCCTATGGGGACCTCCTAGAACCTGTAGCCAAAATTTGGCGACGTTTTTTTGAAAATCATTCGAACGATCAGTTAAATTGTTCGAATCAAAGTATTTAATCAATCGATCGAGCTATTTTACTTCTATCGCATATGGCCATATTCGATCAAAAAAAACTTCGACTTAGAAAATCGTATTATTGCAATTTGATGGTCGAATTTCAAAGTTATTATTACTTTAGACCTGCCCTGAGTAGATTTTAAAGGGGTTGTTCACATTTGAGTTAACATTTAGTATGAGGTAGAAATAGGGTTGCCACCTTTTATAAAAAATGTTACCGGCTGCTGGGGGGCGGGGCCTCAAAGGGCTGGGATGTGATGTCAAAAGGGGCGGGGCCACGCTATGGACGCTAGAAGAAGAGGCAAAAGAAAATGTAAGTTGCAGGGGATTGGGGGTGATTGGGGGCAGGCCGAGGGCTCCTTTTGATCGTATTAAAAATTTACCGGCAGCTACATTGCTGGTAAATTTGTAATACTGGCCCCGGCCTTGGCCATGTTTCAACCCTAGGTAGAAAGTGATATTCTGAGACAGTTTGAAATTGTTTTTTTTTTTTCTTCAGTTTTTTGACCTATTTAGCTTTATATTCAACAGCTTTTCAGAATTCTATTTCAACAATCTGGTGGCTAGGGTCCAAATTACCCTAGCAACCATGCACTGATTTGAATAAGAGACTGAAATATAAATAGGAGAGGCATGAATAGAAAGATGAGCAATAAAAAGGAGCAATAACGATACATTTGTAATCTTACATAGCATTTGTTTTTTAGATGGGGTCAGTGACCCCCATTTAAAAGCTGGAAAGCGTCAAAAGAAGAAAGCAAATAATAAAAAAAACTATAAAACATAAATAATGAAGACCTATTGAAGAGTTGGTTAACATTGGACATTTTATAAAATACTAAAAGTTAATTTAAAGGTGAATCACCCTTCTCATTACATGTTGCAACCTGCACTCTATGTATTGCTGTGATGCTGGGAAAACTGCATTATTGGTTAAAAATGTACCATTTTCCAGCGTTTTTTCTACCTTTTACTTTGCTTGTACTATTGTTACATTATTAAATGAGTCCTGTAATGTGTACTTAGCTCATAGCATAAACAGTGCTAGAATAAAAGATCATCCTTGGCTAATGATTTTCTAGGGGCCGTATTCCAGCATATTTTACATCTCTGTATAGGGTTTTTCCCCCCATAACACTAGAGTCAATGTTGTCTTTCTTTTAAGCCTGGAGTAATAAATCTTCATATATTTTACTGTTCATCTCAATTTTTCATTGATTCTTATGTTTTTAGCATTATTCATGTCTGTCAGCCACAAGACATTACATATTTGAAGATATATAAAAACACCTGCCAGCAGGTCAGAAAAGTTCTAAGCAAATCATTGGCTCACAGTTGCCTCGGAATATAATAGGTTTCTTTTTTATGTTTTGCCTCTGATTGTATGTTCTACTATGGTCAAACTTTGTTTTATTATTTTATGTTTCCATTTTCAAGAATATGTTAGCAGTTTGTTAAAGAACAATCAGTTACTAACATTGCCGCTGCATCCTTAGCAATAAAACCCTGCCGCAGTAAATCTGAATCGCATTATGGGCGAATAAATTAATCTATGGCAGTAACAATGATATTTGTGATGAACAATGTCCTTCATTTGTACAAAACCATTTCAAGTGATAAATTTAGCAATTAAACTCAATCCGGCATTCTGTCTAATGGATACTTTGTTGTTATGGCAACCGCCCCCATAAAGATAGATACATTTTACTTGTATGCCTTCAATAAAGAATCACAAACACAAAAAGCAAGGGTCACGTCATGAGGTCACGGTTGCACTAAAAAAGAAGTATATTTACACTTTTCTTTGTGACTGTATAATAATAGAATGGAAAAATGAGAAATGAGTTCAGTTCCCATGTACTATCATCTGCAGTTCACTGGATTTACTGTGTCAGAAATGAATCTAAATCAAATCATATTCGCAAGGTTACAGAATTCCCTGGCAGTGGTTTATAGAACACTGTTCTAAGAGAAGATTTTAGTTTTGATGACTCTGAATTTTCCCTGGTAGCGTAGGTATATATCAGAGATGATTGAGTTTCTGCTTTACTGGCTGCTACAGTAATGCCAACTCGCTGGAGCCACTCAGGCATCATGCAGGAATTCTGACTGGTAGTTCACACTAAAAAGAAATGCTAAATTCTCTTTACTGGCCCTGTAGATTAGTCTACACCCTTAGTTGTTTTATTTCTTTGTAGACAAATTCATTTAAATAAAATGTTACTAAAGCAATGCAGCTGGTAAAAGATCATCTTTTGTTCAGATTTTTTTACATTATTATTTTATTCTTTACATTATTACTGTCATTTTTTTCACAATATTCGTAACAAAAGGAAAGTGAAAAAGCAAACGAAAAATGCCGCAATTTTATAGTTTACTATTCCCATGCAGTTTTCTTTGTGATCCACTTGGTGGCACTATGTTGTGCTTATGTCCATTGTGCTGGATTGAAGGTTAGAACTGACTTTGATCACAGTCAGCTTTCTTTTCTTATTGTTTAGTAAATTCAGTGTTGCCAGGCAACTTCATGAACATAGGCTATTACATATAAGGAGGAAAAAATAGTGTTGCAAAATATGGATGTGGAGGAACTAAATTAGAGGAAACAAATGATCTTGATATAGTGAATTATATCAATCTCTACAATAAAGCTTTGTTTCAAATTCTTTTTCAGTTTTTTTATACCTCCTAGGAAGGTATAGGTTTCATTATTCTTTTTGAGAGAGAGAGAGAGAGATTTTAGAAAACATTCCTTTTTCTGTAATAATAAAACAGTACCTTGTACGTGATCCAAACTAAGATGTAATTAAAAATGGAGTCAAAACAATCTGTTTGGTTATTTATTTTTAATTGATTTTTTATTAGTAGACTTACGGTATGGAGATCCAAATGACAGAATCACCCCTTGTCCGGGAAACCCCCAAGTGCCAAGCATTCTGGATAACCGGGTCCCATGCCTTATGAAAATTAATAATAAATAAAAAAAATAGCATTCACTGCACATATGTCAGATGCACTGCATGACAGGCTTAGCCAAAAAAAGTAATTAAGGGAATATCTCTTATTTCAAAAAGTCCATTTGATTCATAAAACACAGACTGCCTCATTTCCAAGCACCTAGTCACCCTAGACAACTGCTATGTATGAAATTTTACTACCTGGGCGAGTTGAAAATGTCCTTCAGACCTCAATTTGGATTTTAGAGTATGTTGTGCACACACATCTCCAATAACTTCTGCTAGTGTTCTTCTTTCTCTATTCTTACGCCTTATCTCTGTACCTCTCTCTCTCTCTCTCTCCACCAGTTCTTGAACTGCATTATCTATAAAGGTGGCCATACATAGGCAGATAAAACTGCCCTTTAGATCAATTCAGCAATCGGCCGTGTATGGAGGCTTCCGCCGGGTGTTCCCGATCGATATCTGGCCACGATATCGATTAGAAATGTTTAATTTTTCCGCAAACCAACCCATCGAAACCCATTGCTCCACATTGTAATCCGATCGTTCAGCCATAGAATGTTCGGTTTACCCCCATATAGCCCTGCCGTTGGTGGGCATATCGGTGAAAGATCCACTCATTTGGTGATGTCGCCAGATGAGGGGATCTCTTCATGTATGGCCAGCTTAAATCACTTCCTATCATTCTGCATCCTGTTGGATATGTATAAAGCAAATGAGGTTGTCCTTTTGGTCATGGTAATAAAGAATCCATAATATAACTGTGATTTACGGTACTGCTGAATTGCAAAAATATATTGCCATGGCCAAAAGGACAACCTCATTTGCTTTATACATATCCAACAGGATGCAGAATGATAGGAATTGACTTATAGACAATGCAGTTCAAGAAAAATATTCAAGCTTCCACATGGCAGAGAAATGACTCCGCAAGCTGTCATTTTGAATTGAATGTGTATGAACAATTACATCAAGACAAGGCACTCCGCATTAAACCAAATTTTAAGCAAATATAAAGTAATCCTTAGTTTATATATCCTGTATAATGCTGCTTTATTTTGTGAAATTACCATTTTTTCCTACTGTATACTAGAACATTTTGCTTACCTGCATTGTTTTAATACAATAAAATGTCATAGAGCTTTTCAAACTGAGGGTTATGCCATGTCTGAGAGATACTACGGCTTATTTTTGAATGCAAGTTGCATTCACCCAAAATCAAATCACAAAGGTATTTGTCAGTACCTGCTCCTTGTGCAATGTACATGGTGCACAGATGCAAAAAAACCCTGGCATTAACACTTGCTTAGAGAAGGTGTTACTTCTCTTTTTTTCTACCAGGTAAACCAACAGCACCGAATGCATTGCTTGTCATTTCTAACACCATTGCTGCATCAGCAATTATGGGATTCACCTATACTGGCGTAAATAGTTTACAGGAACAGTTCAGTGTAAAAATAAAAACAGAGTAAATAGGCTGTGCAAACTAAAAAATGTTTCTAATATAGCAAAAATGTAATGTATGGAGTGTCTAACATAACAGAATCCAACTTTCTGCTTTTCAGCTCTATAACTCTGAGTTCGTCAGCGACTTGAAGGGGGGCCACATAGGACATAACTGTTCAGTGAGTTTGCAATTGATCCTCAGCATTCAGCTCAGATTCAAAAGCAAGAGTTATGAGCCATGTGCCCCCCCCTCAAGTGACTGATTGGTCACTTCCTATTCCTTACATTACCCCCCCTCGAGGAGGGGCCATTGGACCCTCAAGCTTACCAGGAGACTGTCTCCTAAGGTGGTCAGCCCAGACATCAGATTTGGTCAGACTCTTTTCCAACACTGGAGGAGGGCAAACTTACTAGTGGACCTGAATGGCAGGTTTCAACATAGAAACATGAAACAAGTTAGATAATTTACATATATCAGGTAATTTGAGACAGACAGAGGTTGGGTTCACAATCTCCACAATCGGGTATGAACCAATAAACCTGGGCCCTCGCTTAAGAAATTGAATTTTAAGCTTGATATTTGGGTACCTCTCTATGTGTCTTATCGACTGCTTTTTCTGAGCAGATGTAACTGCCGAAAGGGAACTATGTACCCCAGAATGAGACTTAGAGCAATGCTCAACAGAAGGGAGTTTCTCTAGGGAAGCAACTGCAACCTTTAGAGTGGAAGCTAGACATGTGTCTTTACATTTGGAACCCCACTGAATAACCTCCCCAGTTACCCAATCAATGTGGCGGTTGTGTACCTGTAGCCAGGGTAACCCCAGAATTAATGGGGACGAAGAACCATCAAGAATGTGAAAAGATATTTTTTTTGTTAATACACATGGACAATGCCTTGGATCTTTGGGTTACTAGACCTGACCCAAGTGGGCTCTGATCAATAGCATAAACTTTCACAGGAAGTATAAGGGTAGTAAGTGGAATATTATACCTTTCTGCGAAGGCAGCATCTAAAAAACTCCCCCCAGCCCCAGAATCCACGAAGGCGGAAACTTTAACTGAACCTCCAGGCCAGGACAAAACAACAGGTACTAATTTTTTTTTAGGTGAATTGGGGAGAGGAAATCTGTAACAAAATTGACTCAACCTGGTGGTCTAGTGGTGGGACGGCAGGGACGCCTGCCGCCCCCTTGGCGGGGACGCCCACCACACACTCTTCCTCCTCAGTAATCTTTTCTAAGGCGCGGGCGCCTCGTTTCTCTTCTAATTAAAGGCGCATGCTTTTTGACTATTCTGACCTCTGGATCCTGACCCTTGCCTGAATACCGACTATCTCTTCTGCTAAATCCTTTCTGATTGATATCCCGGTTTGACCCTTGCCTGCCTGACTACGCTTATTCTCTGCCTGCCTCGACCCGGCCTGATCTGACTACTTTATTGCCTAACGCCTTGTACTACGACCTTCTGCCCAAAGACTCTCGCTAACAGTCATGCCCCTCTGCCTATCTAGACCCTCTAGTCTTGCACCTCTCATTTAAGCCCTGGTGGCATCTAAGTAGCTGAGGCATTCTCCCGAGGCCAAAGGCGGTCACACTACAGGTGAAGCACGAGCCAAGACCAGGGTGCTTGCCATTTGTTCTGGTGTTGGGTGCCGACCGTGACAAAATCTCTCTACCCAAATGGAGTTCCCCTTCTCCATTTAGGTTTGAGGTTTTTCCAGGCCTCTTGGGACAATTCTTAAGGAAATTACCCTTATCCCCACAATATATGCACAGACCCAGGGATTGCCTTCAGGCCCTTTCCTCAGGGGACAAGCGTGTAGCCCCTAATTGCATAAGTTCCCCTTGAGGGAACTTCTAGGGAGAGACGGGCAGGGTCAGAGAGAAAGACAGAAACTTTCTTCTGGTTCAGAGAAAATGATCCTTCTGAAGACATCACAGAGTATCACATGAGGGTGCACATCTTTGGTAACAGTCCTTAACCTGCAGTCGCAATCTACGGGCTCAGACGCTCTGTTCAGGAATGTGGGGTCAGATGTCGCTCAATTGGTAGAACTTCTAGGGACTTCTATGTGGATGACTGCTTAAAATCCTTACCCTTAAGTGAAGCTGCAATCAGTCTTCTCAAAAGAGTGCAGGAAGCACTTGCCTGCTCCAACCTCAGGCTTCACAAAAAACCTTCTCTTAAGACCATTCAAATGATCTAAGAGACCTAGACTTAGGGTCTGACCCTTTACCAGTGCAACGGAGTCTTGGGCTCCTGTGGGACCTAAAGTCTGATACCTTTGCCTTCCAAGTAAACAGAGAGGAAAAACCCTTCACTTGCAGAGGTGTACTGTCCACAATAAGTAGTCTATATGATCCCTTAGGATTCGCTGCTCCTGTCACTATACAACAGTGATCCCCAACCAGTAGCTCGTGAGCAACATGTTGCTCTTCAACCCCTTGGATGTTGCTCCCACTGGCAACGCTTTAGTTGCAATAAAAACATGTCTATTGCAAAACAGAGCCTCCAGTTGGCTGCAAGTCCGCATATGGGCTCCCAATACCCAATCACAGCCCTTATTTGGAAGCCCTGGGATCCTTTTGCGTGCTTGTGTTGCTCTCCAACATTATTTTATACTTGGCTCATGGGTAAAAAAGGTTGGGGACCCCTGCTATACAAGGTAAAGCACTTTTAAGAGACTTAACCCTTGATCAAAAACATCTGATTGGAATACACCACTGGCCCCTGACAAAAGGAATTTGTGGGCAGAGGGGAAGAGTTCCTTAACAGCTCTTTTCAGCTTTCATGTGACACACCCATATGCCTCAATTCCTTCTATAGAGGTGCAAAGCCATAAACTTTGTGTGTTCTCCAATGCTTCTGTCAAAGCCATAGCTGCCATTGCATACCTTAAGACTGTGGATATCTATGGACAATGTCACATTGGGTTTGTTATGGGCAGGGCAAAACTGGCACCAATTCCCGAACACACTATACCCAGACTAGAACTCTCTGCTGCGGTTCTAGCTGTGGAACTAGCCGAGCTTATCACAACTGAGACAGGCATGGAGCTCAAATCTACATGGACAGCAAGGTAGTTCTGGGCTACATCTATAACGAAACCAGGCGTGTTTATGTCAGTAACAGAGTACTCGGAATCAGGAGAGCTACATGCCCAGAACACTGGCAATACGAATCCACGGACTACAACCCTGCAGACCACGCAACCAGAGCTGTTGCTGCAAGTCAGCTCAAAAACACAACTTGGCTCCCAGGACCAGCATTCTTGTGCATCACAAAAAACAAACCTTGAGCCATTCCTTAACCAAACTGGCCTATTGAGAGTAGGAAGCAGCCTTGCAAACACTTTCTGGGACAGATGGAGAAAGCAATACATTTCCACTTTGCAGCCACTTTGTAAATGGCAAACTGCAAAACCCAACCTCAAATCTGGTGATGTTGTTCTCGGGAAAGACTGTCAATCACAGAGAAATGTTGGCCCTTAGGTCATGTCACCAAAACATTTCCAAATGAGGATGGAAGAGTCCGCAAAGTTGAGGTCAAAACCTCCAAACAAAGGGAAACAAAATTGTCCCTCAGACCAGTTTCTGAACTGACTTCACTTATCACCTGAGGAATAAAGTGGTGGCATCTATAGATACCAGACGAGGAGTGTCATGTCTCCAGCATAAGCTTTTACCATGCTTTGGGATTTCCCGACACATTCTGTGGGCTCCCTCCACTGGACACTTGTTGTAATTGCACAAGGCCATTTCATGTTTCTTCTGCACCTCCACATGGCTTATGGTAGAACTGCATTTGGACTTATCCGGCTACCGTAGTTTTACCATGTGACCCAGCACAGCACCTTGTGGGAGCTAAGACTCCATTTTACAGTCCATGCTGTGTAAGAAGCACATAGTTTCTCATCCTCCTCATGGTAGCATCGCTGTTTCGCCTCTCCACTTTATCTATTCCACTTGCCATCCAGTAAGATCTACAGACTTCAGTTCTCAGTCTCTTTATTGGAGTATGGGGAGGTTTAGCTGCATGTTGAACTACACATTGCCCCAGGGTAATACGTGGGGAGGACAGAACACCCATTATAGCTTTTTTCATAAATAAATACAGCTGCTAATTTGATAAGATATGACACAGCCAAAATATTACACATTTTATTATATTTTATTCATATCTATTTATCAAAAAGCACATTATCAGGCTGAGTAAACATGAATACTGAGAGACAGCAACTCCAAACAGAGCTAATTGGTGCTGAGGGACATATTCAGTGACTATAGCATTAATGTTAAAATGCCAGTATAATCAGTAAGCACATGTGCTTGTTATCATTGCTCTGCCTTATTTGCATTTTTAATTGCTCGTTGAGAAGTAAAGGAATGTTGTTTTTGCAATACCAAATTAGAATTTAATTTTAGCTATGATAATGGTTTCTCTATAGCCAACTTATCCACAGAGCACTTGAGAAATGTCCACTGCAGGGCTTAAAGATCATCTTTATAAAGGTTGGAAATAGTTTGTTGAAAACAAATAGAAAACCCATAAAAATACATAAAACAATGAACAAACACACACAAATGACAGAAAATTCAGTCTTTGGTAATTATTTTTATATTTTTTATAATCACTGCTCATGTAAAAAACACAAAGTATTTATTTAATTATGTTATTTAGAAATAGTAAAGAGAACATTTAGAGAGCTTTCAAAAGTTAATTCCTTGCAGATTCTGTAGAAATAACAATAGTAACACAGTTATATGCCTGATAAGTCCCATAGACCTGAATATGGTGTTCTTGACCTCTGATGGGTTGATGTTGACTGGCAAACAGGATACATCAATCACAATAGGGAAATGTTTCCATCCAAATAATTTTCGATTGGGCAGTATCAGTGTGAGACAATAGCTTCATTCCCTTAACATAGTAATGGGAACATTTCACAAAATTAGAGTCTTAAATAGGCAAAAGACAAAAATACCTCAGACTCTTTATGTATGCAACCCATAACAACATTCTTTGCTATCTAGATTATCTGGTAAATGCTCAGTTTGCACATTTAAAAAAAAAATGAAAGCTGTAATTTGCATTTACAGAAAACATCTAAACACTGATTTCTGGAACTGCCTAATTAATGAGATTAAAGTGTTCACTAAAATAATGCTAATCCTTATACAACAAGAATAGAGAATTTCAAGTCTCATTTGTAACTCATCGAGGTCTATGTGCATAACCTTGTGCAATAGTTAGGCAGGTCAAAGCAGCCAGGTTTCACTGGTTAAAAAGCACGGAGGTGTCTGGGGCATGTAATCAAACAAAAGAAACATTAAATTCATTAAACTGATATGTTCAAAATATGATGGGTATAAATATATGTCTGTGAAGGTTTTCATTTATCCAGGCCATGATGTAGATGATCTAGTACTTGCTGAGTAATCTTGAATGTGTCTCCTCACTCATCTGAACAAGATGAAGAAGCTGCTAGGATGAGTGATAACATTTTCAATATTACTCATCAAGTCCAGTTATCTAACACTACTAGATAAGCTTTAAATATAAATGTATATGATTGTTTGTTGTGGTTTTGATCGTACAGCCAGTCAGGATTCCCTGTGGCTATATTAAGTAAAACCTGCTACTAACCATTATATCTTGTTGACCAAAAACATGCAAATGTGTGCTAAATTAGTTCAGGTAATCCATTTGTAAATGTGAGACAATATGGTTGCAGTACTTCATAACTAGGGATGTAGCGAACGTCGGAAAAAAAGTTCGCGAACATATTCGCGAACTTGCGCAAAAATGCGAGCGGTTCGCGAACGGTTCGCGAACCCCATAGACTTCAATGGGAAGGCGAACTTTAACATCTAGAAAAGACATTTCTGGCCAGAAAAATGATTTTAAAGTTGTTTAAAGGGTGCAACGACCTGGACAGTGGCATGCCAGAGGGGGATCAAGGGCAAAAATGTATCTGAAAAATCTGCCTGTGTGTGCTTGGAAGAGATAGTGTAGGGGGAGAGCTGTTAGTGATTTCAGGGACAGATGATAGTAAGCTTGCTGGCTAGTAATCTGCTTGATACTGCTCTGTATTGGAGGGACAGAAGTCTGCAGGGATTTGAGGGACATTTTAGCTTAGGTAGCTTTGCTGGCTAGTAATCTACTGTTCTCTTTAAACAACTGCCATACGTTGACCTTGTAGGCATTGTTTGCCCAGTTTTTTTGGACGCAGCCACTGAAGCACAGTTGCCAGAAAAAATATGCCATATAAATGCTGAAAATAGTAATTTTTCGCCATACGTTGACCTTGTAGACATTGTTTGCCCAGTTTTTTGGACGCAGCCACTGAAGCACAGTTGCCAGAAAAATTATGCCATATAAATGCTGAAAATATAAATTTTTTTGGTTGCAGCCACTGAAGCACAGAGGCCAGAAAAATTATGCCATATAAATGCAGAAAATATGCATTTTTTTGGTCGCAGCCACTGAAGCACAGTTGCCAGAAAAATTATGCCATATAAATGCTGAAAATATAAATTTTTTTGGTTGCAGCCACTGAAGCACAGAGGCCAGAAAAATTATGCCATATAAATGCAGAAAATATGCATTTTTTTGGTCGCAGCCACTGAAGCACAGTTGCCAGAAAAAATATGCCATATAAATGCTGAAAATAGTCATTTTTTGCCATATACGTTGAGTCAACGTATGGCAAAAAATTACTATTTTCAGCATTTATATGGCATATTTTTTCTGGCCTCTGTGCTTCAGTGGCTGCGGCCAAAAAAACTGGGCAAACAATGCCTACAAGGTCAACGTCGTTGACCTTGTAGGCATTGTTTGCCCAGTTTTTTTGGCCGCAGCCACTGAAGCACAGAGGCCAGAAAAAATATGCCATATAAATGCTGAAAATAGTAATTTTTTTGGTCGCAGCCACTGAAGCACAGTTGCCAGAAAAATTATGCCATATAAATGCTGAAAATATAAATTTTTTTGGTTGCAGCCACTGAAGCACAGAGGCCAGAAAAATTATGCCATATAAATGCTGAAAATATAAATTTTTTTGGTTGCAGCCACTGAAGCACAGAGGCCAGAAAAATTATGCCATATAAATGCAGAAAATATGCATTTTTTTTGGTCGCAGCCACTGAAGCACAGTTGCCAGAAAAATTATGCCATATAAATGCAGAAAATATGCATTTTTTTGGACGCAGCCACTGAAGCACAGTTGCCAGAAAAAATATGCCATATAAATGCTGAAAATAGTCATTTTTTGCCATACGTTGACCTTGTAGACATTGTTTGCCCAGTTTTTTTGGTTGCAGCCACTGAAGCACAGAGGCCAGAAAAAATTAAACCAGTAGGGTTTGCACCCTAGTTTGTAACGGTGGCGGAGGGAGGAGGAGGACGCTAAAGGACAGCTGTGTGTGGAGTCATGAGGCTTGAAGAGAAGGACAGCTGCATAGAAGTCAGAACAAGTCTTCCGGCGTGCAGTAACCCTCCGAGATCCACCCCTCATTCATTTTAATAAAGGTCAGGTAATCGACACTTTTGTGACCTAGGCGAGTTCTCTTCTCAGTTACAATCCCTCCTGCTGCACTGAAGGTCCTTTCTGAGAGCACACTTGAGGCTGGGCAAGACAAGAGGTTCATGGCAAATTGTGACAGCTCTGGCCACAGATCAAGCCTGCGCACCCAGTAGTCCAGGGGTTCATCGCTCCTCAGAGTGTCGATATCTGCAGTTAATGCCAGGTAGTCCGCTACCTGCCGGTCGAGGCGTTCTTTGAGGGTGGATCCAGAAGGGTTGTGGCGCTGCCTTGGACAGAAAAACATTTGCATGTCTGACGTTACAGACTGGCCAAAGGGCTTTGTCCTTGCAGGTGTGCTCGTGGCAGGATTACTGGCACCTCTGCCCCTGGAATGTTGATGAGTTCCTGAAGTGACATCACCCTTAAAAGCATTGTACAACATGTTTTGCAGGCTGGTTTGTAAATGCCGCATCTTTTCGGACTTGTGGTATGTTGGTAACATTTCTGACACTTTATGCTTGTACCGAGGGTCTAGTAGCGTTGCGACCCAGTACAGGTCCTTCTCCTTAAGCCTCTTGATACGGGGGTCCTTCAACAGGCATGACAGCATGAAAGACCCCATTCTCACAAGGTTGGATGCAGAGCTATCCATCTCCGCTTCCTCATTATCAAGGACTGCATCATCCACGGTCTCCTCCCCCCAGCCACGTACAAGACCAGGGGTCCCCAAAAGGTCACCACTAGCCCCCTGGGAAGCCTGCTCCTGTTGGTCCTCCTCCTCCTCCTCCACAAAGCCACCTTCCTCCTCTGACTCCACTTCTGGCACCTCTCCCTGCGTTGCAGCAGGTGCCTGGGTTCGTTCTGGTGATTCCGACCAGAAATCGTGCGCTTCCAGCTCCTCGTCACGCTGGTCTACAGCCTCATCTGTCACTCGTCGCACGGCACGCTCCAGGAAGAAAGCGAAGGGTATTAGGTCGCTGATGGTGCCTTCGGTGCGACTGACCATATTTGTCACCTCTTCAAAAGGTCGCATGAGCCTGCAGGCATCGCGCATAAGCACCCAGTAACGGGGGAAAAAAATCCCCAGCTGTGCAGATCCAGTCCTACCACCCAGTTCAAAAAGGTACTCGTTGACGGCCCTTTGTTGTTGCAGCAGACGTTCCAACATAAGGAGCGTTGAATTCCAGCGAGTCTGGCTGTCAGAAATCAAACGCCTGACTGGCATGTTGTAGCGCTGCTGAATGTCAGCAAGGCGTGCCATGGCTGTGTAGGAACGTCTGAAATGGGCCGACACCTTTCTGGACTGGGTGAGAACGTCCTGGAATCCTGGGTACTTGGAGACAAAACGTTGGACTATTAAATTTAACACATGTGCCATGCAGGGCACATGTGTTAAATTGCCTAGTCTCAACGCTGCCAACAGATTGCTTCCATTGTCACACACCACTTTTCCGATCTGCAGTTGGTGTGGGGTCAGCCACCGATCGGCCTGTGACTGCAGAGATGACAGGAGTACAGATCCGGTATGGTTTTTGCTTTCCAGGCACGTCATCCCCAAGACAGCGTGACAACGGCGTACCTGGCACGTCGAATAGCCTAGGGGGAGCTGGGGGTGCACAGGTGTGGAGGAGGAGAAGGAGGACCCAGCAGCAGAGTAAGAAGAAGAAGAAGACGAGGTAGAGAGCGATGGAGGAGTAGAGGTGGTGGCAGAACCGCGTGCAATCCGTGGCGGTGACACCAACTCCACTGTTGTTGTTGAGCTACCCATTCCCTGCTTCCCAGCCATTACCAAGTTCACCCAGTGGGCAGTGTAGGTGACATACCTGCCCTGACCATGCTTGGAGGACCATGCGTCAGTAGTCATATGGACCTTTGGCCCAACACTAAGTGACAGAGATGCGGTAACTTGGCTCTGCACATGTTGGTACAGGTGTGGTATTCCCTTTTTAGAAAAAAAATTGCGGCTGGGTACCTTCCACTGCGGTGTCCCAATTGCTACAAATTTGCGGAAGGCCTCAGAGTCCACCAGCTGGTATGGTAAAAGCTGGCGGGCTAAGAGTGCAGACAAGCCAGCTGTCAGACGCCGGGCAAGGGGGTGACAGTCAGACATTGGCTTCTTACGCTCAAACATGGCCTTCACAGAAACTTGGCTGGTGGCAGATGACTGGGAATGGGAACAGGTGGTCAAGGTGGAAGGCGGAGTGGAGGGTGGTTCAGACGGGTCAAGGAGAGCAGAGGTAGAGCAGTAAGATGCTGGACCAGAAGGAGTGTGGCTTTTAGTTTGCCTGTTGCCTTTGAGGTGTTGCTCCCAAAGTGCTTTGTGCTTGCCGCTCATGTGCCTTCGCATAGAAGTTGTACCTATGTGGCTGTTGGGCTTACCAAGGCTCAGTTTCTGACTGCACTCATTGCAAATTACAATGCTTTTGTCAGAGGCACACACATTAAAAAAATCCCACACTGCTGACTTTTTGGAAGTGTGCGATCTGGCGGTAACAGTAGAAGTTGGCGGAGTTGGCGGTATTGGCGGCAATGGCGGGTGCGTTGGCCGGCTGAACACAGGTGCCGATACATGTTGTTGCCCTGCTGATCCCTGCGGGCTGTCCTCCCTGCTTCTTCTAAGTCTTATTCTCCTACTGCCTCTCTGACTCTCCGTCTCTCCATCTGAACTACCCTCCTCTTGCTCTCTTCTACTAGGCACCCACAAAACATCAATCTCCTCATCATCATTCTCCTCAGATGCATCAATTTCTTCTGACACATCACAGAAGGAAGCAGCAGCGGGGACCTCCTCCTCATCACTCATTATGTCCATCTCTATCGTGTTCTCTGCCAGAATTAAATCTGGTGTAAGGTCCTCATCTCCTTCATCTTCTTCTGGCAATAATGGTTGCGCATTACTCAGTTCAAGAAACTCATTGGAAAATAACTCCTCTGACCCCAGTGAAGAAGGGGCACCGGTGGTGGAGGAAGTGTTACGTGGGGTGGCCATAGCAGTGGAGGATGAGGAGGATGTTGTGGTAAAGTTAGAAACGGTAGAGGATGGGGTGTGCTGTGTAAGCCAGTCAACTACCTCTTCAGCATTTTGGGAGTTCAGGGTCATTGGCTTTTTAAAACTGGGAAATTTGCTAGGGCCACAGGATTGCATAGCAGCACGGCCCCTAGCACGGCCTCTGCGTGGCGGCCTGCCTTTGCCTGGCATTATTTTTTAAAAAAACAACAACAACAACAAAAACTCAGTTGGTTTTTCTGGAAACGATAATACACACAGCTAGATGGCGGGTTGAAGAAAACACTGTGCAAATAATGCCTACAAAGTCAACGTATACACTACTACAGCGGTGGATACGGATTACGTAAAATATATGAATGCTGCTTGAAAAAAAGTAACTCAAGTGGTTTTTCTAGAGACGATAATATTATCAATATTTAGACAAAATGTGAACAAGGTCACACAGCTCGATGGCGGGTTGAAGAAAACAGTGTGCAAATAATGCCTACAAGGTCAACGTATACACTACTACAGCGGTGGATACGGATTACGTAAAATATATGAATGCTGCTTGAAAAAAAGTAACTCAAGTGGTTTTTCTAGAGACGATAATATTATCAATATTTAGACAAAATGTGAACAAGCTCACACAGCTCGATGGCGGGTTGAAGAAAACAGTGTGTAAATAATGCCTACAAGGTCAACGTATACACTACTACAGCGGTGGATACGGATTACGTAAAATATATGAATGCTGCTTGAAAAAAAGTAACTCAAGTGGTTTTTCTAGAGACGATAATATTATCAATATTTAGACAAAATGTGAACAAGCTCACACAGCTCGATGGCGGGTTGAAGAAAACACTGTGCAAATAATGCCTACAAGGTCAACGTATACACTACTACAGCGGTGGATACGGATTACGTAAAATATATGAATGCTGCTTGAAAAAAGTAACTCAAGTGGTTTTTCTAGAGACGATAATATTATCAATATTTAGACAAAATGTGAACAAGCTCACACAGCTCGATGGCGGGTTGAAGAAAACAGTGTGCAAATAATGCCTACAAGGTCAACGTATACACTACTACAGCGGTGGATACGGATTACGTAAAATATATGAATGCTGCTTGAAAAAAAGTAACTCAAGTGGTTTTTCTAGAGACGATAATATTATCAATATTTAGACAAAATGTGAACAAGCTCACACAGCTCGATGGCGGGTTGAAGAAAACAGTGTGCAAATAATGCCTACAAGGTCAACGTATACACTACTACAGCGGTGGATACGGATTACGTAAAATATATGAATGCTGCTTGAAAAAAAGTAACTCAAGTGGTTTTTCTAGAGACGATAATATTATCAATATTTAGACAAAATGTGAACAAGCTCACACAGCTCGATGGCGGGTTGAAGAAAACAGTGTGCAAATAATGCCTACAAGGTCAACGTATACACTACTACAGCGGTGGATACGGATTACGTAAAATATATGAATGCTGCTTGAAAAAAAGTAACTCAAGTGGTTTTTCTAGAGACGATAATATTATCAATATTTAGACAAAATGTGAACAAGCTCACACAGCTCGATGGCGGGTTGAAGAAAACAGTGTGCAAATAATGCCTACAAGGTCAACGTATACACTACTACAGCGGTGGATACGGATTACGTAAAATATATGAATGCTGCTTGAAAAAAAGTAACTCAAGTGGTTTTTCTAGAGACGATAATATTATCAATATTTAGACAAAATGTGAACAAGCTCACACAGCTCGATGGCGGGTTGAAGAAAACACTGTGCAAATAATGCCTACAAGGCCAACGTATACACTACTACAGCGGTGGATACGGATTACGTAAAATATATGAATGCTGCTTGAAAAAAGTGACTCCGGTGTTTTTTCTGGAGACGGTAATATTATGGATATTTAGACAGAATGGGAACAAGGTCACACAGCTCGATGGCGGGTTGAAGAAAACAGTGTGCAAATAATGCCTACAAGGCCAACGTATACACTACTACAGCGGTGGATACGGATTACGTAAAATATATGAATGCTGCTTGAAAAAAGTGACTCCGGTGTTTTTTCTGGAGACGGTAATATTATGGATATTTAGACAGAATGGGAACAAGGTCACACAGCTCGATGGCGGGTTGAAGAAAACAGTGTGCAAATAATGCCTACAAGGCCAACGTATACACTACTACAGCGGTGGATACGGATTACGTAAAATATATGAATGCTGCTTGAAAAAAGTGACTCCGGTGTTTTTTCTGGAGACGGTAATATTATGGATATTTAGACAGAATGGGAACAAGGTCACACAGCTCGATGGCGGGTTGAAGAAAACAGTGTGCAAATAATGCCTACAAGGCCAACGTATACACTACTACAGCGGTGGATACGGATTACGTAAAATATATTATGGCTGCTTGAAAAAAGTGACTCCGGTGTTTTTTCTGGAGACGGTAATATTATGGATATTTAGACAGAATGTGAACAAGGTCACACAGCTCGATGGCGGGTTGAAGAAAACAGTGTGCAAATAATGCCTACAGGGCAAATAATGCCTAAAAGGTCAACTTATACACTACTACAGCGGTAGTAAAATAAAAAAAAGTAAAATAAAAAAAAATGAATATTAAAAAAAAAAAATTAAAGTTGGTGCTGCTGAACTACTAGGAGCAGCAGATTAGCACACCAGTCCCACTCCCCAACACTGCTAGACTAATAGCACTGGGCTCTTATAGTAGTAGTAGTAGTAGTAGTAGTAAAACAACAAAAAAATAAATAAAAGCAGTCCTTACAAGGACTACTGTTATTGCAGCAGTCAGCAGATGAGATCAGAAGCAGGACAGCTGCCCACTGCAGCTACATACAGAGCACTGCAGTAGAAGGTAGATTACTAGCCAGCAAAGCTACCTAAGCTTAAATGTCCCTCAAACCCCTGCAGACTTCTGTCCCTCCAATAACAGAGCAGTATCAAAACGATTACTAGCCAGCAAACTTTCAACTGTCCCTGAAATCACTAACAGGCAGCAGCTCTCTCCCTACACTATCTCTTCAGCACACACAGGCAGAGTGAAAAAACGCTGCAGGGCTTCGGTTTTTATAGGGAAGGGGAGTGGTCCAGGGGAGAGCTTCCTGATTGGCTGCCATGTACCTGCTGGTCTGGGGTGAGAGGGCAAAAAAAAGCGCCAACAATGGCGAACCCAAAATGGCGAACGTCGCGCGACGTTCGCGAACTTCCGGCGAGCGCGAACACCCGATGTTCGCGCGAACAAGTTCGCCGGCGAACAGTTCGCGACATCTCTATTCATAACTATACACAATAAAAAGGAAACTGCAAATATTCAATTCATGTTTTCATTGATTTTCAGTAACACAGTCTTTTTAGGCAACAATGTAATGCAAATGTCAGGACTGGTGTCAGGCAAACTGGTGTCACCCATGGCCCCCTAGCAGTTGCTAAGGGGCCATGGGTGTAGAGGGCCCAGTAAGGCTCCAAATAATGAGCAACTTCAATATATCTTGTTAAAATAGGTCAGTTTACCAGTGTTTTGGGGCCCTAATTTTAATTTGCTGTGGGGCCCAGAAAAAACCCATAATCTGGTTCTAATGTTAAACAGTACCACCATGACATCACAGTGAGGGGCAGATACCGAGATGTACAACCCAGCCCTCAAGAATGTGCCTTTTCATACCACCAATCCAGTAACTGTGCATAATTAGGTATAGCTTGGGCGGATCAGGGTATCCAAGTATTCGGACTGGTAATGTTGGTAGTTATGCAGATAGAACCATTTTAATTAGATAATAAAGGAGAAAATCTGTATCAAGAATTTGTCCTGTAGCACACTTGAAGGTCTATCTATCATGCTGTATTAAAAGTGGAGTTAAGCATTAGCAGTGCTGTTGCCCAGACTAACCAATCCGCAATTACTGTAGATTTCACATTAGAATACAAAAGCAAAGTAATGTTGACCATAGCAACCAATCAGCAATTAGATTTCACAGTTAGAACACAAAAGCAAAGATCTGATTGGTTGTTATGAGCAACATCACCATATTTGAATTTGTTTTTCACCTCATCTGAAAAATCTGAAGATTGGAGCAGTCTAAAGGGAATGATCCCTCACGTGGTATAATCTGTCTTTTGTGATTTTCATTAAGTCTTGTGCATTTACCAAAAGAAAGCTCCTTACACCTGGCCTTCATTTATAGAAAAAAAACCACTTACTATTCATATTGTGGGTTTCTATAAATACATTGTTTTCAGATATGGTTTGATGTCACCACAAGATTAAACAATACATCCATAAAACTGCTTCTGGAATTAGCAAATCTGTCTTTTGTCTTTCCAGCCCATAAACTGACACTCAATAACAAAAAAGGTTACAAAGAAGTACAGGAAAATACAAGGCTATTAATTACAGAGCAACATACAGAGACAAATATAATAGTATGGAGATCCAGTACGGTTATATGGCTTTCTGAGACATCTTAAATAAATATAAAGATGAAGCTGAAAATGACATTACTGTCCACAAGGGATTTCTCAGTAGCAGTGATCTTACTGTTCAATTACATGCAAATGATGAGCCAGTTGAAATGTATCTTCTCATGCTCCTCTCAGCCCGGGAATAAAGTGCTTCTGTATTAAAGATTAATGCAACCTTTTTGTTTCTGCTATATGCCCATGTATGTCTACATGTTTTTTGACATTCCAAGCATTAGAATTTAAAGTAGAAAAATATATAATCCTCCACCAGAGCTATGGTTTACTGGATTTTGAAAAACACTTTGTAACAATTGCATTGTAAGATATATTATATGAGATCTATTATATGAGATTTCCTATGAATACATTCATTTAAGTATACATTTCTTCAAAAACAGCTCACACTTCTAGTACATATTTTCCCTATAAAATAAATGCTTTCCATTTGCACAGTTTTGGCCCCTTACTGCCATCTTTCACTATAACAGAACAAATATTGTTATTGTTAATTGGCAGCAAAGCTTTTCATATTTACTATTAACAAAATAATTTGCTTTTAGAAATTGATGACCGAAAATAATGTCCTAACTCCAACTTGACTCTCTGGCATTTCAGCTTGATGATTGATGCTGAGAACATAGCCACAGGTTGTTTGCTTCTATTTTAATAATCGTCTTTACTGGGCATGTCTGTGGGCAGCCACTTTGATTCGTATAAAATCAACCTTTATGCTTTTCCTGCAAGGTGGTTTCTCTGCCAGTATATTTCCGATGGTGGAGAAACAAACAGAAACAGCTGGGACAGCAAACAGTAGGAAATGACCAAAGAGACACATGACTTCAGGCACCATTCAGCTGGAGCAGGGCTCTGCCTGCTGTGTCTGTTTACCATCTGTAAAATTTAATAGGTATCACTACAGAGAGTACCTGGCCCCTGCATTGTTTAAACCTCAAATTCAGACTGTAATCCCCTGTATTGTTCACACATGTAATCCCCCTGCATTGTTCACACCTGTGACACCTCTGTTGTCCACATCCCGAAAGCCCTGTACTGTTCACACCTGAGACCCAGACTGAAACTGCCTCTTTGTTCACCTGTTCACACCTTATTCAAAATGCTAATGGGGCACCAGCAATGTGTCACTGTATGTAGTACATTTTAGAGTGGTCCTGATAGGTTTCCCTGTCTCCTGCTCTGTTCTGCCCTATGCACTCTGTGTGTGCCATACTCTGCCTGCCCCATTCTCCCTGGGTGTGCCATAATCTGCCTTCCCTATGCTCCCTGTGCCCTGCTCTGCCTGTGAAAGATAAGCCTGGTATTTGTACTGGGGGTTTGTTAGCATTTGAAAATTGTTAGGGGCCCTTAAGGTGTTTAATCATGTGCTGGGGGGTGCTGTGGTATCCACAGGGGAGGAGGAGGTATATGTATTTAAGGGTATGTTTTAATATGACTTAACTTTTTTCACATATGAGTGATATCCCTGCAGTGAGCATGTGTGCTATTAATGTGGACATTGTTTTGTGGTAACATGGGTGTAGTTTAAAGTGGATGTGGTCTAAAACAGGGAGTGGCCAACACTGGCTTCCATTATCGGCCCTCCACCATGTAGACCAGAAAAATTCCAGCCCTCGGTAGCACAGAAGTTGGACAGCACTGTGCTAGAATAATGATCAGCTGAGATCAGTCAAGATATAGGGAGTTCTTTGTCCTAAGTACATTTTGTTTACAAAAATTATATTCTAAAAGCAAAAATACATATACAAAATTAATTTCTCCCAGGGAACATATATAATTTTGGTTATAGAGAATTTGTTGCAAGAAGGATATTATAATATCACATACTGTATTTTGACTCTGTATAAAATCCACGTAACATCCATGTAAAGTTACTTACAGAATTACAAATAGATGCTTATTACAGAAAGGAAGATTCCATATCACAAAACCCATTATGTGAACAAACTTAACACTCCACAAAACCAATATTTCATTTGCACAAATCAATTCTGTTAAAATCGTCAATCACATTAAATCACTAAGAAGCAATCATACTGCCTTGTGGCTGTAAATGACCCCTTATATCAGTTTTGTGACAGAATCATTCTGTCAATACTGCATTTTATTTGTTATCCATTTGTTATAATTTCCAATGCAGAGCCAATTATAATAGTGCAAAGTAAGACCAGTAAAAGGACTTTAGTTAAAAGCTGGTTGATAAATATACTTGCTTCTTATTGGTTCAATAATTTGAGTGACAGAATTGTTTTCCACAGACCTGAAAACAAAACCATTGGTTTTCTAGGACTTTATTAATTGTATTGACATAATGGATTCTGCTATATGGAATCCTACTTTCTGTAATAAGCAACGATTTATCATTTAAATCTAGCAAACAAGAGTTAGATATTGTGAAGCTTGGTATACACTAATCATTTAAAAGATTGTACATTTTGTTCAAGAGTTTTTACATAATTAATTTTGTAATCAAATTTACACATCACTGATTCTGTCACATGGATTTTATCCAACTCAGAGACAGAATGGATGTTTACATTTACAGACTGTAGTCTGTGATATTATAATATCATTTTGGCAACAAACTTGAATTTGTGCTCTTTCATTTTGTGTCCAAAATATATTGGGGATATTTTTGCATGAAGGATTTTGTAAAGAAAATGTACATGGGACAAATGACACCCTATATCAAGAGGCTTAAGGTGGCCATACACAATACAATAATCGCCGCTTGTTAGGCGATTTCGACAAACAAGCGGATCTCTCCCCTTTATGCTCACATTGAGGTGGGCGATATTGGGCTGATCCGATTGTGGGTACTAGGGCCCAACGTTCGGATCATAGTGTATGGAATACGGGTAGTTGGATTGCAGGACCGCATCAACAGACAGATGCGTCTGTGATGTGACAGGATTTATAACCCTGCCCAATCGACATCTGTCTGACTTTTGGCCAGATATCGATCGGGGAAGCCCGTCGGAGGGCCCCACACATAGGCCAATAAGCTGCCGACTTAAATATAAATATAAATGTATTGGGAATGTCTCCGATATTGTATTTGAACCTGTTTTCTGCTCCCTGTTATTTAGTTAGAAAATTGCATGGGAGAATAAATACACAAGTACTACAGTGGGTTAACTCAATATGCAGTTCATACTGAAACCCATAAAAAATTCCAGCAGATTGAAAATGCCAAATGCTCCCATCCTACCACAGATTGATGTCTTTAAGCCCTGGTTGTAATTACTTTCACCCTTTGAATCACTATCACCCCATACTGCCTCTTTCCAGTGGATCTGGACTTCTCTTACCTTGAACTGAATTCTGAATAAACGTGTCCTTGTCTACACTCCCCCCTCCCCCAGACACTATGGTCACTGTGTTCAAGGCCAGTTCATTACAATTTTTAATGGAGCTTTCAATTATGCCCCTATTAATTCCCATTATGACTATAAAAAAAATGAATTTGTAAATGTTAAAATAGATACAATATTTTACTTTTATCTGACTCTAGCCTCAGACCTTATTTAAAGTAGTATGGTGTCTCTATAAATTCTCTTTAAATTATTATATGGGAAGATGAGTAAGGAACCTGTATCTTGCAAATGGTTTAATAGTAGCACTGTTTTTTTTTGTTGTTTAAAAATAAAAGCTGTCCAGAAATAGAAAGTGAACTATATGCTGATTTCCAAAGACTATGTAAATGTACAGTAAATTGACTTTAAAATAAGCTGACTACTTGTACCTGCATGGAAACTATTCTGTCCCTCAACATTTTCATCAAATATAAGAAGTGCAGAGCTCTCACATAAATAAGCCTTTCTGCTCACTGAAACATGCCATAAAAATGAGCACCCACCTCTGTATCATGGTAAGCAAGCATTCAGAAGTAAACAGGTATATGGTAGCAGTGCAAAGATAGAAATCCCTTCCGTGATTCCGTTAAATCTCTTTCCTGTGCACTAATTGGCAGCACATTTTTGTTTGTATTGCGTATTGTCCCTTCCACGACTATAAAAAGCTGCCAGAGGGAATATATAATAACTGCTTATATGTTATTTGCAACTTTAGATTGTAGTTTTATATCTGTAAATTATCATAACCCTATTCTTTATATATGTATTCTATGTATCCTAATTTCTAATAAACCATACCTAATTTGAAAAAAAAAATGAAACCCTGTTAGGGGAATACATACAGTTATTTGTTCCAGTGTGCCTTGTGCAGGAGCCTATTTGCCTGTCTACTTTCCAATTCATTTTCTTAGAGGGTGTATGCAAAATTTCTTCTAATATCTTGTAGGCATATCTTTTGTGCACACTTTTTGTGGGTGCTTCTGTCATAATTTGTGTCTGCACACAAGTGCACAGCTCAGGGAGAACATGGTGCGTTGGTCAACTTTGGTCATACAAGAAGTTGATAAAGGCCCTAATGGGGACCGAAACGTTGGAAATGCATCTAAGAATAAAATAACACTGTTTTATTCACTGAAAATGGTGTGCGAGTCCTTCTACCTTCATATACATATATATATATATATATATATATATATATATATATATATATATATATATATATATATATATATATATATATATATATATATATATATATATATATATATATATATATATATATATATATATATAGAAGAATATGAGTGATGATTTAATAAAATACAACTGGAGTGCTGTTCCAATTTCAAATATATATAGATAGATAGATAGATAGATATAGATATATAGATATAGATATATAGATATAGATATATATATATATATATATATATATATAGTATCGAAATGCGCCCCAGCACTCTCAATAGTGTAGTCAGCATTGATCTCGGTGCACGCTCCTATGGGGGACCCCGTCACGTCCCCACTAGAAATATCCAGATAGAAGAATGAAGCAGCACACGATTCTTTGCAAAAGTGTATATTACAGTTATAGCATCAATACAGCATGCTATATATATATATATATATATATATATATATATATATATATATATATATATATATATATATATAGCTATATATATATATATATATATATATAGCAGGATTATCGAAAAATACCCGCACTCCTTCACATGCGTTTTTATGCCGGGTGCATGGCCAAATATGGTTATATAGAAAAATGGCAAAAAAGGACCAGCACTCCGTGTTCCAAGAAAGTCAAAATGGTTTATTCAAAACTCACAGTGTCTCCAGGAGACACTGTGAGTTTTGAATAAACCATTTTGACTTTCTTGGAACACGGAGTGCTGGTCCTTTTTTGCCATTTTTCTATATATATATATATATATATATATATATATATATATATATAGAATATGTAAAGAAGAAGCAGCACTCGTCAATTGCAAAAAGTGTATTAAAAGATCAGAGCATCACTCAAGGCAACGTTTCGGACAGCATATGTGCCCTTTGTCAAGCCAAAAAAGTTCTCTCAGCTTCTCACAGGTATCACATTATATAGGCAACAAACAGGAAATGACCTCAAAATTTGCATATACACAAGTACAGGGCATTATCATATACATGTATCTATAGAAACAAAAACAGGTCATAATCACGATTTAAACCCCGAGGATATAAAGATTTGAGCATATTAATCCACCATACCTCTCTTCTTTTAAGTTTCAATTCTCTATCCCCCCCTCTTTTCATGGGCGGTACTACTTCCAGAACCATAAATTTAAGCTGATCCGCCGTATGTCCCAAATCAACAAAATGCTTTGAAACAGGTAATGTGGTATTGCCCAAATTAATACTTGACCGATGTTGCGATATACGTGATTTAACCATCTGGGTGGTCTCACCAACATAGATGAGACCACACGGACATGTCAACACGTAAATCGCAAATTTTGATATGCACGTAAAGTGCCCTCTTAGCTGTATCAATTGGCTGGTCTGGGGGTGAATAAACTCTCTACCTTTCAATACGAAAGGGCATTGTACACAGCTTAGGCAGGGATACATACCCTTAGATCTACCTCCCCAAAATGTATGAGCCTCCTTAGGTTTAGTTTTCACTAAAGTGGAAGTGACATGCGCCCCAATAGTTTTGCCTCTCCTGTAGGAGATAAGAGGAGGTGCTCTGAATTCTGGTATAGTAGGATAAGCATTTCGTAAAATGTACCAATGTTTGCGTAGTAATTTACCAATAGTATCACTATTATTATGAAACTGGGTGACAAATGGCACACGTTGCGTCTGTTTAGTTTTCCCCTTGGGATGTCTGACCCTTTGCTGGGGTTGTTGAATCACCTTTTCCGGGTATCCCCTCTCTCTAAACTTGTGGCACATAATTTGTTCCTGCTTCTCTTTTTCCTTCCCCTCACTCACTAACCTCTGTACTCTTGAGAGTTGGCTAACTTGGATTGATTTCTTCGTATGTGGAGGGTGCTGACTGGTAAAATGAAGAATTTGATTCCTATCAGTAGGCTTTGTGAATAAAGATGTACATATAGAGCCTTCTAAATCTTTATATACTAGAACATCCAGAAAGTGGATTTTTTGGAGATCATAGACCAGCGTAAATGAAATTGAGGGGTGTACCCCATTAATCCTACCATGGAACCGCTGAAGGGAGTCAACGTCACCCCGCCACCCGCCATAACACAAAGACATCATCGATGTATCTCCACCAGGCCAAACAATGTCTGGAGAAGTCTACATCAAGGTAAATGTGTAGCTGTTCAAGCCTTGCCATGATGCAAGGCTTGAACGCAAACTACGCAAACATTGGTACATTTTACGAAATGCTTATCCTACTATACCAGAATTCAGAGCACCTCCTCTTATCTCCTACAGGAGAGGCAAAACTATTGGGGCGCATGTCACTTCCACTTTAGTGAAAACTAAACCTAAGGAGGCTCATACATTTTGGGGAGGTAGATCTAAGGGTATGTATCCCTGCCTAAGCTGTGTACAATGCCCTTTCGTATTGAAAGGTAGAGAGTTTATTCACCCCCAGACCGGCCAATTGATACAGCTAAGAGGGCACTTTACGTGCATATCAAAATTTGCGATTTACGTGTTGACATGTCCGTGTGGTCTCATCTATGTTGGTGAGACCACCCAGATGGTTAAATCACGTATATCGCAACATCGGTCAGGTATTAATTTGGGCAATACCACATTACCTGTTTCAAAGCATTTTGTTGATTTGGGACATACGGCGGATCAGCTTAAATTTATGGTTCTGGAAGTAGTACCGCCCATGAAAAGAGGGGGGGATAGAGAATTGAAATTTAAAAGAAGAGAGGTATGGTGGATTAATATGCTCAAATCTTTATATCCTCGGGGTTTAAATCGTGATTATGACCTGTTTTTGTTTCTATAGATACATGTATATGATAATGCCCTGTACTTGTGTATATGCAAATTTTGAGGTCATTTCCTGTTTGTTGCCTATATAATGTGATACCTGTGAGAAGCTGAGAGAACTTTTTTGGCTTGACAAAGGGCACATATGCTGTCCGAAACGTTGCCTTGAGTGATGCTCTGATCTTTTAATACACTTTTTTGCAATTGACGAGTGCTGCTTCTTCTTTACATATTCTATTTGATGTGGGGATGTGACGGCGTCTCCTATTGGAGCGAGCACCGACTAACACAGCAAGTATACTTCTAAGAGTGCTGGGGCACCCATTGTATAATTTTTTATATATATATATATATATATATATATATATATATATATATATATATATATATATATATATATATATATATATATATATATATATATATATATATATATTGTGCTGGGAAATTCAATCTTATCTAGAAATGGCAGGATTTCCAATAAGAAAAGTTACTGGCACAGCAAAGCAGGTTAAAGTAGAGAAAAACCATTTGTGCATTTATTTTGTCACTCATTTTGGGGATACACTTATTTGTCCAACATCACTTATAAACACAGTGAGTGATGTAATAATACATGTGCAGGGGATTTTCCTGCTTTTATTTGCTCTGCTGTGTTGGTAATATTTATTATAGTATTGCAGTCAAATCTATAAGGGCTCATTTACAAATGGAAACACAAGACTAATTAACTATATTTGTAGTGTTAAATCTCTGGATACTCTGTACAAGGGGCCATAGAAAACTAGCAACAAGCATAGCCGCCACATAAATCATCTACCTGAGACTGTTCCTTGGTATAAGAATATAAAATAGGTTTTCGTTACTTGCAATATATTGCTCAACAACTGTAATTTTGTTTTCTTGTCTCTTTTTGGGCAAGGCTCTTGACTATTAAACTGCAACAGGCTATAAGGCTATTTTGACAGAATAACAATGTAGCAGCTGAATAAACTTACTTTAATGACAGATATCTGCTTCTGGCCTTAGTCGGGTGTTTTTTTTTTCTCCTGTGCTAACAATCTCAGCATGCTTTTAAGCATTATGGCTCATACACACACTGACAATATTGTCAGAGCATATTATGTGATTTCAACATTCAGGTTCTGCAACAAGATTCCTCCAACTTTTACATATCTTAAATCTCAACAGTTTTCTGTAGCAATAAGCATACATTTTTTTATCTATGTTGTACATGTGTTTCACTTGTATTTTCAAAGCACCAAGTCCCTTTTTCCGGGCCTTGTCATCTATAATTTAGATGTTATTAAAGTCTGTCAGTCACACTGACAATGAAATAGCTTTACGTAAATGTTAAATTCATGCACCACCAGCTGCAACTGTGAACAACTGCCATCTGTAGTATAAGTGAGCAAGATCCATTAGCTAATGTAACTTGCAACTTAGCACAGCAATGTCATCATGAGAAATTGTCTGCCTCACCTTTAGGAATGGCACTACTTTAATCCAAAAACTCAACAATTCTATCTTTGTATGTGAGCTCTCTTCTGTCAGAAGGCAAGACAAAGATAAGTGTGATAGTAGCACCCCAAACGGCCATATACCTTTAATAATATGTTTAAATAGATAGCTCTCCTCATGTTCGAAGTGTATATATATATATATATATATATATAACATCCCCACAAATACTATAAACAATCAGAATAGCTTACATCACATAAAGATAGTGTATTATAAACTACAGTACAGCGCCCAGTGTAAAACATCAGATGAAATGTTTTGCCATTAAATAAAACAATATTAAAAATTATTCAAACTGAATAACTAGATAACAAACAATGGAACACAGCCATATAATTTTATTAAAGAAATATATTACAGTGTAAATGCCTAGCAGCATTCCTGTTTATAAATACAGAATACAGTGTGCTTTAATCTTTGTGAAGAGCTGTGGTTGTAATGGAAATTTAACACTTTCCCTCTTTATTAAGCATTAGGTTCTTGTCACGATCGGCATCCTAAATTCAGAACCAGTGCTAGGCTCCCTGGTCTCGGCTCTTCTCGGCTTCTGCCTTTAACAACTTCCTTTCACTTCGGGAGGAACCCTCAGCTAATTGGATGCCACCAGGTCTTTATAAGAGAGGAGCCAAGCAAAGGTTCTGAATGAGCAACGGGGCACGGTCGTTAACAAAGTTTTGGACGGAAGGTACAGTTCAAGGAGTAGGCAAAGTATAGTCAGGCAGGCCGTGGTCGGTGTGGGCAGAGTTCAAGCAGGGTCAGACAGGCAGTGGTCGGTACTGGCGGAATTCCAGCAAGGTCAATCAGGCCGGGGTCAGTACAGGCGGAGTTCAAAAGAGTAGTCAGACAGGCATGGGTCAAAACCAGGAGAGATCAGAATTGTCAGACAGGCTTAGGTCAGGATCAGCGGAGTTCAGAATGGTCAGGCAGGCAAGAGTCAGGATTACAGAGTTACAGGATAGTCATGACACCGGCGACGTTGTGCACATAAAACCAGGAAGTGCGCACCCTAGGACAGACAGGCGCGAGCGTCCGAAGAGGAAGAACAATGCGAAGCGCGTCCCTGCCGGCCCACTGGACCACCGGGTGAGTGCCCCTTACAGTTCTAATGATTTTCTGGTTTTATTCATTGTCAGCAATTCTCAATCTGTTTCATGAATAAAATGACTTTGGCTGTGGTAATAGCTACTTTTGCTGTTATATAAAACTTTCATTGTAAACATGTTTTTATTGGAGGCAGCACAGCCAAACTTTTGTCATATTCCATATATACATTTTAGGGAAACCATTTTTCTACAAACAGTATAACTTCACATTTCCTCCACTACAGCAGTAACCAGCTTTTATTGTCTGTCCTATAAACATAATTTAAATTCACTGTTGAACAAGCTTCTACTGTTGGATAATTCAGTGGATTCTGCAAGTTTTATTCTTTATATTTAGTGCATTTCTACAGTTATATTCTCTTTAACAATTTTAATTTAACAATTTTTAGAGAGTCTGCACCTGAATTACTGAGCTGCCAGACTGAAACACAAGAGACACGAACATTAAACTTAGATTTTGAAAAATAAATAATGGAAAGTAATTGAAATTTCTCGGGAACAGTCTGAAAACAACTGAACTGAAAAAAAGTGTTTGGTAGGTGAGCAACCCTTTAATTCAAGGATCAATGTATTACCTGCTTAAATGAGTCACTAAATGATTCATTGCTTATAACAATTGTGAATAATGAGTCATGTATTAAAAGGATAGAATTTTTTGGTTCGTGGTCAATGGTGGTTCAGGGTGGACACTTTCACAGAGGTTACCTATAAATCAACAGGTTAAGCAAACAGAACATTTCCCAATTAATACCTATACAATTAGCAATGAGAAATCCGTATTTTCATTTTACATATATAAATAAAACATTTATAAAACGGGTATAGGACCCGTTATTTGGAAACCCATTATCCAGAAAGCTCCAAATTACAGAAAGGCCATCTCCCATAGACTACATTTTATCAAAATAATTAAATATGATTCGCTTTTTCTCTGTTATAATAAACCAGTACCTTGTACTTGATCCCAACTTAGATATAATTAATCTGTATTGGAAGCAAAACCAGATTATTTGGTTTATTTAATGTTTAAATTATTTTCATGTAGAGTTAAGGTATGAAGATCCAAATTATGGAAAGATCCATTATCCAGAAAACTCCGGGTACCGAGCATTTTGGATAACAGGTCCCATACCTGTACAGAAGAAAGTCCCCAATCTGTTGCTTTAAATCATATTTATTCGCTCTTCATCATAAATAATTCTTCCTTTATCATGAAACAATATAGATGTGACTACAGTTTGTTTTATGGAATGGAAGCAGGTTGCCAGAAAAGGTTACTATAAGGTTTCAGGAAATGTTTTGTGATTTTAACAGGAGATGGATTGGTTTATATCCTATGAAGTGACACAGGATTCAGGTCATTTGTACGAAAAACCCAGCTCACACACATGCTGCTTGACAGCAGTTTAAAGTAGATTGATTGAGCTGTCATACTGAAGAACGATATAATATGTTTCCATTAAATGTTTTATTTATTTGTATTGCATTTAGCTCAGTACAATTACAGTCAGAATGCTAACGTAAACAATGCAGTCACCCAAGTTAGGTCAACTGCATCTTTTATTAAGTGCAGGTATGAGACCTCTTATCCAGAATGCTCTGGACATGGCATTTTTGGATAAGGGGGCTTTCCGTGATTTGGTTCAACATAACTTAAGTCTAATAATGTAAATCAGTTAAATATTAAAGGAGACATATAGGATAAGTTAATGTCCTCCTTAATCTTGTAGGCAATAATGAATAATATATGGTGCTGGCTTTCCTTTGTGCAAAAAGTTAATATTATCTTTTAAAATGGCCCCTTTATTGAAGCTCCCCATAGATCTGTAACCGTCCCTGATGGTGTTTCAAATGAAGGCTGGCCGTATCCTAATGATCCCTGCCAGTAGTACAGTACATTAGGAGAAGGACAACCAATCACAGCCCTGCAGTCACACAAGCAAAGACAGGCGTCAGTTCCCTATCAGGTGGGCCTAGCTGGCTTGGTTCCTATCCTACAGTGCAGTATGCTGAGTGCAACCGGCTCCCCTGTGCAGCCAGGGAAAGGAGGCAGTGGGAATTGGAAGAAAGTGTTGGGACTAGTATAGTTTTTGCAGAAATATCCAATAAATCAGCCTGAAACAATTTTTTCAGCACATTCCTTCTATATTTAAAAGAGTATAATGCACTGGTTCTTGTTTTTCACACAAAATGTCTCCTTAATTTAATAGGGGTGTTTTGCCTCGAATAAGGATTAACTATATTTTAGTACTAAGTACTGTTTTATTATTAGAGAAAAAGTATAAGGGGTGGCTTTTCGATAATTTAGAGCTTTCTGGATATTGAGTTTCTGGATAACATATCCCATACCTGTATAAGTGAGTATTCAAAAAAGCAATTACTGAAGCAAAAACTGAAACTGAAAAGGGTGTTGCTGAGAAGCGTAAAACAAATGCAAAACTATGCTTTTCCCCTGTTAATACTAAGGAAACACTTTAAAAGAGACTAGATTATTTGAAGGAAAGCAAAGGTTCAGGAAGTGAATTTACAAATTTGGTAAACCAGGATGATTCCCAGCACTTCAGTCTAAATTTCTGTCTAACACCCTTTCCTCACTATAAGGAAAAACTCTGCTTTAACAAATCGACACAGCAGGGGTAATTTATAAACGTAGTGCAGCACAGAATTATTCACAGGTGCATGTTTTTTTTCCTAAACTACATTTATAAATGAACGCCAGTTTCAATCTGTCAAAATATGACAGGAGTAGATTTGTTAGAATATGATAAATTGCTTTGAGCATTCTATACATTATCTATAGATGTCAGCACCGAGCAGTATCTCCAGTCTGAATCCTCTGCACTTTGTTCACAAATATTTAATTGTCCAAAATAACAGTTTCCATGTGCAGTGATTTGCATAAACTGGAGGACTTGGCAGCTGATTAGCAGATGAGGTTTCATGGTAAGAAATTAGGCATATGGGCAAAACCTGAATATTGTGGACTATGCAAATGTCAGTCAGTGTTTGCTAAATATAATTAAGCAATTTCTTTCACATAAAAAGAGAAGCAATATAAAAGCATAATTTTTGCTCTTTACATAAACACCACCTTAGGTATACTGTGCAGTTGGCAGTGCTAATCTATAAAAAGAAAATCAATTCGTAAAGAAAAATATAGAGATGTAAAACTTAGCTGCTTAAAGAGATTCCATCATGATTTTTATGATGTAGTTCTTATTTCTAAATGACACTGTTTAATTCACTCTACAATATAAAATTTCATTCCTGAACCAGCTTTCTGGCAGGCTGCTGTTTTTCCTTCTCAATGTAACTGAATGTGTCTCAGTGAGACATGGGTTTTTACTATTGAGTGCTGTTCTTAGATCTACCAGGCAGCTGTTATCTTGTGTCAGGGAGCTGCTATCTGGTTACCTTCCCATTGTTCTCTTGTTAGGCTGCTGGGTGGAAAGAAAATTGGGGCGATATCACTCCAACTTGCAGTACAGCAGTAAAGAGTGACTGAACTTTATCAGAGAACAAGTCACATGACTGGGGCAGCTGGGAAATTGACAATATGTCTAGCCCCAAGTCAGATTTTAAAATTAAATATAAAAAAATTGTTTGATCTTTTGAGAAACTGATTTTAGTGCAGAAGTTTGCTGGAGCAGCACTATTAACTAAAAAAAAAACATTTCCCACGACAGTATCCCTTTAAAGGAAAGGAAGGTTATGAGGAGAAATGATCAAAGTTAGATTTGTTTTCTCTGGAAGACAGGTTCTGGCAATGGGCAGTGGCGTAACTAGTGTGACAGTATGTACCCAGGCCCCCTTGCATCCCCCACCCACTGTACACATGTGTTAAAAACCCCTAAGCTCTGCCAGCAATATTGCCGTATTGTGGCCTCTGTGGGTCCCCTGCACCCCTGGTATTTATACCAGTGGCAATGGGACATTATAATTTTCATACAGAAATAAACAAAGACAATGAAGTCTCTAATTTAGACTGTAAAAAAGCCATTTACAATTAAAGAAACATAAATTGGTCTTTGGATGTGGGATGATCTGAAAACCATGTGTCTACTGTTGTTCTTGGTGTATTTTGGGGTAGAATATATGTCTTCTACCACTATGAATCAAAATAGAACACAGAAAGAAATCGTCAGCGCTCGGTCTAACTCACGCTGTGGCGTTGACCAGCTGCCGTAGACAACATTGTCCCAGCACTCGGACTAACCCACATTCTGGAGTTGACCAGCTGCCGAAAACGATAAAAAGCCAATATTTGTACACAAAGAGAAAAAATTTGCCAGCGCTCGATTTGCCTTTAAAAAATAATTCAAAAAATGCTGTTAGTACCACACTTTGGCCAAAATATGTAAGCACACGTGCCACGTCAAGGCCCCTCATTGTACATGAGTCCTACACTATTTGTGAGCATTATAAGTTTGTAGTGCATTTAAAATCAAGTCCCCCAGTAAGACCATTGTGCACTTACCCTTAGCTCTGAATCAAAATATGTAATTTCCACAAACTCATGTATCAAGTGTAAGCAAACAGTGTAGCAAATAGGTATTATAAATATCCCTTTTCCCTTGGTGCCCTTAATGGAAATGTTAATGGAACTTGTGAACACCCTGAGCCTTGGTGCCAAGAGAAATTACAGCAAGGGCCATTTTACAGATGCCACACACACACACAAATCGTGTAGCAAATTTATCTTCAACTTCATGATTATTGAACCTATGGTGGGATTAACTGCTTTTCTGTACTGACAAAATTATTATAACAGAGGGCTGGGTTTGCCAGGGATCTCCTAAGCAAACATTTTACTTAGCCCTATACAACACTTCACCAGATTGTAAACAATTTAATTGTTCCATAAAAGTCATGTCTATGACATTATGACATCCCCCTAGTGACTCAAGCTGTTTCTCATTAAAAAATAGATACTATTAATGCTACCTATCTAATATCTCTATATTATCTATCTATCCATCCATCTATCTATCTATCTCACTCATTTCATGTTCAATATAAAAGACAACCATATGTGAGTTTTAACATTGCACCCCTGATTTCTAATTAAATACAGTATGTCTAGGGGTAAGCACAGATACATACATACACATATCAGGTTTGTACAAAGTCTAATGTGAGAGAGCCCCAAAACGGATTATTCTTACAGGAATGTTGTAGATGCCAAGCTGGCAGTAGTCAATTAATTTTCCTATTCCTTCTAGGTTACTTGCATCTTGTTTGGACTAAATTAGATGCACTTCATGAAAAAATGTCAATGATTGCCCAAAGGGAGAATAGACTTACATGACTTAAAGCTGGAAGATTCTGCGCAAGCCTATAATGCTTTAATGTCATGCATTTATAGAAGAATGCTAGAGATATACGAATTCACAGCAACATGAAGATGATGTTTGTAAAAAAGAGACAGAAAATGTGCATAGTTTTATGGAAGAAAAAAAACAAATGTGCATAGTTTCATTACTAGCAGCAAATGTTCCTCTATTTTATTTTAAAATTACCATAAAAAAATAAGTGTTTCTAATGCTAAAGATCAACTGTAGCATTGGAAATCTCATTAGTTTAAAATGTCTGTTGCCTTGCTGCCTCCAGGTTAGCCTTCCTTCATACACGCCCTCTATTTGAGGGCTATTTAAGCCTGATTCCCCAACACCCCTTGCTGATTTATTGGCCCAACTGCCAACTCCAAGCCCCGTGATATCCTGATTGTGTTCTTGATCCTGTTTCCCTGCTCTGTTTGATCTCTGCTCCCTGTTACTCCTGATTTTTGGATCTACTGGTATTGACCTCAGCCTGTTTTTGATGTTGTATGAACTCTTCCCGTCCCACCCTTTGGCCTGTCCCTGTTTGTTCTGCCACCTGCCCTGGAATTTCGGCCTGTACCTGGACTTGTTTTTTGCTGCTGTTTAAATCATTCTGCAAAGGTCTGTGCACATTTTGTTTAATAAACACCTTGAAGATATTTAGCACATAGGCTCCTATCTGTGAATCCTTACATTGTGAATATATTACTGCCGAATGCAGATAGCGCTGTATTGATGGGGTAAAGTGACTCATTCCAATTCTAAACACAGATTACAAAAATCAGCTATACATATGTGCCAATTCTTGACTCCCACGAAAATAATGTAAAGCATCCTCTCATTTTAATGCAAGTTTGTATTTGAGATTGGTGGATGATAGTCAACTTCTTTCCTCAGACAAGAGAGAGCCTTATAGTTCCTGCTAATGTGAACAAAAACAAATATAAAGCATCTAAAACAGAATAACTTATGTAGATGTTTTATTGGACATTTATTGAAAACTAAAGTGAAAGCAAACCCTTCTGACAAACAGGGAATACTTCCCACTAAAACTGCGGTAATACCATGGGATAAATAGCCCAGTTCTTGAATTGAACATGGGTTACATTTGGACCACTTACACACAACATGGGCCCTCACACAGATATGCAGTTATGTGTTTACTGGCAGGTACACATATCTACAGCCATTTATCTATACACAAATATTGAGGGACAACAAAACTGCCGAATATTTTTCTAGGGGAAGCTTAATAGCACCAGAATCAAAATGCTCACAGAAAGTGTTTTTTTTTCGCTTGGTGGAATTATTCACTATGCAATTATTCACTTTTAAGCCTACTTTCTTAAACTTTAGAAAATGAAAAATAATCTAGCCTTCTTTCTATTACCCAGGGTCCCTGTGCTGTACCACTGGAGTACTGACCCCCAGTTTATTGCTCCCTTTTACTCATTACTGCTACATTTACTTGACCGTTTCCCCCCTCCCAGATATATTTGATGATTACTTTATAAAAGCTACTCAATTCTGTGTTTAGAATCACTTTCTAGTATGTGTGATGCACATTTCGTATGGCTCTATATGCTTTATAAGTTAAAAAGTAGCTTGAACATTAATGTCTTTCAACAGTTTGGGGGGATGATGCACTTTTATTATTTATGCATTGAAGTTTAATTACAAGATGTAATTAAACAAGAGGGAAACACATATAAAGTGTTTCAAGGTGGCCACACTCTGACAGATCATGATAATTTAGCCGTTGACCAGATTATACAGTAACTATACTTTGTTTGTATTCCTATGCTGAACATCAGTCTTGTTTGGAAAGTTAGGACTTCATCAATAACCTTGTACTCTTATGAAATAGGTTACTGTGTTAAGCAATATCTCTTTCAATATAAATAGACCTTTGAAATCACATCCAGTGTTTTATAAGCATCTGGACAAACTAATAAGCATTAAGTTTGATTTACATATATATAATCTACTGTAGGAAAAAGCATTTTACAATACTGATCATAAGCTGTTGCTGATGTGTATAATGATTTAGCTAAATGTGATGTGCAAAGAAGCAAAACTATGGTCTGTAGACTGATTTATGCAATAGTTTGTGTGTTAAGTGCAGCTGAATAAGCTTTCTCTCTCTGCAGACATTATGTACTAAATAAGATTCATCATCTGTTTTTTTAGAGGAGTCACAGCAACACCCATCAAAGGTTCACATGTATTTAGAGATAGAGATCTGTATGTTTCACTTACTAACAGTGGTGTTATATCCTATTCATAATATTTGGCTAGGCATGGATTGTATCTCTCACCTGCTGGGTGGGCCAGAATTTAATCAGCAATTGTTTCTCTTGCAACCAAATTCCCTGTGCTAGATCATAAGCCTCAAAAGGGATCTGTCATATAAATGTACCCAAACTGTAGTGATGTTTAATCTTTATTTAAATATTTTATTTTTTGTCTAATAGTTATTGAGATAAATTACTCAGTCTTAGTTTTTCCTGCTAACCCAACTATTGGTAAGTTGCATTGCAAATTGCTGAACCCCCCACAACTCAGGTTCTCCTAGAGAAGCAAGCTCCACAATTTAGAAAACATTGGTTTCAAATGTATTTTAAGTAAAAGAATAATTTTAAGTTCAGTACCTACAGAGATTTATACTGTATATGTCTTGGGATTCCAAGGTTACTTTTAGCTGTATGCATATTATCTATTAAGACCTTAATTTAGGCATTAAATATACAATCGATAGAAACCTTCCAGATCCATCCACAAAAAAGATTTTTTTTTTTAATTTTGAGATTTAATGCTGACTGTAAAGGTCATACTTATTCATTTTCACTGGTCATAATTTGAATTCCAGTTATCTTGATTATTCTAATCAAAATCACAATATGATCAAATATAAACTTAAAATAAAAAAATCTTCCCACCGATACATGTTTAAGTTAACTGCAGCAAAAGATCATAATAGCTAAAAAAAAAAATAGAAAAAGTAATAAATCCCCCCTGGTATCCAAATGTTTGGAAATTAAAGTAAATTAAAGCAAACATGTTTTCTAAAAGTGTGCAGCCCATGGGACATTCAGGGCATGCAATTTGTATTTTGGATTTTAACCATGATCAAACATATTTCACTTTTTAAACGTCTTTTGATCTCTCTGGTGCTCCATCAATTGAATATTTTACTGCTAAAGGATGACTGTTGGGATCACAGTAGATGTGAAGCACATGGGATGATCGTATGATCGTATGGTGAAACCGAAGAGACTGATAATCTGGGAATTGAAACAGTGAGATTGGGAAAGAGAAAATGAAATATTGAAACATTAATATCCAACAGAGAGATTAAGTGGATGTCTGTATTGGAAACGGTTACACCTAAAGGGTTGAACAAGGAGTGTGACATCAAATACTTTATACATTAAAAATCCTGATAAAAGGCTAACTATTATGGAGGTTCTAGAGATATATAAAGTATAGAAAATAAATATTAGAGTGACACAACAGTATAAAATAAAAACTAAATTTATTAGGTATATATTTAATGGAATGAAATGGGAAATAACTCAGTATGTTTATCAGAGAAGATATTTATGCGCTAGATAGTATATTAACTGCTTCCTGTCCTATATATATATTCTTTTGCATATTTTTATATTAGTATGAACTGCCATATATAGAAATATAAAATTTATAAAAATTATATTAAGTGTTTAAATTTAACATCTAAGAGTAACCAATATATCAATCAAAGACTTTTTTGAGGTGTTTTAATATATAATAGAGTGAGGTCAAAATAAATGAATAATTTTAGTATTAAACATTTAAATTATAGATACACCATATATTTATATGCAATTAAAATACAATTGGATATATTAACTTGCACAATTGTCACATTTTTAATTATGGTGATATACATTTAGTACACTGACCAATTTATTTAACCTCTTAAATATTTTATTTTTACTTTTAGATTGAATATTTTCACTATTAATTAGCAATGAATTACACCTGTGACCCTTCCTTAAAACATGCTCACGTGTGCAGTTTACACAACTCTGAGGAAGTGCCGAGCTGTAGGCACGAAACGCGTTCGTTTTGCACCCCACTGCTGTAATTTTGACTATGTGTGCTTAAATAAAGAAGTGAAATTGATATTACCAATGCCTCCCCTGTCTGGATCAGCGCTCAGAAGCGAGGTTGTTGATACGTTGTAGAAGCCGGTAAGGAAGAGACCGGGATCTCGCAAGAGCAGCGACCACTGGGGCACCGGCGTACGGGTGAGCTCCGCCATTTACCACGCTAAGATTTTCTGATGATCGTATGGTGACCGGTAAAAGCTTCCACATTCTCTTTTTGTTTATATGATGTTTTCTAAAGGATCTTAAAGTAGGGGTTGAACGAGTGCTCCAGGAATGAATTGTTTTCCACATTTCTGTTATATCATGTGAAACACTAAATATATATAAAATAGTTTTGTGAATTGGTACATTGAAATCTTAAGGAACACAATAAGAAGCGCACTTGGGGATCTCCGGAGCGGTCACAGGGTATGTCTCATGAAGATCATTGGTTAAAACCAAGTTTATTGAGTTTATTAAAAACATGTAACATATCAAAAATTGGAGATAAGGGCGGGGAGTGCGCAGCTTGACGCGTTTCGTGAGTATGCTAGTCACTTCATCAGAAGACTATGCTAGTCACCCTGCCCTATCTATTTTTTGACATATAATCCTGGTCCAATACAAAACTGTAAATGTATTTTTGTTTCCCCTTTTCCCTTTTTTATGGCTTATAAGCTCCATTACAGAAGTGAGAAACAGAAAAGGACATGGATGGCTTATAGTAGGGTATTTCTAAATGTTTGTTCTTCTATTTTTATAAAGCAGTTGAATCTGAATGATTAGTTCCTACAGGTATGGAATCTGTTATCCAGAAATCTCCGCATTATGGAAAGGCTGTCTCCCATAGACCCCATCTATCCAAATAATGCAAATTTTTAAAAAATTATTTCCTTTTTCTCTGTACTGTAATAATAAAACAGTACCTTGTACTTGATCCCAACTAAGGATATTATTAGTCCTTATTGGAAGCAAAACTTATTGGGTTTATTTCATGCTTACATGATTTTTTAGTAGACTTAAGGTATGAAGATCCAAATTATGGAAAGATCCATTATGCCGAAAACCCCAGGTCCTGAGCATTCTGGATATTGGATCCTATACCTGCACTTATAAACTTGTTCTGGAGATTAAACAAGGCTGCTACATTTCCTCCCAAAGAAACAGCATCTGTTGAAACCTGTTGGATCATGGATTTTACACCCACTCATAGTATATCTCTCTTGGGCTTTTTTGTGTTATGTTTAGTTAATTTTTGCAAGCGACAGTTTTGTAACTAACTAGCTTTTCACTAGCTAATAGTGAAGATAAACTTGATTATTTCAGAAATGGTACAGAATTTTTTTTTTATTTTATACAGAATTTTTAATTGATTATATTTAGAAAACTTCTTATTTCAGTAAAATTGACCTTGAAAACTCGTATTCTTGGTGGAAAATAGCTTGAGCCTTAACAAATCTGCCCCTAAATAAGTGCTCACCGTGTAATATATAATAAACAAAGCTACAAAAGTTATTCTGCATACCACATCATGATTAAAACAGACACTTAAGGTATGTAACTAATTGGTTTAATAAAGCATATCATTACAACAATGTATATTTACAAAGTCATTAGAACATATAATTTAGTACATACCAAACACAGCATCCCAACAAAAACAACAGCACTCATGCTTGTAAGGAGCCCCCTATAAGATATATTGGATCTAATTGTCAATGAATATCTAACACTGTGGTGCTTCCTGGAAGTTTAAAAAGTGAAAGTTACTGTATGTAATGCCTGCATGACTCTGCTAATAAAGCACTGTTATACTCTACTCATCCTCGGCTACCCAAAACATAACAGACACCCAACTCCTGCATGAAGAGAGAATGAAGAGAAACAGATACTGAGAGAGGGCTAGTGAAGATAAACTTGATTATTTCAGAAATGGTACAGAATTTAATTGATTATATTAAGAAAAATCCTTATTTCAGTAAAATGCAAGTTTTTTTTTTAAACCAAAACTCGTATTCTTGGTGGAAAATAGCTTGAACCTTAACAAATCTACCCCTAAATAAACCCAATAGATTTGTTTGACCTCCACTTAGGATCAGTTATATAGCTGGTATTAAATACAATGTTCTGTTTTATTGTTACAGAGAAAGAGGAAAAATCATTTCTAAAAATGTTAATTATTTGATTAAAATTAAGTCTATTCGAGATCATTATTGGGATCATTATTTTGAATCAAGGGTTTCCAGATTCCGGATCCCATTTTGTATTTGTGTATTACCTGCAAATTCCAGTGACTGTCACGAAAAAGCAAAAAAGTAAAAAGATGTATTATTTAAAAATTTCTATCCCAGTATTAGCTGGGAAGCTTCTTTGATAAGATTGTGTAGCTCAGTGTTCACAGCTGTAGGGATTCCATAAAATGGGCTTTCTGGGGCTGCACATTATAGTCACACACAAATCAATGCATCTGTTTTCCCTGCAGGGGACCACTATTATTTTTTGAAAACCACATATATAACATAATGCACAAGGACAGATAAAATAAAGTTTTGCCTCATTAGAGGAAAACCAGGTGAATTATGTTGCAGGGAATGGGAATAATAAGTTTTCTTTGACATTTCCATGTGCTGAATGGAAAAGGGCACCTTATATAAGCCAGTTTGATGTACAGTTTTTCAGGCTTGCAGTGTTTAGAAAAAAAATCTTTTTTCCCCCATAAATACAACTACAAAAAAGGTTCAAATACAGGCAGTCTTAAATGGAGATGAAAAAAATAAGCAAACCTTATGACCTTGAGATATAGATTTTCCCTCATTCAATCACTGCACGAGGTCTCAACTCCAACAGAATTCACAAACATACACGTCTAATTCTTTTATTCGATAACATTATTAAAAAGGCAGGCTTCATAGTCATCTCTATTGTATTTCACACAGGAGACACTTTCTTTTGAAAATAAACGTTGTGTTCTTGAAATCTACTTAGCGCTCATCATTTTATAAGGCTTCTCCCTGTATATTCCTGCAGCAGGAATCTGGAGAGGGCTGTGCTTTGCAGTCTATTATCGAAGGGGCACAAATAAAAAAATATAAATGGCAAATCCTCTTGACAATCTTAAGTGCATTGGTTATAATAGTTTTACCTCAGATAAATTCTGCACAAAAAGCCTTTACCTGTCTGGATGATTGATGACGCAATATGTTCCAGCGCTGGCATGATCATTCTGAGAAGCTTTGACGGGGGAAAATGTCTCAAGACAGGAAGTATTACAGCATAACCAGAATATTCTTTTTCTAAAGGCAACATTCTTAATAGGATCAAAAATATAATCTGCTTGAACACCAAAATGTATTTCATAACATTTATAGATACTGTAGATCTCAATTAGACATCTAAAAGATAATCATAGGTAGTGCATAGCAAATAATAATAACCTTTCATAATTCTGGTTATACCACTGCACTAATAATGGATAGCATTGTGCTTCTCATTAAAGACAATGTTGGGGTTAAGGATCAATTATCTTAAAGGGGTTGTTCACATTTGAGTAAACTTTTAATATGATGTAGAGAGTGATATTCTGAGACAATTTGCAATTATTTTTCATTTCTTATTATTTGTGGTATTTCAGTTATTTCAGTCTTTTATTCAGCTATTCAGTTTGCAGCCTTGTTGCTAGGGCTCCAAATACCCTAGCAATCAATGAATTGAATAAGAGCCTAGAATTTGAATAGGAGAAGGCCTGAATAGAAAGATGATAATAAAAAGTAGCAATAATAATACATTTGTAGCCTTACAGAGCATTTGTTTTTAGAATGGGTCAGTGACACTCATTTGAAAGCTGTAAAAATCCATAAAAAATGAGGACCCAGTTGTTTAGAATTTGCCATCTATAACATACTAAAATTAACTTAAGAGTGAACCACTCATTTAAAGATAAAATGTTATCCTCCCTTTTTCAAATAGTGTTTATGCACCTTTTCTACATAACATAGTTACTGCACATAGTTAAATCAGGTTAAATCAGGTTGAAAAAAGTCCATAAAGTTCAACCCCTGCAAATAAAAACCCAGCATAACAGACGAAAAATATGAGTTCAGAATCTCAGCTTTTTTTTTGTTCTCATCAACCAGCTAACCCCCTCTGATATTAACGGTCCCACCCCTTCCTGATTCATGTTTTTACTATTTACATATTTAAAAAATAATTTTAGATTCTTTTTACTGCTTGCTGCAATATACTTTGATAGCCTTTTTTTAATGATTTATTGGCCTCCTTGTACCTTATAAAAGATTTGACTGTCCCAGCTAAATTGAAAGCCTTAAAATCACATCTTTTCTTACCCACCTCAACACCAACACTTCTATTGAACCAAAAAGTTTTTGCTTTGCAATCTCGTTCCTTGCTTACAAGTGGAATATACTGACAAGTATATTTATTAAGCAGCATTCTAAAGACTTCCCATTTTTGTTCTGTGTTTAACCCTGTGAAAATCATTTCCCACTTAATATGTTGCAGAGATGCCCTTATACTGTCAAAGTTTGCACGTCTGAAATTTAGTGTTTTAGTTACTCCCTTATAGAATTGCTTCTGCAACAGGATCTCAAAGGAGACCATGTTATGATCACTATTCCCTAAATGCTCCCTCACACAAATGTTAGAGATGAATTTCGTATTGTTAGTTATTAGAAGATCCAAAAGAGAGTTATTCCTAGTAGGTTCTTGAACGAGCTGGAATAAAAAGTTGTCATTAAGCATATTTACAAACCTACTAGCTTTTTCTGTCTTGGCAACCCCATTACCCCAGTCAATGTCTGGATGATTGAAGTCACCCATAGCAAAAACTTAGTTAAAACCTAGTTGTGAAGCTGCATGAGCTCATGTAAAAAGGAGCAGTGTGTATGCATATTTTCTCTTTGAAATCATTTATTACATTACCCCAAACATTAGGGTGCAAATTTACTAAAGGGCAAAGTGAAAATTCGCCATCGTGGCGTCATTTCGGTACTTCGCAAATTTACTAATGGTCACCAATGTAACTTCGCTAGTGAAGGAGAGAGACTCTAGCGGTTCTTAGTTTCCTAACGCCTGGTGAATTTGCGATCTGGCAAATGGACGGAACTACGCAAATTCACTAAGATGCGTATTTAGCTGAACGTTACCTCTTGCGCCTGACTTGCCTTCCCCACCTCAGACCAGGCGAAGTGCAATAGAGTAGATAGGACTTCCTCAAAAAATAGTTCAAAATTTTTCTGAGTCCCAAAAGACGCTGGCGACTTTTCATTTTTCAGGGTGATAGGCTGCAAAATCGTAAATTTTTTCTGGGATACCAGGATTCCCCCCTACATTTCCTAACATATGGCACATAAACTATACACTGGGATCATGTGTAGGGCAATATAACAACTCTGTTTTATTTTATTAAGCTTCCCTGAGCTTGTCTAGTGTAATGTATTTGCTGCAACATATACGTCAATTCAACCAGCCATATGCAAATGAGGCAACGCTTGATTTGCCGAACTTACCACAAACTCATGCATTTGCAGCAAATCAGATGTAGCTTTGCTGAATAATTTCAAAGTTCATCTGGGGTCATTCCCAGTGTGTGGCGTGCAAGTGATGTGTGCGCCCTATTCTTTTGTGCAAACCCTGGGGCTATGATTTGGTCAGGAGGGAAAGGTAGTTCCAGGGTTCCCCTGTGTCAATAGATGCAGCAGCACCTGATCTGGAACATAAGACAGGAAGGATTCGTTTCTGCAAAAAATAGGTTGATTGGGGAAAGGTATTGGTACTGACCTCCTCCCCCGCCAGTTACACATATACTTAAGAAAAAATAAATGCCAATACCTGTGAATTAAAATTGGGGTGTTCATGACACAAGGGTTACGATCAGACGTTTCAGGACAATGTCTGCCCTTCTTCGGATCAGGAGATTAGTTGCCCTGTAACTTTTGGCATTTCAAGTGATGCATAACTGAATTATGACAGCATTCCCCACTATTGCAGAGTATTATGGAAAATGACTGGCACTTCATAAATGAATATTAATAATGATCAACCCATCTGCTGAACAATTATGTCAACAGCTGGAATGCTTGAGGCTATGTATTAAAGTTTGTAGCAATTCTGCCACCTGTTCTCTTTCTTTCAGCTCACTGGAGAAAATACACAGTAGAGCAACTCTTTGGGCACTATATACTTTTTGTTGTTATTCAAAATTATAAGTGGAACACATTTGTATGGGGTCTAGCATGCCATTATTACCATCAAGTGTCAATTGTGCGTTGACCAGATTAAATACAATCACTCAAAGAAGAAGGCATGGTATAATGATTATGGGGGTGCCCCCCAGTGATTTACTGATAAACTGCACCAGCCTGGGGTACTTGACTAGGAGTACCACATTGCTATATTTTTCTTCTGTCTAAATCTTCTCTAAGTTCTAGTCCAGGTGCACATGCAGAAATACAGCTTTTCACTCTACTGTGCATGCACAAGTCAAAGAAGCACAGATGTACTTTGGGTGGGTGCAGTTTTTAGCAAATAGGAGCAGTGGCCCATGGCCTCAGGTAAGCGTTTATAATTACTGGGGAGTGCCTAACATCCCCCCCAGTGATTATACCTTATCTTCTCCTTTAAAAGTGACCATAGATTCATTCTATTCTTGATTCAGCTTATTTATAAAAAAAAAAGCAAAGATGGATAGAGTAAAATAAAGAGCATATCTAAAATTATATTATATTAAATATATTAAATTCTGGTGCTACTTTTGCTGGATTCTGAGCTACTATGCAATAATAATCTGAATTAATCAGCCTTGTGTAATCTATTGCTTTGATATTCTACATATATAAATATATATACAGCAGTCCATGAAAGCACTCACAGCAATTGCCATCAAGCATGTATCAAAAACTCATTTATTGGTGCATGGTGGATCAACGTGTTTCGGCTCACATGGAGCCGTCGTCAGGAAAAATACAAATATATTCTTTTTCTGGTTTGGGTTATCGGGAAGGTCAGGAGCTGTCAATTATTTGCTTTTAACACTAAGGGGCAGATTTATCAAGGGTTGAAGTGAATTCTAGGGAATTTTCGAAGTAAAAAAATTTGAAATGCAAAGTAATTTTTTGGATACTTCCACCATCGAATAGGATACTACGACTTCGAATTCGTTTCGAAGTAAAATCGTTCAAATATTCGACCATTCGATAATCTAAGTACTGTCTCTTTAAAAAATCGAAGGATTTCATTGTTCGATCGAATGATTTTACTTCAACCGCAAATGGCCAAATTCGATGTAAAAAACCTTCGACTTCGATATTCGAAGTCGAAGTATTCCAAGTCGATGGTCGAATTTTGAAGCTTTCTCTACTTCAAATTTCGACCCTTGATAAATCTGCCCCCATATATTTATTAACAATCACTAGGACAGCTAGAATTATGTTGTTGACCCAGATATTAGAAATTTGTAGTCCTTTTATTATCTGGAGGCTTTGTAAACATGCTATGCCTGAGTGTTGTCACTCTACATGGCAGCACCAATCTAATGATCAGTTTAGTTGTAAAGCATTGAATCCTTGCACACTTCAATCATCTCTGTCTTTACAGGTCTGTAAATCACAGAAATTGCAAGCCATTGGGAGATTTAGTCTTGCCTGGAGGGGAGCTGACTACTGCTATTTTGTTTTAATAAAACATGTAGTGAGGATCAGCAGTGAAGAAAACAGCATATACTAAATTCAATAGTACTTTTACAAGCAATTTTGATATTTCCGCTTTCAATATATAGTGAATAAAATGCGTAGTATTTTAATTCAAGTTACATTATTTTCACTTGCCATCACAGACACTTAAGCATAGCATGAATAATAACCTGCTATTTTTATTTTTGCTGATCAAATTTTCATATTATATATTGACTAGGCAATTAGCACAGACCAAAAATACCACTGGGTGTATGATAGTGTAAGCCCTTCACCATGGAAACCAAAATAGAATACCCTAATTATTTGACATTAAGCTGTGCCATTTTTAATATGAAACCAAAAGGATAGTTTTCATAATACAATAATGTTGCTAAGCATGTTATTTGAATAGCTCTTACCACTCAGAAATATATATATATATATATATATATATATTTTTTTATAATGCAGTGAATTGCTTTGGGTGGACAATTTTTTTTAGAAGTATAAATTAGTATTCTATCTATAATATGTAGTACATATATAAAATAATAATAATAAAAAAATATATGTGTGTGTATATCTATATATAAATATATATATATAGAGATGCAGATGTTCCGCACACCATAAGTGGCAAAAGACCTGGGTGCTAATCCAAAAGATAAATGGATACAGGTGCAGGGTGGGACAGCACTCCAAGGATTTGAAGACAAGGATATAATGTCAAGAAAGTGAGCAGGTTTATTCAATCCGACGTTTCAGTTCCACACAGGAACTTTCTTCAGGGAAATACAGAACACAGTGCACAGTGCAGGGTTTAAAACAGCATAATGGCGCCAAGTCTGGTTGCTAGGCAACCGTATGTAACATGAAACATGCTGAGCTTAGAGAAAAACTAACTGGTGTAAAACATGGTGGTTTAAAACAACAGTACAGACCTCCTCGCTGGGTATAAGGCAGAAACAGAGAGTAGGGAGTAATATAAGCGTAAATGAATGTACACAGAGCTAGGGGGCGTGTCCAGACGCCCAGGCAGTGATCAGTGGAGGTGGGGGCCCCTTGTGGCCAATCAGGAGACAGTGGGGCGGAGCGGAGTGTTCGGCCCGAAGGGAACACCCACAGGTAGTGACAACAGTCCGGCCTGCGGTTGCCAGGGAATGACTGTTGTCACTACCTGTGGGTGTTCCCTTCGGGCCGAACACTCCGCTCCGCCCCACTGTCTCCTGATTGGCCACAAGGGGCCCCCACCTCCACTGATCACTGCCTGGGCGTCTGGACACGCCCCCTAGCTCTGTGTACATTCATTTACGCTTATATTACTCCCTACTCTCTGTTTCTGCCTTATACCCAGCGAGGAGGTCTGTACTGTTGTTTTAAACCACCATGTTTTACACCAGTTAGTTTTTCTCTAAGCTCAGCATGTTTCATGTTACATACGGTTGCCTAGCAACCAGACTTGGCGCCATTATGCTGTTTTAAACCCTGCACTGTGCACTGTGTTCTGTATTTCCCTGAAGAAAGTTCCTGTGTGGAACTGAAACGTCGGATTGAATAAACCTGCTCACTTTCTTGACATTATATCCTTGTCTTCAAATCCTTGGAGTGCTGTCCCACCCTGCACCTGTATATATATATATCTCTATCTCTATCTCTATCTATCTATCTATCTATCTATCTATCTATCTATCTATCTATCTATCTATCTATCTATTTATCATCTATCTATCTATCTATCTATCTATCTATCTATCTATCTATCTATCTATCAACATTCACAAAGTACCTGCACTCCTTCCTTATTGGTCGAATGTGGGTGCTTGGTCAATCAGCGTATACAATGTTCAAAGTGGACCAGCACACCGAAGTTTTCAATCAAAAGAGTTTTATTTCAACATCAGTGACACATGAGTGATGTTGAAATAAAACTCTTTTGATTGAAAACTTCGGTGTGCTGGTCCACTTTGAACATTATATATATATATATATATATATATATATATATATATATATATATATATATATATATATATATATATATCCATATTCGTCTGGGTGGCACACCATATCACATCGATTACCCGGGTGCACGGTAAAAAATTCATACACTGTTCAAATGACCAGCAACTCCAGGGGTTTCAGTGAAGAAAGTTTTGTATTTAGATAAGTGCAGTTACAGCCAACGTGACGTTTCGGTCCATTCAGGGACCTTTCTCAAGGCAACTCCACCCTATACCCATAGGGGTATAAGTAGCCAATAGTGATAGATCAATTAAGGAAATTACATCATCAGAAAGTGACATGTGCTATGTAATCATAAAATTACCAATTACAATATCTAAAAATGGTTAAAAATGATCTATCACTATTGGCTACTTATACCCCTATGGGTATAGGGTGGAGTTGCCTTGAGAAAGGTCCCTGAGTGGACCGAAATGTCACGTTGGCTGTAACTGCACTTATCTAAATACAAAACTTTTTTCACTGAAACCCCTGGAGTTGCTGGTCATTTGAACAGTATGTGTGTATATATATATATATATATATATATATATATATATATATATATATATATATATATATATATATATATAGATAGATAAAACCTTGTGCACACACTGTGTTACAGGCCCTGATGCTAACAGAATAATATATACAAACAAATTGAGAAAATGCTGTTGCACACAGGGACTTTGAGCAAAGAAAATATCTTAATTGCATGATCAATGTTTCGGCCCTCACTGGGACCTGTCAAGATACAGAATACAACACAATACTGAGAATAAATAGCCACTCACCCTAAGCAACGTCCAGTTACCACACCCCCACCATGTGACCAAGTCTATAGGGCAGGCATAACCTTCCCAGAGTGCTCCACTGTCCAAAACATGATACCTAAAAATGCAATAAATACAATAAGCTTAATAAATAAACCATATAATATACATCAAAATTTTAAAAGAACCACAGATATCTGTCTTCCCTTCAACAAAAGTGGGTCTCAGGGCTAAGTGATGGTTCCCCATCTGTATTTTGTAACTTGCCTACATAAGTAAGCCTGCAGGGGCAGGTAATGGTGTACACCACACGTGTACTAGTACATGTGATTCAATGTTTAATTCTTTTATTTTTGCCAGTATGCGGCTGTCTAAAACTGTCCCCTGTCACCATGTTACGAAAGGTGGTTCAACCAGAGCATTTAAAGCTCCCAGTTTTTAAAGGTGCTAACAAATGAATTTTTTCACTGTAACACTGCGAGAGGACTAAGGGCATTAGAAATATTTCAAATTTCTTTCTTTTTTATAACCCCACATGGGCTTCCTACACATTGTATTAGGTAAGTTCTTATCACTAGATAGGATACGATCGGAACGATCCTTAAAGTGGACCTGTCACCCACACACACAAATATGTATAATAAAAGTCCTTTTTAAATTAAACATGAAATCCAATTTCTATTTTTTATTAAAGAATTCATAGCTGTTGTAAGCTCATTTAAAAATCTCAACTGTCAATCAAATATTGTTTTCACTTTCAGCACTTCGTAGATGTCACTGCTCTCAATATTTCAAAATATATTTCAAAATCTTATGTACTGCAGATATACCTGCATCATGATGAATTATAGTATATTAAGCTGTTCACATCTAAACTTGCCAAAATAATATCTGCCAATGTGAGCCCGGACTGAGCCAATCTCCACCAGGTTTGTCATTGCCCTGCCCATTCACAACTCGCCCCTAAATGATGATAAGCAGAGAACTGATTTCTGCAACATTGTTTTAAAACTCAAAACAAAAGGGGAGCGCCGCTGACAAGCAGGGATAAACAAAAAAGATGCTGTATTTCCTGTAGGTATCTGTTTAAAGAAGAAGCACAGCATTCAATGTCTCTTTTTTACAGTTCCCACAATTTGTCTCTGAAACGATCAAATATATTGAATCACAATGCAGCGTTCTACTTCCATGACCTTTTTAGGTGCAATGCCTGATTAATGCTCTAACCACTAGAGATTTTCTCTTTTATTAACAACCTCCAGTCTCTCAGATAAGGTTGCTAAACGGGCAGCTGTGAGTCATCTCAGAACATACAATGATCAGGATCTAGCTGAAACATAGTCTTCTGGATGCTTTGTGATGTCACTATCTTTAAGTTATAAATGAGATATGACAAAGAAGTACATTTTGTTTAATCTTATTAATTGTTCTTAAAAACACACACTTAAAAGCTGAAAGTCATGAATACACAAATAGACATACCAATATGGAGCTTTATTTCTAAGCGTATGCCAGCTATCTTGACCTAGTAAATAAACATGCAGTATACAGAGCACAAATACAGAGTGAGTAGAGCTGACTAGCCAAGGCTTTAAAAGATAATTTAGGTTGAGTTAAATGGTCACCAAAATATTAAAGGATTTGTTCAACTTTGAGTTAACTTTAAGTATGATGTAGTGAGTGATATTCTGAGACAATTTGCAGTTGGTCTTCATCTTTTATTATTCAGCAGCTCTCCAGTTTGCAATTTCAGCAATCTGGTTGCTATGGTCCAAATTACCCTAGCAATCATGCACTGATCTGAATAAGAGAACATAGAAAATACAGAGCATTTGTTATTAGATGGGGGTCAGTGCCCCCAGTTTGAAAGCTGGAAAGAGTCAGAAGAAGGCAGATAATTAATAAACTATAAATGAAGATCAATTGAAAAGTTGCTTAGAATCAGCCGTTTTGCACATTTTGCATGTACAAAGCAGTATAATCCGGAAGCTGGGGCAAGAGCAGGGGGAACGACAAGCACTGGTTGGTGGAAGGTTAGCAGGGTTTCCAGGCACAATAGTAGGCACTTGAACAGATTGTTCACCTTCCAAGCACTTTTTTCAGTTCAGTTGTTTCAGATTGTTAACCAGAAATAAATGCTTTTTTCAGTTGCTTTCCATTTTTTATTTTTCACCATTTTCAAAAATGTAAGTTTAAAGTTACATGTTCCTATGTCTGGTGTTTCAGTCTGCTAGCTCCAGATCCAGGTGCAGATTCTGAACTGTTACAATTTGTTACATTAGTTAATACGTTACTCAGTAGGATCTGTGGAATATAAGCAACTATTTTATCAATTACAACAGCTGCCTTTAATGAAACTCAAGGATTTTGTTCAGCAGGGACTAAGATAAGTGTATCACAGAGTTTGTGACTCCCCCCCTCCCAGAGTTGCTTTAAAAAGTCACAAAGTGAAAAATGTAACTTTAAACTTAAATATTTGAGAAACTCACAAATAAAAAGCAAAAAAACCTTTATTTCTAGTGAACAATCTGAAAACAACTGAACTGAAAAAATATGTTGGAAGTTGAACAACCCCTATAATTAGCATTTTTCTTCTCTTTGCAGTAAGTATAGGTAAAAGGTAAGTAACAAGGACTAAGGGGTCCGTTTCCTAAAGTGCCGTAAATTTGACTTTTTCTGCCAGAAGATTCGCATTGACTAAGTTTACTAAACAGCGATGCGCTCAGAAGTCACTTGCGGTAACTACGTTAATGAACCATCTTAAGTTAGTGGTAATTTTAGCGAGTTGTGAATTTTCTGGCGACAAATTAAGTTTGTGAATATTTATGCTATGAAATAGTCTTGTTTTATGACGTTTATTATGGCATGATTCATGGCCAGATATATATCTTCAAAACTGCTAAACTTTATAGATATTCTCAACAACACAGCAAACAGATTTCACCCAATCAAACATGTATGCATCATATAAATCCACATTTCAATACATCCAGTTACAAGACTTACCCCCTGCCAATAGAATCATATAAATAAAATTCATAAATAAGTTTTACCAATAAATCTGTGTGCATCATATTAATGTAGTTCAATCTAGGCTGACGAAGCCTTTGATCCCTCCTAGCCATAATAAATCGTCTTTCAGATGAAAAAGCTGCTGTAGCAGCAGACAAAAGAATAATCCAAAACATGTTTGATTATCCTGTCACTACTCGCTTCTCCTGTCAGGAATAGCAACAGGAACAGAATGATGGGTAAAATGAGGTGTTATGGAATATTTCCTGTCCCCTTGAGAATTTTCTGGCGAAAAAATAAATTACCGCCACTATATAGATGGCAGGAAAATTTTGCGAATATTCTGGTGTTATTTTTGTCTATCGTGCATTTTGCTGTTTAGTAAACTAGGCATTAATGTGTATGTAGCGTTATTTTCAGCAAATGCGATAACTGGCAAAAACATATTCTTGCACAAGAAAATTCGCAAATTTAAATTTACCGCCGGTTAGTAAACTAGCGAAAATATATTCGGTGACAAATTTGTCTATATTTTGTGTGCATATTTTTACTGCGCTATAGTAAATGGACCCTTAGGAAGAGTACTCCACTGAGAAGAGTCACAAAGCAATGCCAAAAAATGTCAGCTAAGTCTAGAAGCTGGTTTGGAAAAAAGAGAAAAATTAGAAAAGGTGTCAAGAGTCAAACAAGGGTCATAGAATTAAAAACAGAACTAATATCTGCTTGAGTCTAGCAATTGTGTATTGCGACATTATTTAGCTCTCTCAGTAACTGCATGCTGGGAAGGGAAGCAGGCCAGCAGTATCTAAATTCCTGTCTTGCGAAATCCATGCAGCACAAGACCTGGAATAGAAAGATGGCAGCCCTTTGGAAATAAAATGTATGATTTTCTCTAATAATAATCATGTGATGAGTTGATAATTGCAATCTTTGCCAGTATTCATATATTCTATATTTAAATTAGTATAGCATCCGTAGTATTCTGCAAAATATGTTTTGTGCATGTGTCTTTATTGTTTTATTTGTTCCATGAAAATAGCTTATACATGGTGAGACAAATGCCTTTTCTTTATAGTGGAGTAAGCTAAAATCCCTGTAAATTGTATTATTTTCTTGCAAACTCCATCTTGATTTTCCACGTAGGCAGTCATATTAGGCAGCATATGAAAAGAAAGTCTGCCAAAGGGAAAGTCTGCTACAGTTTGTACAAGAACATTTTTCATGTACCTAAACATATATGGCAATCGCTGAGGTTTCACTTCCTATACATACACTTTTCAGTTATCTCCCTGAGAAAAGCTACTGTGCTATGAACCAGTTGGTCCCTTTGATACAAACCTAGATTTATGCTTCAGTAAAGAGCTGCCGTTCTTTGCTGAATAGGGATTGTTATAATAATGGCAATGCTTTTAGCCACAAAAATAGGATTTCATGCTACTTGATGCACTTTTTCAGCCTCTTTGCTTTGGCTATTTGACATGCTGGATATAGTGAGGGATTTAATATGTACAGTTTGCTTGCAGGGTATACAGACTTCACAGATGTTGCACTGGCTGTGCTGTGAATTGTCAATAGGCTTTCTAGTAATATTAAATTAACACAATGAAAATATATAATGACACTGATTGTGACCTAGAAGAAAGGATTTCATTTTATCTCATTTATAGAAGATAAATATTACCCAGTGTGATGTATTTGTTTTAATCACAGAATAAAATGTAAAAACAATTTCATATAAAAAATCAGGCACAATCCCCCATTACTTTGCTATTTTGCAGCTGAATGGCAATTTATTTTAAAAAGTCAGCCAATCATAGAATTTATGAATGCTTTTATTATTCTTTTTATTGTATTCTGTTTGTAAATTGTGTTTGTAATTGGTTAGGGGTCTATGGATTTTTAAAACATTATCTTGCCTGATATTCAGACTGATTCATATGCTGATAGCATGACATTTTCCTACTAGATCTCTTAACAATTATATTGTTCTTCTGGTATAGTGGTTAGTTTGCTGGTTTCATTCATGATGGGTCAAATACTGTGTCCAGTGGTGTAAATAAAAACTATTTAATTCATGAATTTATTTATAAATGTTCAGGTTCCTCTGTAGATAATTTTAAGTACTTACTGTCACTTTTGGCACCCTAAATCCAGAACCAGTGCTAGTGCTCCAGTGCTATGTTGATAAATGTAAAGTCATGCACCTGGGATGTAAAAATATCCAAGCCACTTATACACTTAATGGGACTGTACGAGGCAAATCCTTGTAGGTAATAAACTTGGTTGTAGCAAGCAATGCCAGTCAGCAGCATCAAGGGCAAATAAGGTCTTGAGCTGTATTAAAAGGGGCATAGAGTCAAGGGAGGAGGGGGTCATTCTTCCACTGTATAGAGCACTGGTAAGGCCCCATCTAGAATATGCCGTACAGTTTTGGTCTCCAGAGCTCAAACAGGAAATTATTGTATTAGAGAGGGTACAGAGAAGGGCAACTAAGCTGGTAAAAGGTATGGAAAATCTTAGCTATGAGGAAAGACTGGCCAAATTGGGGATGTTCACGCTGGAGAAGAGGCGCTTAAGAGGTGATATGATAACTATGTATAAATATATAAGGGGATCATATAATAATCTCTCTAATGCTTTATTTACCAGTAGGTCTTTCCAGCTGACACAAGGTCACCCATTCCGATTAGAAGAAAAGAGGTTCCACCTAAATATTCGGAAGGGGTTTTTTACTGATGTGGAATTCTCTCCCTGAATCAGTTGTACAGATTGATACATTAAATAGTTTTAAGAAGGGGTTGGATTGCTTTTTAGCAAGTGAGGGAATACAGGGTTATGGGAGATAGCTCATAGTACAAGTTGATCCAGGGACTAGGAAGGAATTTTTCCCCCTCTGAGGCAAATTAGAGAGGCTTCAGATGGGGTTTTTTTGCCTTTGCCTGGATCAACTGGCAGTTAGGCAAAGGTTCACACGTGTGTCTTTTTTCAACCTTACTTACTATGTTACTATGTAGTATGAAAAATGTTCGGCTGAGGAAGAACATTTATAAACTATTTTTATATCAAGAACTATAAGGAAAAGCACATACATCTTCATGAAAAAGACTTCACTTTAGTTGCATGTTTATCGCAATGACACTTTCCCTTTAAGTAACAAGCTATGCCATCCACTGATTATAATTCTTTTTAAAGTGTGACTACTATTCTCCTAGTGTATAAAAAGCTACTGTATGTTAAGTAAGCAAAACAATAAAAAATAATACCTAAGATCCACTTGCAATAAAAAAGAAAAGAAAAGCGTATCTCTCCCTAACACCTGTACACAACAACTGCCTCTTCCACCACTGGGAATCTTAATATCTTGCAGAATAAACTGTTATGTTATTGTTTCAGAATCTGCTGTTTATTGAGTTCTCTTAGCAGGTGATCTTTTCTACTTTCTCAAAGACTGCAATGATTTTAAATGAGTGCCCCCAAACCTGTTTGTGATATGGTAGAGGCTGGCAGACACAAGCTCAAGTACACATAAAAAAGATAAGGGAATGGTATTGAGAAAGAAGAAATCTGCCTAGGGATTAAAGGGCATGATGTGTGATACCCGCACTCTTCCAAATTGATTCGCTTTAGGTACATGTTTAAGTAGACAGCATATTGTTACACTACTGAAATATTTTGGACAGGGTAAACATTTAGCATTACAATAATGTAGCCTTAAGAGAAAGGCGATGTGACTATGTATTGCCATTTATTATGATGGAAATTAAAACAAAATTGGAGAGGAAGCAGTAAGAACAACACTGGTTGTTTTAAGATATATGGGAATGTTAATGTTGCTAATATTAAATGCAAACAGTATTTACTCTTTGAACAAATTTAGCTTTGTGTGAATTTAATATAGGTTTAATATAGGTTTGCAAACACACAAAAGTATTAGCAGATTGGTGGGAAAAAAATTAGATTTACAGTGGGTCCAGAGTGCAGTTTATGAAATGAACTTTCTGAGAGTCCTTATATCATGGCTATATCATATGTTATACAATTGCCTATTATCAGCAGCTTTTCAGTTGGTCTTCATTTTATATTTCTTCTTGTTTTTGAATTATTACCTCTGCTTTCAAATAACCTCTCCCTGGTTACTTGGTTAAATTAGACCCTAGCAAACTAAAGAGCTGCTGAACAAAAAAGCTAAAATTTGATGTGACCCCACTTAGTTTATAGCACAGGACAGGAATTACTTTAATGATTTATATATTCTTTTATAATTAATAATGTACCCCTTATTGTACAATATAATGATTTTTTATAAATCACCGACTGCCATGACCCTATAAAGGTTCATAATATCTTTAAAATGCTCATCCAACAAATTTCTTCAGTTCAACTGCTATAATATAGTGTTAATTACATAAGCACATTTTCTTCATATTTTAATTCCCATTTGTTTTTCTGCCACTCAAGTGATTGTGGATCAGTATAGGTTCAGTCTCTCAGTAATTAACACATTCAAGCATGTGAAGCTAATTTTATTGCAACTCATGTAATGCAAACCATATTATACTCAATCTGTCTTTCATAGGATAATAGAAGAAGTAGCCATTCTGAAAATCTTAAATCTACTGTAGCACTTATCTATTGATTTATACTAGACCTGACTGTTTGCATTATTGAATGTCAAAAGATTGGGGTAATGCTATTTAACTGAATGTGTGAAAAACCTCTGAGTGGCATGCCCTAATTAGAACAAATTATTCATTCACACGTTCATGCTGAGCCACAAAAAATTTAAAGCTCTCATTTCTCTCAAGTACACATCACCGCTGTATCAGTTTTGTTTTATTCTAAAACTATTTGATTTTAGCAATACAAACAAACCTTACTATAAACATGTCATTGAGTCTTGTGATAGACGCAAACTTGTGATAAAACGAATATATAGCCAACATGCAAATAAACAAAAGATATTAAGGGCTCTTACACACGGCCGTTCCGACCTGCGCTCCCCTGCGTTCCGTTTGTTGGCGTTCAGCCGCAGGGGAGCGCAGGAATAGACGCAAGTAATGATTTGAAATGGGGCTGTACTCACTCAGGCGCGTGTAGGCGCCGAACGCAGGAAAAATGCAGCATGTTGCGTCTGAACCTGCGTTCGGCGCCTACACGCGCCTGAGTGAGTACAGCCCCATTTCAAATCATTACTTGCGTCTATTCCTGCGCTCCCCTGCGGCTGAACGCCAACAAACGGAACGCAGGGGAGCGCAGGTCGGAACGGCCGTGTGTAAGAGCCCTAAAGGGGTTGTTCACCTTTGAGTTAACATGGGGAGGCACATTTATCAAGGGTCAAATTTCAAATTCATGTGAGTTTTTTTTAAAGCTCCCATAAATTCGAAATTCGACAAATCGAAATTTATTAATAAAATATAATTTAATAAACCTTGGACGCATTGAAACAACCCAAAAACTTGAATCGAATTCGATGCAACTTTGAAAAGCAAAGCAATTCGTATGCCACCCCACTGGCGATTCATATTCTTGCCAGCGGGAAGGGGAGATTAGTCGCCCGCATAAAGAAGATTTGCCGCTGGGCGACTAATCACCCCGTCTGCCACCACCCTGAAGCAGGGCCGCACATTCCCCAGTTTGGTTAAGTAGTTTGGTTGATACTTGTTTTATTTAGAATTTTTTGAAAATGATTCAACATTTATTAAAAATCAAGCTTACTGTGAAGTTTTATAGTAATAACAATGTAGCATTTTTTTTTTATAGATAAGATATTTCTATTGTTCTAATCCATTTAAATCTTGGTATGTTTGTTTCTTCCATCTAGATGTGAAGGGGTTTATTCACAGTGAGGGTGTGTGTGGCTAATTTGCAATGGCCTTCAAGCATTAGGGAGTGGGTTCTCATTCCCAGGGCATGGGGTTGTAATGGTTGCTTCAATCCTATGGAGAAAAATTAGCTAAAAAAACCCACCACTCATTGTACAACTTAGTTCAGTGCTTGCCATTATTTAAATTGCATGTTAGAGCAAAAAAAGTAAAACATGCTGCCTGGGTTGATTTCTTATATATTTAAAGGGGAACACTAATGCTGCAGGTCTAATTATTTTTGCATATTGTATGTAAGTGAGCTTCACTTCCTGCCATGAGACCAAGTGATGCACATCTGAACTAAATGAACCATTCATGCAGCATGTAAAATCAATGGGTGGTGGTTGGAAAGGAACAGTATTTCCACATTATCCCATTAGACTCCTGAAAACATTTACCTGAGTAACCACCAGCTAAGTACTTTAACATTTATAAGTTAAAAGGTTGCCAAATATTGAGAAATCCCAGTTCCATGACCTGTATCAAGACTCTTAGGCTAAGGGCACACTAGGCGATAGCGCCGCGATTTGACTCGCGGCGACTTTTCGCCGCGACTTTTAATCCGCAATCGCTGTGGAAACTTTGGCGCTGGCGTCTATGGGGAATCGCGACAAATCGCCAGCGTAAAAACACACGCGGCGATCTTTTTTCTATTGTCGCTTGAAATCGCCTAGCGAGGCGATTTCGAGCGACAATAGAAAAAAGATCGCCGCGTGTGTTTTTACGCTCGCGATTCCCCATAGACACCGGCGCAAAAGTTTCCACAGCGATTGCGGATTAAAAGTCGCCGCGAAAAGTCGCCGCGAGTCAAATCGCGGCGCTATCGCCTAGTGTGCCCTTAGCCTTAGCAAGCTGAAACATGTCCATTGTGCCCTCAGTCTAGGCACTTTAGTATTACTGTATGATTACAGAGAATGTAAGGCTCTACTGGGAGTCCAACTGGGAACCTCCTGATTTTTGGTTACTTTACCCTTTTTTTCAGTTCATTTGTTTTCAGATACTGTAGTTCTCCATAAATAAATACTTTTTCCATTTACTTTCTATTTTCTATTTGTGACCGCTTTTCTAATATTGAGTGTAAAGTTTATTTTTCACCTTATGTATTTCTGAAGAAGCTCTAGGAAGGGGTTCGCTGACTCCTTAAACTGATCTAAGTTGATTTATTAGTTGATACATTTCTTATCTTTGTCCCTGCTGAGCAGAATCCCTGGGTTTCATCACAGGCAGCTGTTCGAATTGATACAATAGTTACTAATACTCCAGAGATGCTGCTGAGAAATGTGTAGCAAATTGTACCAGTTCAGAATCTGCACCTGGATTACAAAACTTCAGACTCAAACACCAGAGAAAGTTTCAACTTCAATTTTGTACAAATGGTTAAATAATAAATGATGGAAAGCAACTGATATTTATTTCTGGTGAACAATCTGAAAACAACTGAACTGAAAAAAGTGTTCAGCCAACAAGTCTTGGTGGTCAGATAGGGCCAGCTTGTCAGAGCTGACTTTGCCCAATATAAACCCTTCTGCTACCTCACTTTCTTGCCTGAGCATTAGCTTCTGTAGCTGGAGTGCTATGTCTTGCTCCTAGCTCTTGCTCCGCTTGTTCTTGCCTGTTCCCACTACTGCCTGTTCCTCTCTCTGTGCCCACTCCTGTCTCTATACCCACTTTGTCCTGTTCCTGCTAGTTCCAGTCTTTAGGCCTGCTCCTGCCAATTCTGTTGGTGACTTTCAGACGCCCCTTTTTTAGTAGCTGTTTATACATTAAAAGCTCCTCATTAATTCCTTTTTAGAATCCCTTAAGGTGGTGGCACAGCCACAGCCCAGCGACAGATTCCTCTTCTTCGGGCGACTAATCTACTCAAAATGGCTTCCCGCTGGCTAGAATGTGAATCATCAGTGGGATAGCATTTGGATCGCTTTGTTTTCCGAAGTTGCCCCACGAGGAAATTTCGTGCCTCCAGAAAGCTGAAACCATATCCAAGTGCCATCCCGCTGGCAATTCACATTCTACCCATTGGGTAGAATAATTTAGAGTAGCTTATTCACCCAACGAAGAGGAGATTTGTTGCTGGGCGACTAATCTCCCCGAATTGCTATGTGTGCCATCACCCTTACAGAGGGTCACTTTTCTACTGATAGAAATAATAGGGGCTGCATTATTATCCATATTATAGGCATAATGATTGTATTGTGATAGATGTTATCATTTGAGCTTAATTGTTCTAGTTGGGTACTGTATCACATATGAACTCTTCTATTAACTCTCAAACATACATTTCCGGTATTTCAATTTGTATTCATTTCTGCTGAATATTTATTAGTTGCTATATTTAGCTGGCTATAAATGGCTCTGGAGTTGTAATAGGCCCTAAAGAAGGCAACTATGTCTAGCCAGCTACAAACAGCAGCTACTAATATACCTTTGTGAGTCTGTTGGTTATGCCTGTGTTGCAGTATATACTTGTAACTCTTCACTTTCCAATAATGCCTTGTGATGCCAATGTTATTAATACATTTATTAATAATTATTTGGTTGCCAGAGATCTGCAATTTGGCAGCATCTGCAGGTTATTGAATATATATAACAATATTCAACAGGTTTTCCTAACCCATCTATGCTCTCCAGGGAGCTGCTTCACAAATTTAATACAGAACAATTTCATGAACAGGAGGCACTCACTTGTGTCCCTGCCTAAGTATTACAGGACCGCCTGTTGCCTTATCTAGCAAGTCATGCAGACATACTAATCCCTTAATAACTCCTTGGTGGATCTCAAAATCCAGTCTCTGATGGCTGCTTATTGTCTTGACAAATATAAAGCTAGTTCACAGGTCTAGATAATTAGTCTAGATAAAAAAGATATGTCCACTGAGAAATGTTCCCTTTATATAGTATTCTGCTCTGATAACTCTGATATCGTAACTATATACTTATTTGTGTATTTAGTACAATAATTGCACTAATCAGATCAGTGTACCAATAATTCAAATCAACACAGTAAGCACTATGCATTATGTTCCTGATATAAATGATCATCAGTAGTGTTAATTCTGGTCTACACAACACACACTGTAATAAGAGTTCATTTTCTAATGACTTTTTATTTGCACTCCTCTTGATTGTAAGGCAATGATATGTAACAAAGATAGGCTCAGTGTAAACTGAAGAAGTAATTTTGTATTGGTATTTTAATGAAGCTGAGAAATGGATTCTAATCTCTATTTGAAGGAATAGAATGATAGTTATTTTTTTATTTAGTTTCCCAATAAACCATAGAAATAGCTATAGCTTGATAAGAAACAAGCGTCTCTATTTCTCTGTTAACATCTGTTCTGTGTCTGGTCAGTCTGGACCTGTCTGAGACATGGCATCATCCTTAGCCCACAGCTCCCTGATGGAAAGAGACTGTGTCACAGCAGGGAGGCACAGAGAGACAGCAGTGTCAGGCAAGGTATTATTATTATTGTATGTTTTGCTTATGGGTAGACTATCTCAGCTGTGCACAACAGACAGTACAGTAAATAATAAAGCATTTTTTTTACTTTTTTACTTGGGGATATTCTAAAACAAACAATGTTATTTGCCATTCCAAACATGAGGATAGAACAGGCTACGATAATGCGTGCCACTTCCACAGAAATGACAGTGAGACTGACAAGCCACGTTACCAATCTCTCCACCATTAAGTACACATAAAGTCAGCTGACTGATGGGGATTTTGAATTATTTATATAGGAACTACAATTTCTGCTGTGAGAAACGAAAACCATGAAAGGGGAAGATGTGATGCTACAAAAACAACAGAGGTTTCTGTAGAAATGCTTACAGCTCTTTGTTCATGAGTCTAAAATGTGCAAAATATAAACTCGTAATATAGTAAAGCACACAGGCATTAGGATAAATATCTCACTTCTTTTTTTTAATTTTTTTTTTTTTGCTTTATCATCAGCATATTTCTCATGACAGAGTACATTATTTTATATTCAAATAATAAAATGACTTGCTGTTTGCATATATCATTCTCCCCCTGTTCTACCATATTGTGGCCTGGCTACTCTGACACTCTGAACATTCACATATCCTGCTCAGCTCATTGCCATAAACAACTATAGATAGCTGTGATCTCACCCCATCATATCACATTTTCATTACCATTTGATCAAACATAATCCAGATGTTATTTCCTTTTTTTTTTTTAAAGGTGCACTTGTCTTGTCCAGAGCTCCTGCTGTTCCTGCACAATATTTGCCAGGAGAGGCTTTATGTCAGCAGTTTTATATTAGGTATTGTCATTAACCCATAAAAGCCAACTGGCTTGACAACACATAACAATTTCTCTGCTAAATTTACAATATTGAACTTGTACCATAATCGACTTGCCCTATGCTCCCTGGGTGTGCCCTATTTTGCTTACCAAACTCTCACTGCACTATGCTCCCTGGGTGTACCATAATCGACCTGCCCTGTGCTCCCTGGGTGTGCCCTACTCTCCCTGCCATTTGCTTTAACAAAGAAAACATGTTTATCTCTTCCAAAATGTATAATTCAGAATATATTTTATTGTATATGAAATTAAAAATCAGTTTTTTTTTTCATTTTGCAGTGAAAATGGACCAAGAAAATATAAATGCTGATTTTCCAACTGATACCTCTGTAGAGATAGAGGATGCTTCCATATCTTCTTCTGAACCATCGATGGCAGAGGATGAAAGTGTAATATATTTAATAATTTTATTATATACTTGAAATTATCCTTTCTGTAATGGAGATAATACATCTAAAATTATAAATAAAACTATATATGTTGGAATCTTTAGTACACATACAACTTGTATACACACGACTCTATATACACGACTCACGACTGTCACACTCTTGTAAAATATTTGCCTTTTTATTAGTAATGCATGATATGAGTCCAACTTTTGTGTCCTCATTAGGACCTGTCTCAAGGTCCTAATCAGGACCTAAACGTTGTACTCTTATAACTTGCATTACTAATAATAAGGCAATTATTTTACAGGGGTGTGACAGTTTGAAGAGTCGTGTGTATACAAGTTATACAAGTTGTAAGTGTTTACCCAGATTCCTAAAAGGTAAACTTACAGAACTGAAGTCACAGATTGCTACACATAAAGCTGAGTTTACTGTGAAAATTGGAATCGAGGAAGCTGAGCGGCTACTATTATGTCATAATGAGACTCTCGACAAACTCCGCCAAACCATACTTCTGCGGAAAGTTATGAAATTTGAAAGGGATGAGGAGGACTACACGAAGGAGCGAGTTTATACCTGGCGTCTGGATCGATCAAGGCAGTGCTCTGAATGGGGATCCCCAAGGACTGGACTGCCAGGCCAGCGACGCTACAAGACCTCGTGGCGCAAGAGACGTAACCCTGCAGCATATACAAGCAGCGAGGAAGAAACCTCCGGCGGCCCACAGCAGCCATCATCTTTTTTAGGCGCACGCATAGAGGAAGGAGACAAGGCAAGCGCCATACGACGCATCAATCCCAGGGCTCCGATAAACAGAGATCATTATCCAAAGAGGAAAAGATATACACCAAGGTAAACAACCTGGTCATCAATTTATCTTCTTATGAATTGTCACCCAAAGAACTAACATTATTAAATAAAGAGTTGGGTTTTGTTCATACCTATGGAGTATCCCCAGAAGACTGGGAAATTGATTTTTTTACAATTTGTTCAGAAATTGAAATTAAAAATATGTTTCCCTGATAACAGCAGTGTTGGACTTGCTAGTACGTTTAAAAAAACCTAGCACGATGATTAGATTGTTCTATCTGAAATGGACATTGATAAAATGTTTAACAAAAAGAATTTAACTTATAATGAACGTGCCGCACTTAAATCTTTAAACGATAATAATAATGATTTGATTATTCGCAAAGCGGATAAAGGAGGGAGTATTGTAGTGCTTAATAAATATCAATATAATATGGAAGCACTTAAACAGTTAAATACTCCTGGACACTATACTAAAATTTACAGTGATCCCACAATAAGCATTAAAAAGCAGATAGATTTAATGGTTGATGAAGCCTGGCTTAATGGGAAAATTGATGATACAGAAAAATAACTTGACTACGGATTATCCAAGGGTTCCAGTGCTGTACTTGCTGCCTAAAGTACACAAGACACTTAATAATCCTCCTGGAAGACCTATTGTCTCTGGCATAGGGTCAGTACTGGAGCCCTTGTCAACCTTTGTAGATTTTTTTTCTACAAAAAGAAATGTTTAAAATTAATGTGTGCCTTAAAGATACGACAGATTTACTGTGTAAATTGAAAAATATTGAGGATTTTCCATCCAAGTTAATCTTATGCGGGATTGATATTCAGAGCCTCTATACATCCATCCCCAATAATGAGGGAATGGATTGTATTGAGGAAGTGCTCCTAGACACTAGTCTGCCTCATAAGAAAATTTATTTCATTTTGGATTGTTTCAACATGGTGTTAACCAAGAATTATTTCACCTTTGAAGACTTATTTTATTGGCAGACCCAGGGTACATCTTATGCAAATTTATTTGTACACCATCTTGAAAAATTTTTTATAGAAAAAGAGCCCTACTGTCAACACATTTTAGCATACTTTAGATTTGTGGATGACATTTTGCTTTTTTGGAATGGTCCTATGGAATTGCTTGAAAGAATGATTAATGAAGCCAATAGCAGTCATAGAACAATTAAATTTACACATGAATGTTCTGACTGTGAAATAATTTTTTTGGATGTAAAAATCCTCCATCCTGAGTGTCTTAATGATTCATGGAGTCTGAAACCATATCTGTGAAACTAACTTTTTAATTCTTGCTCTGCAAACCATGAAGTTTGAATAATGTATATACTATTCTACTATTAAGGTAAATGTTTGGCTATTATATCAAACTAGATGGTGTCATTTCTGAAGAAACCACAAGATGTTGGCTTTGAAAAGCAAGAGGTGTTGGGGCCAGTTGCCCCTGGTGCATAGAGAGTACACAAAGTTGGTAGAATCTGGTTTAAAACGGTGAAAATTGAAGCAGATCAAATTGTACCATTAAAATCAATCAAAAAACCTGATTGGCTGTTTTTGGCTCCACCCACTTTTAAAATTTGAATCCCAGTCCCCCTGTGACCGACTGTGCCAAGTTTGATGTTTCTGCCATTAACTGTGAAAGAATGGCAGCAACTTATATATTGACATTGATTAGCAATAGGTAACATTTGATTGGCTGTTTTAAGCTCCAACCAGTTTTCTGAATTTTCACCCCAGTCACCCAGTCATGGCCTGTACCAAGTTTGGGGCCTCTGGCTTTAAAACTGTGAGAGTGGCAGTATTTGAAACTTTTACATTGAAGTCAATAGGTAAAATCTGATTGGCTGTTATTGGCTCCGCCCACTTTTCCTAAATTTTGACCACAGTCACCCAGTGAGTAATTGTGCTGAGTTTGGGACACTTGGCATTTACGCTGTAATAATAGCAGCAATTTGGCGTTTTTCATTAAGGTCAATGGCTGAAATCTGATTGGCTGTTTTTGCCCCGCCCCTTTTTCCCCTAATTCTGAACCAGAGTCACCAAGTGACTAACTTTAAGGTTTCAGAATCATGACATTTAACATGTGAAAATGGCAGCAATTTTATGTTTTTCTATTGAAAATCAATGAATGACATTTGATTGGTTGTTGGTGGCTCCACCCACTTTTCCTAACTTTGAAGTGAAAACACCTAGTGACCACATTTGTGATATTCGAGGTCCATGACATCAATAACGTGCAAATGGCAGGAATTTTAATTTTTCCCCATTTAAATCATAAAAGAAATCTGATTGGTTGTTTTTGGCTCCACCCACTTTTCCAGATTTTGATCCCGGTCCTCCAGCGACCAACTGTGCCAAGTTTGAGGACCCTCCCATTAACAATCTAAGAGCGGCGGCAGCTTTAAACAAATGGCTAATATTTGATTGGCTGTGGTAGACTCCGCCCACTTTTCAAAAATTTTAACCCCAGTGACCCATGGTGCCAAGTTTTGGGTCTCTGGCTTTAACACTGTGGGAATGACAGTGTTTGACATTTTCTTATTGAAGTCAATAGGGAAAATCTGATTGGCTGTTTGTTGCTCCGCCCACTTTTTGGAGTCCCCAAAATGTGACAGAACTTTTCAGGTTGACCCCATGACTAAGTGACCCAAGTTTGGTGAGTGTAACTTTAATGCTATACGAGTGGCAAAAGTTTCAAATTTTCCAATGAAAGTCTATGGGAAAAAATGGGGTCTTTGGGGGGCCGCCACAGGGCCACGGAGGGTGGGATTGCTTAACAGAGCACAAGCAACCTATTCGGGTATGAGCTGAACAAGTGTGCAAAGTTTCATAATTGTACTCCTAGCGTAGCGTTTAGAAAATTGCTAAAATTTCATTGGCTGTTGGTAGCTCCGCCCACTTTGGGGTGCCCCCCCAAAATACATATTTTTATTCGGGGTGGCCCCAACAATATGCGGTCCGAGTTTTGGAAATGTAGCTTCAAAACTGTACGAGCGGCAGCGATTTGAAAATTTTCCCTGTCAAAGTCAATACGAAAAAAGGCGTGGGTGGGATCGCTTACTAAAGCACAAGCAACATACTTTGCTATAAGGCGAATAGGTGTGGAAAGTTTGGCGCTTGTACCCCTAAAACTGGAGGAGTAGCGTTTAGAAAATGGGGGGGCGAGAAGAAGAAGAATGCTGAAGAGGAAGAAGAAGAATGCTGAAGAGGAAGAAGAGGAAGAGGAGCCCCCTCCATGGAGGTAGTCAGGATCGAGGAGGAAGCCCTCTTGAGGGAGCAAGGTCGCGGTGTCCAAAGGGTTAATCCAAAGAGTAGTCCGAATCCAGGCAAAAGTTCACAGGCAGGCAGATAACAGCAAAGTCCAAAGTCCAGACAAGGGTCAAGATAATAATCAGGAACAAGATTTAGCAATAGCAGCTCACAGGGAACCCAGGATACACTTAGGGAAAGTTTCCTATACTTGGGCGCCATTCTGGCGTCTTGGTAGCGTTTTTATCTTTGAATTTGGCGCCATTGTGACGTCATTGGCGTCCTTGCGCCGACGTCGGTGCGCTGACGTCATCGCGCCGGCGCCGCTACCCACGTGGCGGCCATGGGCGCCGCCATTTTGGGAGCGACGCCGGCAGGGGACGCGCCGCCCGGAGCTCCTGGAATTGCTCCGGGCGGCGATCGTGACAGTACCCCCCCCCTCACGGGGGGCCTCTGGACCACCAGGACTAGGCTTCTGGGGAAATTTGGAGTGGAAATCCCAAACAAGACGAGGAGCATGCACATCAGAGTGTCCTTCCCAGGAGCATTCTTCAGGGCCAAAGCCCTTCCACTTGATGAGGTACTGAAGAGAGCCCCTGGAGATTCTGGAGTCAAGGATCTTTTCCACCTCATATTCTTGTTGACCATCCACAGAAATAGTAGGAGGGGGAGACTGGTTCACAGAAAAGCGGTTGGAGGTAGCGGGTTTCACCAAAGAGACATGAAACACGTTGGGAATTCGCATCTCAGGGGGAAGCTGAAGTCTGACAGCCACAGGATTGATCACCTCCGAGATGGAGAATGGACCCACAAACTTCGGACCCAACTTAGGAGATGGCACCTTCAACCGAATGTTCCTGGAAGACAACCAGACTTTATCACCAACCTTGTAGGGAGGAGAGGAGCTACGTCTACGATCTGCAAACGTCTTGTGAACCAGAGCGCTCTTCTCCAAGTTCGACTTGGTTGCAGCCCAAATAGCAGACATGTGGGCTGCATGGTCATCAGCAGCCGGGACGTCAGACAACACAAAGTCCTGGGGGAAGGCTTGAGGATGCTGACCATACACCAACATGAACGGAGACCTTCCAGTGGAAGTGTGGCATGCATTGTTATGAGCAAATTCTGCCCATGGGAGGAGATCAGACCAGTCATCTTGACAAAGGGAGACGTGATTCCTCAAGAACTGATCCAAAGCTTGGTTTACTCGTTCAGCTGCTCCATTAGTCTGGGGATGGTAAGCGGAGGAGAACTGGAGAGTAATACCCAGATCTTTGCATAGGGAACGCCAAAACTTAGCAGTAAACTGAGAACCTCTGTCAGAGACAATTCCACAGGAAAACCATGCAAACGGAAAATATACTGGATAAAGAGCTGAGACAACTCCAGAGCAGAGGGAAGCTTCCGCAGGGGAATGAAATGGGCCATCTTGCTAAAGCGGTCAATCACAACCCAGATCACAGTGTTTCCACAAGAGGGGGGAAGTTCAACAATAAAGTCCATTGCTAAATGAGTCCATGGATGAGAGGGGATAGGCAATGGTTGTAATAACCCACTGGGGCGAGAATGACTAGGCTTGGATGTGGCACAAAGGGTACAGGTAGCAACAAAGTCTTTGACATCTTTACGAATAGTCGGCTACCAGACTAAACGTCTAAGGAGTTCAAGAGTCTTTTCAGGACCAGGGTGTCCTGCTTGCTTGGAGCAGTGGGTTTGTTGAAGAATAGGAAGACGTAACTCGAAGGGAACAAAAGCCATCCCAATGGGGGTATCCGGAGGAGCAGAAGACTGTCCAGCCAAGATTTGTTCGGCAAATTGGGGAAACAGAGATGCAATAATCTTGGCGAGGGGAATAATTGGTTCAAGTCTTTCTGGTAGACGATCTCCCGGAGTGAAACTTCTGGAAAGCGCATCGGCCTTCCGATTCTTGAAGCCAGGACGATAGGTCAGAACAAAGTTTAGCAAGAGAAGAACAGGGCCCACCTGGCCTGACGAGGATTCAGTCTCTTGAGAGAATGTATGAACTCCAAGTTCTTATAATCGGTATAAATCGTGACCGGAATTGAAGAACCCTCTGGGAGGTGACGCCACTCTTCAAGAGCAAGCTTGACTGCCAGAAGTTCTCGATTCCCTACATCGTAATTCTGTTCTGCAGGAGAAAACTTTCTGGAGAAAAAGGCACAAGGGTGCAACTTCCCATCGGCAGAATGTCTCTGGGATAGGATAGCCCCAGCACCTACTTCAGATGCATCCACCTCAATGCAAAAGGGTAGCTTAGGATCCGGATGACGGAGGACTGGGGCAGAAGAAAATGCGTCCTTTAGGGACTGAAAAGCTTCTACAGCAACTGGAGGCCAAGAACTGGGATTACCCCCTTTTCGCATGAGAGTAAGGATAGGTGCAATACGGGATGAGAACCCCCTGATGAATTGCCGGTAGTAGTTGGCAAATCCGATGAACCTTTGAATAGCCTTGGTGCTCAAGGGAAGGGGCCACTCTTGGATTGCTGACACCTTAACGGGATCCATCTCGAAACCTTCTGGGGAGATGATATAACCCAAGAAAGGAATCTTAGACACCTCAAAGACACATTTCTCCAACTTGGCGAAGAGAGAGTTCTTCCTCAAACGAGAGAGTACTTCTTTCACCTGGGAGCGATGAGATACAAGGTCTTTCGAGAAGATCAGGATGTCATCCAGGTACACGACCACAGACTTTCCCTAGAGATCCCGGAAGATGTCATTCACGAGCTCTTGAAAGACAGCGGGGGCATTACAGAGGCCAAAGGGCATCACGAGATATTCATAGTGCCCATCCCGAGTGTTGAATGCCGTCTTCCATTCGTGGATGAGGTTGTACGCCCCATGGAGATCTAATTTAGTGAAAATTTTAGCCCCTTTCAATTGATCAAAAAGTTCAGCAATCAGAGGCAAGGGGTACCGGTTTTTAACTGTGATCTTATTAAGGCCCCGGTAGTCAATGCAAGGATGTAGGCCTCCATCCTTCTTTTCCACGAAGAAGAAACCTGCCCGGCAGGAGAAGTAGAGGGGCGGATAAACCCCCGCTGGAGATTTTCCTGAATATAGTCTTTCATAGCGGAAGTTTCAGCTGGAGAAAGAGGATAGGTGCGACCCCTAGGGGGCATGGTTGCTGGCAGGAGATCGATAGGACAATCGTATGGAGGAAGGAATTCTGCGGACTTCTTACAGAATACATCAGAGAATTCCCTGTAAAAGGAGGGTAGAGTCTTCAGATCAGACATAGAGATATTCACCCTCTGGAGGGGTTCAGCAGGGAGACAGTGCTGCTGGCAAAATGGGCTCCTACGGGAAATCTGTCCTGCGGACCAATCAATGGTGGGATTATGCAGGCACAGCCAAGGGAGACCCAAAACAACTGGAACGGATGGGCAGGAAATAATTAAGAACGAAAGTCTTTCTTTATGCAGCGTCCCAACCTGCACAGGCAATTCCCCAGTCGTCATAGAGATAAATTCAGCCTCCAGGGGTCTGTCGTCAATGGCAGTGACACGAAGAGGAGTAGACAATGGGAATAAGGGAACCTCCATGTATTTGGCAAAAAGAGCGTCCATGAAGTTCCCAGCAGCTCCAGAGTCAATGAAAGCTGAGCCGATAATGGTCTTAGTGGCTAGACGAATCTGTAAAGGAAGGAGAAACCTGTGAGTGTTCTCTTGAGACTTCGGAGTAGTGCCCCCTACATGAGTTACCCTAGATATACCTCGGGGAACAGAACTCGTGGGCTTCACCGGACAAGAGTTCGCAAAATGAGACTGTCCGCCACAATACAGACATAGGCCAGCCATCCGTCTACGGAGCCTTTCTTGTTCAGAGAGACGAGCCCTTCCAACTTGCATAGGTTCCTCCGGAGGAGAAGTGGAAGCTTGAGTAGCTGGAGTATGCAAGAGAGGTCTCTGGAAGCGGGGTGCCAACAAGGGTTGAAATCTTTTACAACTTCTAAGGAAGAAACAGATTATGCAATTGCTGCTTTATAGGAAGGGAAGAATGTATGCCCCCGTTGGAGGTATGGAGGGTGCACTCCTGGGGATGTAAGGCAAGATAAAGAATACATGGGTGAGAGCAGCACAGGAATGGAAAGTGTACAGCAATATATTCAGACGCACGGCTGTGCAGGCTGCATATAAATTCAGTGGTAATTAGCCTTATTCCCTTCTGGTGGCTTTTTTGTGCGTTCCACCACATTGGAACACAGGAATTAAGTTACCCATTTCTTCCCTTTAGGGATTTTGCCTACAGAAACCCACAGTGAATGCAAATATAATGCTACCTGTCTGTGTTTTAATTTCAGTGCTCTCCTGTGGGTGCATTCCCCAGTGAAAAGAAGTAGGTCAGTTTACTCCTGTATTCCCAAATGGCAGAATGCACAAAAAACTGTAAGCTAAAATCAAATTTGTATGTGCTAGTCTGTATAGGGTTACAAATAACCTCCTTAATAGGGCACGCCTTGAAGGGCAGAGACACACTGCTATTTTTGAAGTTTCGTTGCCCAGCGATAAATTGCTTCTTCTTTGGGTGACAAATCTCCACAAACTGCCTTCCCGTCGGCTAGAATGTAAATAGCTGACGGGATGGCACTCAGATTGCTTAGACTTTATGAAGTTACTCGAAGTCTCCTTGTGAGGCAACTTTTGAAAACGAAGCGTTCCAAGTGCCATCCCACAGATGATTTACATTTCACGAGGAAACTTCCGGCGACTTTGGACAGCCCAATCTATCCAAGTGGCATCCCACTGTCGATTTACTGTCTAGCCGGCGGGAAGATTAGTTGCCCAAAGAAGAAGCGATTTATTGCTGGGTGATTAATCTCCCAAAATAGCATTGTGTGTCTCTGCCCTAAGGCAATGGCACATGCTGTAAAAATGTGCTACTATGAGCAAAAATCTCCCAAAAATGCTTTCTCACTGGCAAAAATCAATTCACCGGTGGAACAGCATGTGTGTCACTTTGTTTTCCTTAGTCGCCTGAAGTTTCCTCACACAGCAACTTCAGAGAACTTTGGAAAGCCGAAATTACTCATGTTTTCCCCACCTGGGATTTATATTATTCTCAGTTGGAAAGCAGTTTTGCGAGATTAGTTGCTTGCGGTAGCACATATTTAATCATGGGCGACAACAGCAGATCTCCCTGTGTGCCTTTGCCTTTAAAAATACAGTTTATATTCATTCAAAATCTGAGAAGTAATCTGTGGCATATATCTATTATTATTAACATTAATTTATATAGCACCAGCATATTTCACAGTGCTGTAAAATAAATGTATTTTTACTAGAAATCACATTAATTACATACATAGAACATGGAGTTACATACATCACAACCAATACAAGAGGTGCAAAAGAGCTTACAATCTAAAGGGAAGGGAATAAGACAAGTTGTGGGAGTAGGAAAGACGAGAATTAAGTGAGTGAGCAATGTAGTACTGTATGTGGTATTGTATTTGGTAGTTAAGCAGAGTGAGGTAAGGCTTCTCTAAAGTAGTGCATTGTAAGAGTTGTAAGAGATCTTTTGAAAGTAGAAAGGTTGGGAAAAAGTCAGACAGACCGTGGGAGAGAGTTCCAGAGGAGGGGTGCAGCCTTTGCAAAGTCTTGAATGCGAGCATGTGAGGAGGTAATGAGAGAAGAGTTGAGTAGCAGGTCAGTAGAGGAGCATAGTAAGCGGTTGGGTGAGCATATAGAAATGAGTTCAGAGATGTAGGGTGGGGCAGAGTTTTGAAGTGCTTTGAATGTCAGGGCCATTAATTTATATTTTTATTCTGAAAGGTAGCGGAAGCCAGTGTAGGGATTGGCAGAGCATGGCAGAGGAGGAGCAGTTGCTGAGGTCTGGAGAGGTGACAGTCTCTGGAGGGGAAGGCCAATTAAAAGAGAGTTACAGTAGTCTAGACGTGATATGACAAGAGAGTGAATAATAATTTTGGCAGCATCATGGGTGATAAATGATCATATCTTGAATGTGTTCTTTAGGTGGAAGTGACATGATTTAATAAGTGACTGGATATGAGGCATGAAGGACTTGACAGAATCTAGGATAACCCCCAGGCACCAGGCCTGGGGAGAGGTGTGATAGTGGAATTGTTAACTATGATGGCTACTTCCGGGAAGTTAATGGTGCTAGTTGGAGGAAAGAGAACCATCACAAGTTGATTAGTTTGCTGAGGGAGGAATTATAGAGGGAGATTAATAAGGGGCCCTGGACAGAGTCTACGAGAAACCCCAACAGAAAGAGGAAGGGGAGATGTTACTGCATTGTAGAAGACACTGAAGGAATGATTAGTGAGGTAAGAAGAGAACCAGGACAGGGCTGTGTCATGAAGGCCAAGTGAATTGAGGGACTGGAGAAGAAGAGGATGGTCCACAGTTTCAAATGCAGTGGAGAGCAGTATTAGTAGTTAGAAGGGATTGTTGGCTTTAGCTGTTAAAAAGCCATTAGTTAGTCGGGTTAGGGCAGTTTCAGTGGAGTGTTGTTGCTTAAAACCAGATTGTAGGGGGTCAAGCAGGTTATTGTGAGAGAGGAATGAGGTTAGTCGGTTGTAGACTAGGCGCTCAAGTAGTTTAGAGATGAAAGGTAGCAGAGAGATAGGCTTGAGGTTATCAAGATTGGAGGGATCAAGAGAGGGTTTTTTCAGAATGTGGGTGACAAGAGCATGTTTTAGTTGAGAAGGAAAGATTCCTGTTGAGAGCAAGAGATTAAATAGATGTGTGAAGGCTTTGATTAAACAGGGATTGTCATTGTGGAGAAGTTTTGAAGGAATAGGATCAAGCAGGCAGGTTGTAAGGTGAGAGGAGGCCAACAGTTTTGAGACCTCCTCATCAGTGACAGGGGTGAAGGAGCACAGGAGAGACTGGGGAGTGAGGAGGGAGGGTGATGGAAGTCTAGGGGGGTCGAGTAGTGTAATGTCACTTCTGTGTCAATTTTGTTTTTGAAGTGCTCAGAAATATCTTGAGCAGAGATAGATGGGCATGGAGGGGGTGGAGAAGAGGAAAGCAGAGTGTTAAAGGTGGAGAAAAGTTGTGCCTTTTTTTAGAAAGGGAGTTAATGAGTGAAGTAAAGTATGTTTGTTTAGCTTGGAAAAGGCTGGTGTTATAGGAGCGCACAAGGCCGCCATCAGGGGCAGATTTGTATAGATTTGTGACTTGATGGTGGATGTGGTGAAAAAAGTTTTAGGAAGCATGAGAGTGAAGAGGAGAAATACAGGATAAAGCATTTTTTGGAGTAAGAAGTAACAAACAAGCAGGTACAACCAAATCTGTTTTCTTCTTCTCCCAGCTGGTTCACTGTTGATTGCAGGGGAATTGAGTTATTTTTGTCTTGTCCAACTGCCTTGTATAACTGCCATTAAATGTTAGCACTAGTGCCATCCCCTATACTGGGCCTGAATTTATATGTAGCTGAAAAAAACAGAGCCTAGTTGACTAATTTAACAATTAACCAGCTATGTATCTTATTAAAAAGGTTGGCAGGTTAATTTATAGTCTGGGAGATTTGCTCCCAAAGCACTTAAAACCCAGGTCAGGGGCACAATTATTAAGAAATGCATTGTGCACCTGATGGGGATCCCAGATGTATTGGGGGGGGGGGGTAGCGGTGTACTAATTTCTAAAGGGACCCCAAAATTATTTTGCTGCCTCACATACCCACCCTGCACCTGCTGGGGAACACAGAAGTATAGGGGGCAGTATGTTACTGTCTAATTACACACATTAAAGGAACCCTAAAATGATTTTGAGGGCCCCTGTAACTACTTATGCCGCTGCCTCACATATATGTTAAAGGTAAAAATAAACTGCTGTATTTATGTGAACATTATATATATACATACACCCACACACATTTAGTTCAATTAGTTAACCCTTTCCTGCTGTACCTTCACTTGATTATTTGAGATTTTAGAAATGGCTACAGTTGTATTTATAGATACATTGTGCATGTAGTGCTTGAAGTTCCCTGGCACAGTCTGCAAGGATCGATGCTGTCTGTGGCCGAGTCTGTGCGGCTACTCCCAGCAGCAGAGTGAAGGGTTAATGTGAAGAGTTAATAATGAGCAAGCTGCTGGAAATCCAAGGAACACTTGTGAGTGTGCAAATGCAGAAGCTCAGCTGTTGTGTAGCACACGTCTCCTTGTGTCACAGCTGCACGATTCAACGCTAGGAGTTGCTTCCTAAGCCTTATTGATCTGCTTTGAGTGACTGGGAATCGTTCCCGATCCTGAGAACTAAGTGCGACCGTGCTGCTACGTGCGTCTCTCGCTTCTCTGCCACTTGCGGCAGAGAAGGCAGGGCAGGCTGCTGTGAGGATGGATTGTCGCTTCCAGGCTCTGGCACCATAAGGATCTGATGTGCATGTGGAGTCCCCGGAGGGCCGCTGGGAAGCAGGGAGGCAAAGCGAGAAACAGAAACAGGCAGCGAGGGGGACGCCAGTGATACGCACGTGCCATTCAGTTCCATCACTGTGTGAATATTATGAGCAGCCTTTCCTCTTTGTGCCAGTATTTCCATAGTAACCTGCTGACCGGGCAAACCTGGCGATTGGGCGCACCTGGAATGGCAGCGGGCAGGTAACTTGGGACCTTCCCCCTGTTCCTTGGGTTATTGTGCAGCCGACACGCCGCAGCAGTTACAGTAAGTGCATTCTACTGACATTCATCCATCCCGATGCTTTCATTTTTCTATGTAAGAGTCAACTGTTGGCTTCCGAGGTGTGAGTGCTCATGGCAAGGTGCTTGCCCTTTATTTTAGTGCATAGATGGTATTTGGTTGGTTATCCTAGCATGACAGGGCCTCCTTGGAAAGAAGGTAGATATAATGACAAAATACAATTGTTGTTTTGTTTTCATTATATAAATCAGGGATGTTTAACCTACAGCCCTCAAGCTGTTGTTAGTTCTCAGGGGATACTGGGAGTTGTAGTGTAACAAAAGCTGGAGGGGCTTCATTCTGCACATTTATGTAGCTACCCCATAAAGGGGTCATCCACCTTCCTGCATTGGCAGGGCCCCCTCTTGTCTAACTCCATGGCTTGCCATACTGTAATGTGCTGCTGCAGAATGTGGCTGGTCCAGGAGTAAAGAGATTGCAGAGCAGCTGTTCCAGTGCAGCCGGAGTTCTGGATGTGTAGAGCTGTGCAGGGGCCAGTGTGTTTGTGAGGTGCTGTCCCTTTCCATGTGTGTGTAGTTGCTGTGCAAGCGTGTCATGCTCTGGTGCTTCTGTCATGTTTCTCACACCAGGTGTCACCTCTCTAGCAGCTCATTACAGAGCATGTGATGTTATGCTTGTCACTACCTGAGATCACTGGCACATGCTGGTGGTCAGACTGGCTGGCAGGAGATTTCTACACCTTGCAATTTTACATATTTCTGCCAATATTGTTAATTATTGACCACCTGCTGTCTGTCTGTGCAGGTAACCTATATTTACAAATCACCTCTGTGTATTTATTAGCATCCCAAATGTGCTGAAACGCTCATGAATAATGTTAATGTGCTATGAAATGTTTCCTTATATGCATAAAATGTACATCATGTATACAGCCCCAGGTGACACTGGCATCTATGCATCAGCTCTCGCTATTCTCATACTGAACTGAATTGAAAGCATCATCCCTTTTCATTAACGACAAGGAAATTATTCCAGGGGACACAAGATTCTACTGTAACCCTACTGCGACTTATAAAGCAGTGAATGGTTTGCTTTGTGAATGGCAAATTACAACCTATTTGGGGTTTGGTCCGCTACAAAATGTGCTCAATAAGAGAGAGAATAATATAGATTAACTCGAGCTAATTGGCTTCTGCTCCATAAGCGACTGGCATTCTCGCTGCTAAAGTAATTTTATTGCTAAAATATTCAATGTAAGTAGCAGCTTTAATGGGAGAGATGGGAGCAAAGACAGTCGGCTTGTGGAAGTACACAGGAGAGGAACACAAAGCAATCACGTGCAAGGGGAAGTGAGGCCTGAACTTATTGTTTTACAATAAATCTCTTTCTACAAACAATGCAGTGTATTAGCATTATCTCTGACAGCAGGGTCATTTTGGAGCACTACCTGCACTCCTTGTCGTTCAATGCACTGGCATTTGTAAGTGGCTCCTGTGTAGGAATTGGAAACTATACTGCATTCCATCTTATTATTTTTTGCCCAAGGATATTAAACTGACTTCTATTTTGTTTTTTTAGTTTTTATTTACATTATTTGTTGTTTCTTGCACTCCCTCTATGAAAACATAATAGCAGATATGGGAATTGTATCCCAGTGGTTCCATTTGCGTTTAGCAGTGTTTACCCCAGCATTTTTGTAAACAAACAGATCCTGCATTTCTGTGCTATTTACCCCCCTCTTCCTCCTCTTGTGCCCCTATCTCTGCTTCCACTAATGTATTGTTGCCTGCTTCTTTTCTTCTTTCCTGGCCCATTCTTCTGTTCATTTCTTTGTGCCTGGACTCACCTTCACGCCAGGGTGCTGCTCGGTGCTAACCATTTCTACTGACCTGTAACGCCCTAGATAGGGTGCCGTTTGTTTCTTCTGACAGCTGTTCTATCATGGGTATAATATCAAGGGAATAGTACAACACTAGCAAATGAGATCACGCTTTAATACTCAGGTGATAGCTTGCTGGGGATTTAAATGCTGTGTGCATTGTATTCAGTAAAATGGATTTGTCTGATGGCAAAACATGTATTCATGTACCCAAAATGAGGTGGGTTTGTTCTTCTTATCCAAATGCGAGTGTTAGAGCACAGCTCAGCTTGGGTTCCCACCGACCCCTTTCAGTGGGACACATCTGATATACACATGCTGCATGTCTAAGTAGCAGTAAATTTAGATGCAGGCTACAGATTTCACCAGTCACTTCAACATTGTAGAATTTATCTTGATTAACTGCAGATGTAGCTGTTTTACTTGTGTACTGTTTTTTAAAGGTTAACTAAACCCTAAAAATGAATATGGCTAGAAATGCCATATTTTATATACTGAACCAGCCTAAAGGGTCAGCATCTCTATAGTAGTAATGATCCAAGAGTTTAAAGTTGTCACAGGAGTTTCCCATCTTAGATTTTGTTATTAGCGTCTGAGACACGCACATGCTGAGTTTGATTTGAGCAGCTGTTGAGAAGCTAAGCTTAGGAGTTGTTGCAAATCATCAAGTAAAAAATTAGGTTTGTCATATAAGCTGCTGCTGCAGGGCTGATTATTAAATTCTGATGCTAATTGTGCTGGTTTGAGCTTACATGTACCAGTAATCTAAATTATTTACTAATCAGCCTTATACTGTGACATTGATATTGTATATAGTCTGCATATTGTGTGTCTGTCCCTAAGCTCAGTAAGTGACATCAGAACAGAGCATGTGCAGTGAATCAGCAGAAAAGAAGATGGGGAAGCTACAGGGGCATCTTTGGAGACACAGATCTTCCCTGCTAAAGGGCTGTGGTTACCTAGAGCTGGTACAGAAACACAAAACATAATGTACAACATTTCTACTCTACATTTCTACTCTACTTCTTTAGTTTAAGATTTAGTTATCATTTAAGAATTGTAACTCCAACCTCAGCTTTCATGCATTTAATCTAATTCTATCAACTGCTACATCACTAATTATCCTTCTCTTGGTATTCACTTGGAATTTACATGCAATCTGATTTCTGTGATTGGACTGGGGGCCCCCCGCCCCAGACACAAAGCCCGTTGCAAGAGCCACAACCCCCCTCTGGCTCCCAACTCCTACCTTCACACAGGGGGTGGGTCTGGGCCTGCTTTTTTCCCACTGGCCCATTCCGACCCTGTCCGTGATACAAACCTATCATTTTATAATATATCAATTAAAGCAGGCCATACATGGCCAGAGATATTACCTACCCCCTCAAATTCATTAGATCCACTTTGGCCATTTTTGAGACTTTATTCCACATTAGTGTAAGATGCTGTTTCCTTGCTTACCTCCTGGCGCGTCTCTCTTCCTGCTCAAGTGTGCAAGTGCGCACATCCGGGTTAGCATTTGTGATGCTGGCATTTGACGCCCAGCGTCATGACGCCGAGTGTCATCACGTCACTACTTGGTGCCGGTTCAAATCCTTTTGCTCCAAATCCTTGTTTAAAGCAGGATTTAACATTTTGTCAATGCCCAAGCTAGGCTTCAGTTTACTGTTCCTGCCAAAGCGTTTTTTGACTTTGATCTCCTGGTTTTTTGACATCTGTCTGACCCTTGAATACGATTCCTACTGCCTGCCTTGGACCCTTCGCCTTATTCTTGACTAGGTTTTCTCTAACTCCTTGCCGGTACCTTGCTTATGGACCTGTTTCTAGCTACGCACATCCTTTTCTTTCTGCAGCAGAAAGCCCGGGGCCCCAAAAGGGCGTCGGTGAACCGGAATCTACAGGGTCCACCTGTGCATTCGAGGGTAACCGTCACTGTGCAAGGTTCCTGGTAACGTGAGTGTTACACTTAGTTTGGGCCATGGAACCTTCCCAGGCTGCTGCTTCTTCATCCATGGAGGCATATTTTGACGTCATGTTGAAACGGCTGGACAGCAAAGAGACACAGGCACATCTTGCTCAAGCTTTGCAGCATATTACATCGTGTTTGGAGACTCTTCAAATTTCTGGGACCTCTATTCATTCTCCACTGCCTGCACCAGCAAAGGTTCCTAAGATTCCTGCTCCGGTTAGTTTTGGGGATGATCCTGATGCTTGTCGAGGATGCCTAATGCAATGCAAGATCCAGTTCGACTTGGCACCCGACCAATTTACAATGGAGAGGTCTAAAGTCTCCTATATCATTGTTCTTCTACAGGGAAAGGCTCTCGATTGGGCTTCTTCCCTACTGGATAGATATGATCCCCTGGTTCATGATTCTGCAGCCTTCCTGTCTACTTTTCGTCAAGACTTTGATGTTCCGGGTCGGAAACTTAATGCCTCTGACCGCCTCATTAAAATTAACCAAGGATCCTGTACAGCCTCCGAATATTCTATTAATTTCCAGAGTTTGGCTGCTGAAGTGTCTTGGACCATGAGGCGCTTATTGCACCATTCTGGAGGGGGCTTAACGAGGACCTTAAGGATGAGCTGGTTACTCGGGATCTACCTACTTCTTTTGATGATTTTGTGGTATTCATTGTCGAGAGAGATTCCCAAATGAGAGCTTTGGTTACATAATCCCTCTTTTGATTGGTCTGCTGTAGACCTCACCGCTTGGAGCTCCTTTTGTTGCTCAAATTGTATTTTCTCCTCCATTGTTCCTGCCTCTGCTTCCTCTTTGTCCGCAACCGCTAGTCTTCTTCCAGATGTATATAAAGATTTCACAGATGTCTTTGAGAAGAAGAATGCTGAGATGCTACCTCCACATCGGGTTTATGATTGTCCTGTTGATTTGTTACCCGGTGCTAGTCCTCCTAGGGAAAGAACATACCCTCTATCTGTTCCTGAAACAATAGCTATGAAGGAATACATTTTGGAGAACTTATCCAAAGGTTTTATCAGGAAGTCTACTTCACCTGCTGGAGCTGGGTTCTTTTTTGTGCAGAAAAAGGATGGCAGTCTCAGACCTTGTATTGATTGAATAAGATAACGGTTAAGAACCGGTACCCTCTACCACTTATTCCGAAGCTCTTTGATAGGTTAAGTGGAGCCAAAGTCTTTACCAAACTTGACTTACGGGGAGCCTAAGGTGGATGAATGGAAAACAGCGTTCAATACTTGGGATGGTCACTATGAATACTTGGCCATGCCCTTCAGCCTATGCAATGCCCCTGCTTTCTTTCAAGATTTTATCAACAATGTGCTCCGTGATTTGTTGGTCTTGTTTCATTATATATCTGGACGAAATTCTTGTCTACTCTTCTTCACTTTCAGATCATGTGGCCCAAGTAAAACAGGTTTTGGTCAGATAAAGAAAGAATTGTCTCTATGCCAAGCTTGAGAAATGTGAGTTTCACAAGACTAGTATTTCCTTTTTTGGGATATGTTATTTCTCCTTCAGGCTTCGAGATGGATCCAGTAAAGGTCTCTGCTGTTCTGAATTGGCCAGTTCCCACAGGCTGGAAAGCCATACAGCGATTTTTGGGCTTTGCCAATTTTTATCGTAAACTCATAAAGAACTTCTCTCAGACTGTGGCTCTCATTACAGCACTCAAGAAGAAACCATACAAGACTTCATGGACTCCGGAAGCGCAAGAGGCTTTCTGTAAGCTTAAACAATTATTCACTTCAGCTCCTATACTCATTCATCCTGATCCAGCTCGTCCGTTTATTTTAGAGGTAGATGCCTCCGAGGTGGGTGTAGGTGCCGTTCTCTCCCAGAGAGTGGACTTCCAAAGAGCTCTTCATCCTTGTGCTTATTTTTCTCACAGACTTTCTTCAGCAGAGAGAAATTATGATGTGGGCAACCGCAAATTATTGGCAGTAAAACTCTGGAAGAATGGCACTTGTTGGAGGGTGCTAATCAACCTATTACTATTCTGACAGATCACAAGAATCAAGACTTCTCGGTGGGATCTTTTCTTCTCCAGGTTTAATTTTTTTTAATTTCTTTTTGACCAGGCTCCAAGAATTTGAAGGCTGGTGTTCTGTCTAGATGTCTCCTGGAAAGAAAGGCCGATCCCTCTCAGCCCTGCCCTATTATTCCTTCTGAGTTTATTGTGGCTCCTACTGTCCTAATGTCCAACTGGGAAGTTATTCAGTCCTCAACAAATGGTTCCTCAAGTTCTCAACTGGGCTCATTCATCAAAAATTTCTGGTCATTCTGGAGTTAAGAAGACGCACGAGTTTGTGTCTAGATACTGTTGGTAGCCTTCAATTTCCGAAGATGTTAAAGGAATCCTGTCATCGGAAAACAAGTTTTTTCAAAACGCTTCAGTTAATAGTGCTACTCCAGCAGAATTCTGCACTGAAATCCATTTCTCAAAAGAGCAAACAGATTTTTTTATATTCAATTTTGAAATCTGACATGGGGCTGGACATTTTGTCAATTTCCCAGCTGCCCCTAGTCATGTGACTTGTGCCTGCACTTTAGGAGAGATATGCTTTCTGGCAGGCTGCTGTTTTTCCTTCTCAATGTAACTGAATGTGTCACAGTGGGACATGGGTTTTTACTATTGAGTGCTGTTCTTAGATCAACAGGCAGCTGTTATCTTGTGTTAGGGAGCTGCTATCTGGTTACCTTCCCATTGTTCTTTTGTTTGGCTGCTGGGGGGGGGAAGGGAGGGGGTGATATCACTCCAACTTGCAGTATAGCAGTAAAGAGTGATTGAAGTTTATCAGAGCACAAGTCACATGACTTGGGGCAGCTGGGAAATTGACAATATGTCTAGCCCCATGTCAGATTTCAAAATTGAATATAAAAAAATCTGTTTGCTCTTTTGAGAAATGAATTTCAGTGCAGAATTTTGCTGGAGCAGCACTATTAACTGATTCGTTTTGAATTCTTTTTCCCCATGACAGTATCCCTTTAAGCTTTTTCGTTTTGGTCTGTTCTGTCTGTGCGCAGCAGAAGATTCCTCGCTCCTTACCCTGTGGTGTGCTTCAACCCTTGACTATACCTGCACAACCCAGGCTAGATATTGCCATGGGTTTCGTTGTGGAGTTGCCTAAATCCTCCGAGATGATTACTATTCTAGTGGTGGTTGACAGATTTTCAAAAATGGCTCATTTCATTCCTCTAAGAAACTCCCTTTGGTGGCTGTTTGGGCTCAGGTTTTCATTAAGGAAATATGTCGTTTGCACAGTGTTCCCCAATCTATTGTATCGGGCCGTGGTGTGCAGTTCGTTTTCCAAGTTCTGGCGATCCTTCACTAAACTGTTGGGGATCAAATAAAATTTTTCATCTGCTTACCATCCTCAAAGCAATGGTCAGACTGAAAGGACTAATCAAACTCTGGAACAGTTCTTGCGATGTTTTATTTCTCAAAATCAGAACAATTGGGTTGAACGTCTTCCTTGGGCTGAGTTTGCCCATAATAATTTAAGTCATGTTTCTTTGTGCTGTAATGCTTTCTTCACCGTTTTTGGTTATAATCCTTCTGCACTTCCAACTAACATAGTTAAAGTGGATTTTCCTGCGGCGGACACATTGGTTCATGACTTTAAAGCCATCTGGTCACAGGTTTCCAATCCTTCCTTAAAGCTTCTAAACATAAAAGACGGCTGCGGACAATCATCGCCAGTCCAGTCCTCCCTATCAGGTTGAGGATTTAGTCTGGCTTTCCACTCATCATATCAAACTTCGTTTGCCTTCTCCCAAGTTTGGACCTCGTTACATTGGCCCTTTAAAAATTAAAGAAATCATTAACCCCGTTTCTGTCAAGTTGGACCTTCCTCCTAATATGAACATTTCAAACTCTTTCCATGTATCTTTGATAAAGCCTCTGTTGAGAAACATTTTTTCCTCCGATCAACCTCCTCCTGCTCCCATTGTAGTTGGTGATCATCAAGAGTTTGTGGTCCAATAGATTCTGGACTCCCGAAGATATAGAGGCCACATTCAGTATTTGGTGCACTGGAAGGGGTTTGGCCTGAAGAGAGGTCATGGGTAAAAGCCTCTGATACCATGCTCCTCGGTTGGTCAGAGCTTTTCACAGAAGGTTCCCTCACAAGTTATGGAAATCCCTGGAGGGTACTCCTGAAGGTAGGTACTGTAAGACGCGCCGGGAATGTCCTTGCTTACCTCCCGGCACGTCTCTTTTCCTGCTCCAGTGCCCAGACGAGCACTTCCGGGTTTGCGTTTTTGACGCTGGCGTTTGATGCCGAGCATCATGACGTCTTTACTTGGTGCCGGTTTGAATCTTTTGGCGCCAAATCCTTGTTAAAAGCCGGATTTGTCATTTTGTCAATGCCCAAGCTAGGCTTCAGTTTACTGCTCCTGCTAAAGCGATTTTTTTGACTTTGATCTCCTGGTTTTTTGAGTTCCGCCTGACCCTTGACTACAATTCCTGCGGCCTTCCTTGAACCTTTCGCTTGACTACGTTTTCTCTAAATCCTTGTCGGTACCTTGCTTACGGACTTGTTTCTAGCTACACACATCCTTGTTGGTTTTCACAGCAGAAAGCCCAGGGCCCCAAAAGTATGTCGGTGAACACCAGAATCCACAAGGTGCACCTGTGCATTTGAGGGCAACCGTCCCTGCGCAAGGTTCCTGATAACATGAGTGTTACAATTAGAAGTTAGGGTGAAGAGGATTTTAAAAAATCGTTGTCCGTATTTGATCAAGGTTATATACTGAGTAAACATCAGGCTATGCATGTTCCCTGTTCTGTTACATTGGAATGACCTTAGACACAGTGATAAGACAAGGGCAGCAAATGATGATATGGATCATATATAGTTGAATATAGGATCATTTTGATCAACATTTATCCCAGTGTACCCATTGCCATATCTCTTCTTTATATTGGGGTAGAGGTGGGCACACCTCTAAGGCATCGTAACATTTGTTGTCGGCACTGGTGTCCATGTACCCTTGGCAGTCAACATAATAAAGAATGTATTAACCAAATAGACGTGGCCATCAGTTTTTCTTGTCCTCAAAACCTTAGAGATCGCACTGCCCACTCTTTTACATGGCTGCTGCATTCTCAATCAGCCAGTGAAGTATCCTTAAGAAAAAACTACTCGGATAACACATAGGCAGATTCATGCAATTTGGGGGACTTCATGAGCCTCTTCAGGGAATTACTTCTATTCCTCAAAATACCACTTGGGGTCCATGGAGCATATGACTGCTTGATCTCTAACTCTTAACTGCCTATTGTTCTTATAGTGATTGCCATCTCTGCACTAAATAATACTTGTTCTGAGTATTACCTGCCCCAGGTTATGAAATAAATATCCATTCTTACGAATGAGGGCCATCCAGAAGACTGTGGTATGACCTTGTCAATCAGGCTTCCCATAGCTTTCCCCCTACATTTACCTCACAGACACAAGCATCCCGCTAGAAGGTTCTTGCTTATATGCAGGGGCATATCCTCCCTACAACTGTATTTATTTATTTATTTGTTTTCTGTTAGGTTACCCAATCATCAGTATTCTTATGGCCACTTTGTGAAGTGGTTAAGACAGACTGCCCTATGATCCCATCATATTGTAGTTGGTTTGTCTGAACAGAAACCTGTCAATCCATGTATTGTTTTGATTAGTTAACCACCAATAAAGTAGTAACTAGTTACTACTTTATTGGTGGTTAACTAATCCATTACTAGATATTAAATTGGAGGTTGCTGACAGGGTACTTTTCTCTTTCTGGTTTTTTTGCAAGCATTTTCTCTGACTATCGTCAGACCCCTATAGTAAATACCAAGACTTTGTAATTTTTTAATCTCGTTATAGAAGAGTTCCTTTCCTTTCTCAGGACCTTCAGTTCATTTAATTTTTCTCTCTGCACACTTTACTCTTCATCAAATATAGGTATTTCTGGAATTTTCAGACAGAACAGTGTGAGTGAGGCACAGTAATCGGGACAATTAAGGTATACCAGGAGGAAACCTAAGCAATGGGTGTATGTATGGATGCTGGGTTTTCATTTGGAGGGGTTGAACTTGATGGACTTTGTCTTTTTTCAACCCAATTTAACTATGTAACTATGTAACCTAATAGGCATATTAGTAGATAGTGCCCAGGTGGGGGGGGGGCAGAAATGGAAGGCAGAAAAACATGCTAACCATTTCGGTTTTGTGCTGCCTGTATATGTTTTAGCTTTTTACCTTTTAAAAGATTTAAGATTCCCTTCATGCAGTCTTCGAATGTAACAGCAGGTTTCCCTACACTTCTCTGAAAATGTAATTTGCAACTGTTATTGTAGGCCTTATTTATAAATGTGTTTCCATGCTTCTGCTGTGGTTGTGTAGCTTTAGAGAGACTCTGTTGTGTTCACTCAGCTTTGTCCTCTCCAGATACTGCTGTGTTTCATGCCCAGGCAGCATCCAGCTCTCGCACCTTAAGAAATCAGCTAGATCATTTCTTGCTTATCATTTTGTCATGTGTAAAGAGCTGCATTGTGTTATGAGCAATGCCATAGACCACATAACAGTAGGGCATCTCAACAGCCTGCACACTGTAGCACAATATATTTCTAACAAGCTGCTGAGTTCCTTCGAAGTCGTAAGGTCCAAGAGTGGGCTGCATATTCAATACACGTACATTTTGTTGTTTTGCCAGATCTCTAAAGCATTGATACTAATTATGTCCATAATTATGTTTGGGAAGCAAGGATTAGTTGCTTGTAAAAGGAAATTATTTTTACATCCGTTCATTCACTGTTCTCTGCTTTTCTTTATATACCAACCTGTAGTGTGCTGGGCATATCATTCTTGCTTTTCTTTTTCTGATTGGTTTCCTCAGAATTCTATGGTATTTTAAATGTTAATTTATCAGTAAAAGAATAGCCTCTTCCTACGCTTGTAAGATTTGTCTAGACTCACACACTGACATTTGCGTCATGCTAGCTTAGCGAGGATTGAATCCATTTCCTGTGAAAATCATACAGGCATTATAGCAAATCTGATAGCTTTCCATGACATTAATGCTGCATTACATGAGCCTCCGCCTCCATTTTTTTTTTTCAACCGTTTTTTAATAGTAACCATCTTGTTGTTAGTCTCACACTGTTTTACTTTTCTCCTCACTTTCCCTAAAGTGGCTGCTTGGTTAAGGACCCCTTATACCAACAGAGGTGCAGGTGTAGGAAGCCCATTATACTGAAAGCTCCAAAATATGGCACTTCCATTATCAGTTGCATCCCATTTAACTCTTTGCCTGCCAACAAAGTAGTGTCTGTGTTGTCGACAAAGGAGGTGAACAGAATGCCGACACAAATCTACATTTCTGGGTTTTGTAGACGTCAGTGGGAAAAGCAGGTTGCTAAACCATGTGAAAGCATGTAAAAGAATGGCAGGGAAAGAGTCTTGGCTGTTTCCCTTTTGCTCTGAAATGTTAAGGCAGGGCATTGTACTTGATGTGCACTAAGCTGTTGTTTTTTGTTAATATGAATATTAATGTGCACAGTTGCCTTAAAGGGGACCCGTCACCCCAAAAAAATATTAAAAATTCAATTTTATCACATTAGTCAAGCAAAATGAACTTTAAAGAATGAACGGGGAGTGACTTAACCTCCCCTAACATGGGAGTGCGGCAGCTCCCCCCCGTTTGATGTATTTTTTTACTTACCTCGTGTAGTTCTGTGGAAAAAACTTACCTCTCTTCCGATTGGTCAATTTTCAATCCCAAGCCTTCTGATTGGTCGATTCAAAAAAGGGGCGTGGCTTCACAGGAAAAGCCGCGAAGACCGGCTATAAAAGGACGAACCGGCGAACACTCTTCATTCTTCGCCGGCAGCCGACGTGAGAGGATCGTCTTGGAAATGGCTGAAGAGAATCCCGACGGCAGACTTCGCGACATCCTTCGATGGATCCAGGCGGAGGCGGGACATGAAGACATCCAGACGCTCCTTCAGCAGTGCCAGCTCGCATCATCGACGACGACAGCGGTGACATCACTTCCGACTGCAGAGCCTCCAGGATCGCCGTCAGAGGAAGCTGCGTCATCTTCAGGAGCCGCATCTGACGTCGCCATCCAGCGCACCCCAGCTTCACGCGGACCAGGAAAGAGGCGGATCGTCGCCGTCAAGAGGAACACCAGAGGGAAACAAGCGGCGAAGAAGAGAACCCAGATGACGTCAGCGGTCTCCGCCAAGAAGAGGATCGTCGCTGACCCGCCGCAGACAGGAGTTTGGCCGTCGGCTTCCCCCCCTTCATCGCGAGTGAGTTCCACCGCTGTTGCAAGTGGTGGGCCGCTCCATCAAAAGAGCTTTAACACTTCAGGGCCCTTTCCTTCCACAGGGTCCGGGGGAGGTCCGGCAGCTGGCAGCTCCTATGAGGGGCACCAGGTCAGCAGGGGCCCCCAAAGCCGCCCAGAACCGGGGCCCTCCAGCTGTAACACTATAGGGCACCCGGTTCTGCCACCTGCCATCAGGGGTCATACATCACCATCTGTCACCCACAGCGCACCCCAGCCTGCTGGTTTTACCCCTCAGGAGGAGAGTCAACCCATCCAAGTGATTGGTAACTATGCTGCCACTGATGTCATAAAATCTTTGTTAGCTTTGTTAACCCCTGGTGCGGCGTCAACGCATACAAGCACAGGGGCTGTGTCTTCTCAAGTAGCTGAAACTGCTTTTAGAGATTCAATACTCTGTGATGCTACACCTTTGGGTTTGCACTTGCCACAGGCCATAAAGGAAAAAATCACAAAAGGGGAGTATATTGACATGCTCTCACTGTTGCCATCATCAAAGGAATTTTTTAGGCAAGCAAGTTAAGCAGTCAGATCCTGAAATGGACAGACGCAGGCCTGTGGCAAGGACATTCACTAATTGGTTACAGGCATTTTGTATTTATTCAAATGTATTGTGTGAAAAACACCCACAATTAGGTCCAGGCCTATTTAAACACATTGACATTATTCTGGAAGCATATAAAGCCTATGGGGGTATTTCCTGGTTTTTGTATGATGATAGATTCAGACAGAAAATGTCCATTCAGAAGTCAATATCTTGGGGTTCAAAGGATATTGACCTTTGGATGGGAATGCTTATTCCCAAACAGCCATTAGTTCCATTACCGGGGAACAAGACTCCTGTGAAATACAATGCTTGCTGGGCATTCAATGAGTCAACTTGCCGCTTTCAGGCAAACTGTAGATATAAACATGAATGTGCTCATTGTGCTGGCAACCATCCTGCCTTTCGTTGCATCAAACGATTTGCTACAAAGGACTCCAGTAAGTCAGATAACCCCAGTGAGGTTACCAGAAATGCGCCAATACCTAGAGCTATATCCAAAGCGCCAGATGGCCTGCCTCTTAGAGAAGGGTTTTGAAGTTGGCTTTTGGATACCATCAGCAGATCCTGTAACCCTCATATCATTTCCCAAGAATTTAAAATCAATTGAGCTAAACCCAAAAGTAGTTAAGGAAAAAATTGAGAAGGAGCTTAGATTGGGCAGAATTGATGGCCCGTTTGATGATCCTCCATTTGAGGATTTCAGAGTTTCGCCTTTAGGACTTGTACCGAAGAAGGAGCCAGGAAGCTATCGCTTAATTCACCATTTATCATATCCTTCGGGGGCATCTGTCAATGATGGAATTGGTCATGAATTATCTTCAGTTTCATATACGACTTTCGACCAGGCAATATCGATAATTCAAGAATTTGGTCAAGGTTCATTATTGGCTAAAAGTGACATTCAATCGGCTTTCAGGCTACTGCCCATACACCCTGACTGTTATAAGCTTTTAGGCTTTCATTATGAAGGCAGTTTCTATTTTGACAGATGCCTCCCAATGGGCTGTTCCCTTTCCTGCTTTTATTTTGAAGCCTTTGCATCCTTTTTGCAATGGGTAGTTCAATGGGAAACTGGTTCTAAGGGGGTTATTCATTATTTAGATGATTTCCTATTTGTCGGTCCTGCAGATTCTAGTTCATGTGGAATTTTGTTAAGTACTTTTACGTGGTTTGCTAGGAAATTTGCCATTCCACTAGCTGTTGAAAAAACAATACCCCCTACTACAACTTTAGAATTCCTTGGTATTCAGATAGATACTGTAAATCGTGAATTTCGCTTACCCGAAGGAAAAGTAGCTAAGCTGAGAAGCATTCTAAACGCAACTTTAAAATCTAAAAAGGTTAAATTAAAACACATACAATCCTTGATCGGACATCTGAATTTCGCTACACGGGTTATTCCTATTGGTCGGGTTTTTAACAGGAGACTTATTGCACTTACGTCTGGCCTAGATAATCCTAACTGGCACATAAGAATCCCTCAGGTGGTTAAAGATGACCTGATTGTTTGGCAGGAATTTCTAGAGAATTTCAATGGCATTTCTTATTGGCAAGGAGAATTGTTCGAGAATGCAGCTTTGAATCTGTATACAGACGCCGCGGCTTCAGCTGGGTTTGGTGCTATCTTTGGCACACATTGGATTGCGGATGCGTGGCCATCTTTCTGGGTAGAACTCAAGCTTACCAAAAATCTAGTGTTACTGGAATTTTTTCCACTGTTAGTTGTTTTGGAAGTGTGGGGCCCCCAATTGGCTAACAAACGTATTGTTTGGCACTGCGATAATATGGGTGTGGTGCAAGTTGTTAATAATCTATCTTCTAACTCCCCCCCAGTACTGAGATTACTTAGGCAGGCAGTATTCCGAGCTCTTAAATTTAACATTTTGATTCAAGCAAAGCATATCCCTGGTTGTACCAATGTTGTGGCTGACGCATTATCTCGATTTCAGTTCAACGAGCTCTGGGAAATCGCCAATTATTTGGACAAAGAAGGAACACCATGCCCCCAACATCTGTGGAATTTAGTATTGCCAGAATTTCAAAATGGTTAAGTATGTCATTGGCAGACAAAACCTGGCATGCTTACATCGCAAGCTGGAATGAGTGGATGAAGTTCAAAACAAGTTTTCCTAAAGAGCATTATCAAAGGGACAGTGACGTCTTATTGTCTTTTGTACTGGAGCAAGTTGAGGCTCAGTACTCTCTTTCAGCTATAACTAAAAAATTAGCAGGCATATCTTTCTTTTTAAAGGTTCAAGGTGAGGCTGACATAACTAAATCCTTTTTGGTTAAACAAATTCTTCGGGGTGTTGGTAGGATTACACGATCTGTAGACATTAGGAGACCCATCACATTATCATTGTTGAAAGATCTCGTTTCGGTCCTACCTCAAATATGCTATTCTCGGTTTGAAACAATGTTGTTTACGTTGTTATTTTCTGTGTTGTTCTTTGGTGCCCTTCGGGTAAGTGAGTCGGTCTCTCAGAGTAAAAGATCCCCAGGGGGTATTGGGAGTGAAGACATTCATCTGGTTGAGGGCAAATTAAAGATTATATTAAAAAAATCAAAAACGGATAAAGTAGGAAGAGGGACAACCATTTGGCTTGGTAATAGCACGGAACAGTCAATATGTCCAGTATTAGCTTTTAGACATTATCAGCAAGTCAGACCCTGCCTTCCTGGCCCTTTCTTTATACACAGTGATGGATCTTTCCTTACAAGATTTCAATTTGTGAAAATTCTCAAAGGAGCTGTCAGTAAGCTAGGTATACCACCTGACCATTATAACACACATTCTTTTCGCATTGGAGCTGCCACACAAGCCTCATTGATGGGTTTAGGAGAAGAGTTCATCAAAAGGCTTGGCAGATGGAACTCCTCTAGGTATCAACTTTATGTCTGACCTACCCTGGTTTAGTAAGTGTTACCTTTTTTCGTTACAGTTTCTCCTCCTTTGGTCTGGATTATTGGACACTCTTTCGTCCACAGAGCGAGAGCTAGAGCAGAACAACGAACCTACACAACTAATTTAGGCATTAAAGATGTTAGAATTGTCTGGATGGGCATTCGAGGCCTTAAATGGCCAGATTTATTACCAATAATTTTGCAAATGAAATCTCGTTGGGGTTTCCCAGCAATTATTCTGATCCATTTAGCTGGAAATGACATTGGAAAGGGTAGAAACATTGATTTAATTCGTAATATAAAAAGAGACCTTGCTCAGATCAGATTTATTTTTCCCAATACTGTGATAATTTGGTCTGAAGTTGTGCCCAGATTAGTCTGGCTTCAAGATGCAGGCTTTCACCCCCTTGAGAGATGCCGCAAAAAACTCAATTTTGCTATCTCAAAATTTTCCAAGACAGTTAATATTTTGGTTTATAGGCACTATGAGTTGGAGCAAGGTTTTGAAGGCCTGTATCGTGCGGACAGGGTACATTTGTCAGATATCGGTTTTGACATTCTGAACATGGGATTCCAAAGTGCAATTGAAAGAGCTTTACATGTGTGGGGAATGGCCAAGGCCAATGTAATGGTTTAATTGGCCTTGACGTGGAGGTATGCTCCTGGCTAGGTAAAAAAATTGGCGGGGCTTAAGGATATTTGTGGTCAAGCTTTAAGGCGGTCCGCTGCAGAGATCTGATGCAGAGGCTGGCTGGGAAGATATGTATGAACAGGTATTAGTATCATTAGCA